>NW_027468630.1:35975202-36185202 GCF_046254945.1 Alosa pseudoharengus | reverse complement strand
ATTATTTCTGGGAGAACAAAGATCTGTAGGTAAAAGGGTTTGTAAGCAGTCAAAGTGTTCAATCTATTTGCGTAATGCCTCTGTTTGTGTATCTGTAATCTGTATCAGTGACCCGATGGTAATCGTTTGCTTGCACAATCTGTGTGTTGAAAAATCTGTTGTCAGTTGTTTTCTCAAAAACTGTATTGAACTTTAAGTAGAAAAGTCCTTGTTTATGTAAGCGGCCTTTCACAAGTCTGTACCTCCGATCCGCAGTCTCTTAAGGGGTGAATGGACTGTCAAAATGCGTCTTTTAAAAGTTTTAAAGTGCCTCCCTGTGGTGTTTTATGTCGGCTCACCTTTATAAACAAGTGCTTGCCTCTATAACTCACTGATGTGTAGAGAGCACTGGGTCAGAGAGGATAGCAACACAGAGGTGATAAATAATGAAAATGCTAATCAATTACTACATCTGTCATTTAAAAAGGAGAAAACATAGTTAATCATATCATTTTCCTAAATATTTTGTAATTGTTTTTAATAAACCTAAAATGTATATGTGCTCAAACTGACTTTGCACATTCACTGGGTAACAGGGTAGACTGGTTATATTACCTGAATCACTTACCGGTAGACAAAGGATGCCATGCAGTGTGTATGGAAGTACATTTGTCCACAAAGCTACTTAAAAACAGAGAGCAGTGTGGGATGAGTGGTCAGTCTTACGGACACTAGCCTGGCTCCTGTGGCCTTGCATAGGACATTGTGTTAAATAATAGGCCGATGGGCCGTCAGCCTGGCCTGCAGGGCTCAATACAAATGGAAAGTGTCGTTCTATTGGGAGGCACCAGTGTGAGCTAATAGGGACACATTCCGTCCTGTTGTCATACATGTAGCCCTTGACCCCATGGTGATGCAGGTGGAGAGAGCGTGAAACCCCCCCAAAACCCCCTCACACACACACACACACACACACACACACAGTAGCAGGCAGCTGGAGTTGCTGTTACAGGCGCTGATTGTGTGGAGGGTGCTGGGACAGACAGGTGGGCGTTGGGGCCAGATGTGCTATGAGTTCTGGCAGTAGTGGTGTTCACCTCTGATAGCCCCTGACCCTGAGAGCAGGACCAGAGCAGCATGTTAAACAGGAGACGCGCTGATGAAAGTGATAGGCCTAATTAGTTCTGGAGGAGGAGTGTTTAAGATAGCTTCTGTTTCAGGCCAGAGCATCCATGTGCCGCATTCTAACTTGGTTACTTTGTGTGACCACTCTGAAACCTGAAGCCCTTCTTCACTTGAAATCCGTTTCATTAAACCTGTCTGTTTTACATTTCGCTCACTGCTGCTGTAGGCTACATTAGTATGTGATAATTAAATATTCTTTTGGATGCTTACCAGACATGAGCACATCGTAAGATGTAGGTAGATACTCTATTTTTAATGCAATTAGTCATGGGTTGGGTGACATTTTATTACAGATTTCCTAGACGTGTTATGACCTATGCTAGAATGTCAGATCATCCTGAATTTAGTAAAAGCTGTTTTTCATTTAGCTGCATATATTTGCAGGTCTTCTTGGCATCGCTGTGCCGCGTAGGCTACTGCGTCCAGAGGGCAGATGGTGTACTCATATCCACGAGCACTCAAAGCCTGGCCATTAGGTAGCTCTTTTTTTCCTGGACACTGCTGGGAAATGGAGGGAGCTCTGCTCGGCTCGGCTCAAATAGCCCATCTGGAGTATGAAAGACGTTGGGGTTGGCAGGGCTTAGCGCTCTCGCTCACCACTGGACCCACCTTTCCTGCGCAGCTTAAAACGCCTGTCAAAACTAAACAAGTTGTCGCTCTGCATTAGCCGTGCGTCACTTTCCGCCCTCGTGCCTCCGTCCCTGAGTGGTCACTCATCATTCTGGCGCTCACTCATCCTCGGCCAGTGACTCTGCCGTCCACGTGGCGCTTCTCCCGCGCCGCATGCTAAATCAACCTGGCGACCATTCTTAGATCTCGTCACCATGGTGACCCGTCCCCCCGGTAACTGGGCTGCGCAGGTCCAACAGTCGTGTTTCCTGCTGGTCCGACAGGCCCCGTGTGATCCACCAGCCTGTGTCGCAGCGCGCGCACACACACACACACACACACACACACACACACACACACACAGAGAGAGAGAGAGAGAGACAGAGAGAGAGAGAAGATTACTGTGTTTACCCACTGTTACCTTACTGCTGACCCATGTCACATTGTAGGTCACAATCTGTTTGTTTTTCCTTTTTTTTCTGTCACGGAGTACGGCGCCCCTGGTGATCGGTAAAGCCCTCCAAAAGCCAATTAAAATTGTAAATCTAGCACGGACCGAGTGTGTGCGCGTACGTATGTGTGTGTGTGTGTGTGTGTGTGTGTGTGTGTGCAGACGGGGGGATAAATCTGCACCAGCTCAGCGTGGGACGGCACAGAGGGAAAAGGAACAGGTGACGAGAAACCCAATCCCTCTCACCCCCCTCCCACTCTCAGTGGAAGTAGGCTGTCTCATTCCCAAGGGCCCAGAAGGGAACCTCCACCCCCCACCGCCCCGTCCCACCCCACCCCACTCCCCTATCCAGTGTTGCTGTCTGGGTTTAACGCTGAGAGGCAACAGCGTGAACTTTGACCCTGTAACGAGACAGGAGCCAGAGGTGTTAACTCATCAGTCGCTCGCTCTGGTCACTGTTATGGACAGGTATGCACGCAGCCAACAATACCCTGCACTGGCACAGAAAATGGGGCTTTTGTTTGGAGAGAGCTACATTTAAAAACAGCCAGACACACACACACACACACACACACACACACACACACACACACACACACACACAGAGAGAGAGACACACAGACTCAAGTGCACACAGTCCCTGTTAATGATCTCAGCCAGTGGATAGTGTTTCTTGTTAAAGCCGCTGCATTCCTCCTGTTCTTCCGTCTTTTGTCATGCAGTGATTTAGTCCTGAAAGGTAACACCCGCCCCCCCAGGCCCCACCCCTGACTCCTACAACACCCACCACCCCACCCCACCCCACCTTACCCTAGCCTACCCACACCTCTCTGTTCATTTGTCTGTGTCCCCCACGCCTGTCATCACATAAGAGGATAGAGGACATTCAATACAGGTCCAAGAAAGACTGTCAGAAGGGGAGAAAAAAAAAGGTAAGAAATAGAAAAAGAGAGAGAAAGATAAAGGAAGGGGAAAAGAGAGAGAGAGAGAGAGGCTGGGGGGGTGGGTAAAAAGCTGAAATCAGTGCTTTTCTCTGGCTGGATGGAAGGAAGGTGGAGGGAGTGTGTTTACCAAGAAGGTTCTTGAGGATTCATGTCAGTCAGGGCCAAGTCAGCAGCAGCAGCAGCAGCAGAGCACTCCCTCAGGAGGCGAACTAAAAACACGATAAACAGCCTCGCACGCTGAGGAAAGGGTGGAAGAAGCAGGGGAAGAAGATAGCAAAAGTAAAGAGAGAGAGAAAGAGAGAGGGAAGGAGTGAGGTGCACTGTGAAAGAGAGGGTGCAAAGCTTTGATCCTTTTCCTTGGACTCCAACCTGCCAAGGCATGCTACACTAAAAGCGAAGGGGAAAGGGGAGGAGTTGGCTTTCAGTCTCTGGCTCTGTTTCAGTCATATACACACACACACACATGCGTGCACGCATATGCGCACACACACACACAGGTAGAGAGGAGTTCAAAGTTCGCTGCCGCAGGATTTTATCGACTCAGAGATCCCAGGCAAGTCTGCCTGAGTAACTCCATTCAGCATTCAAAGCTCCCGTCAAACGCACCCCGCTCACCGCCGAGGGCCGGACGCACACACGGGGGAGAGAGACAGACAGACAGACAGACAGACAGAGCCCTGGCCCTTGTCAGGGAGGCACAGATAAGTATGTACCCTCCTTTCTCCTGGCCTCTCAATGCCGCCTTTGTGTCCATATGCAGGTTTGGGCTGTGATCTCCGGTCCGCTTTGATCGGCTATTTTCTCTGACTTTACCTATTATCATCATTGTCCACCTCATGTGCTCTGAATCACTAAAGGCTTTGCCTATGCTCCTGAAGGCATATGAAATCATTGTTGTGTGTGTGAATAGGTGTGTGCATGTGATGTGTATATGTGTGTGTCTGCGTGTGTATATTCATTTCCTCCTGTTATGTGTAAACATTCTGTGATAAAACCCTAGCTGTGAACCTTAAATTTAGTTCTTGGGTCTTTTTTCCTGTCTTGCACAGTCCTGGGCTTTTACTAGGTATCCAAGTAATACCAGGTTTTGGCTATGTAGGTCAGAGAGCTGACGTACGCGGTGAATGCTCCCACAATGTCGGCACTGCTCAATTTACTCAGCTGATCCAACAGCTAAATAAATCTAAAGAGCAGTTTACTCCTCACTGGGGACTAGGGAGATACCCATGCCAGGATGTTTGAGTTTACTGCCAGGATGATGCACTGAAAGATCTAACACAAACATTAGTGTGAGTGTATTTATAATCAACTTAATTCAGTCACCATACTCATTTAGTCTTTGAATTGGAGAAGTGCTCCGCAAAACAGAGACACACCTGCATGCTCTTGTTTGCTCTGTAGTTCACTGATGTGTGTTTGATGGTTACTCTCCAGCCAACACAGGGTGGGTAGTTATTGTTGGTGACAAAACACAGGGCAAAGTGCGTTGTGTGTATGCACTGAAAATGAATGCTTCATCTCACCCAGTTGATAGAGGACTGAACCGAAAAAACTTGCCTCTTGCAACATCAATTTAAGGTCTGACTTGATGAAGGTAGGCTTTTTTAAAGCCAATTCACCTTCAATTTATTTCTTCGCTGATTAACCAAGGAAATAACTTCTCTGTCTGATTATCCATTTCCAAACAATTACTCTTCATATTGTGAAGCACTTGTGGAGTTAGTCGAGTAGAAGCACATCACTTCTTTTGGAAGTATTTTTGGAAGAACTATTTAAATGGTTGTTCTGTGTGTGTGTGTGTGTGTGTGTGTGTGTGTGTGTGTGTGTGTGTGTGGGTAGGTGGGTGGGGGGTGGGGTCTCCTGTGTGGCAGTGGTGGTGCGGAGGTCACACACAGATTTACAGCACACGCAAGCACGCACACACACACACACACACACACACACACACACACACACACAGCTCTCTAGCCTTAAATCTGAGTCCACTCATGGGACATGTATGGTGACTGGTTGGTGGGGCGGGGGGATGGATGGTTATAAAAATGGGACATTTTCATGTTGGTCTGCCTTCCTGATTGCTTTGCCATCTGGATGTGTATGGATATATATGCTTTTGGTCTAAGCCTCTTGGAGACGTGCCCACGAAAGCTGTCTTCACATGGGAGTTGGAAAATGACAGCTTCCACTAGTGGATGAACTCTGTTAAGTTAAGCAAAGTTTTATTTTCATTTTACTTTTATTTAAAGAGGGCTTTGGAGTTTTTAATAATGTGCAGCTGAACGTAACATGTGTGAAGAGCCGCCTTTTTCTCTCCATCTTTTTTTCACTTCTTTCCCTCCCTCCCTCTCTCTCTCTCTCTCTCTCTCTCCCTCTGTAGTGCTGTAGACTGGTTCTGGTGGAGGGGTCGGGGGACTGGCAGACGCCTGAGAGATAGAAGCTTATTTGTGGCGTTGGAGAAGGAGGAGGGGGGAGGGAGGAAGATTAGCTGGCTTTGGGCCTCAAAGGGACAAGCAGACCATGTGAAGGGATATTAAGAAAAGAGAGAGTGCTAGAGAAAAAGAGTACAGTGTTTTTGAAGATTACCACCATAAAGCTCCGAGTATCAGACCCAGGAAACAGACTTTAAACACCGACTCCTCCAAGTGATGTGTCATGATCTGTGGCTAGAAAGAGGTTTTTGGGGAAGGAAGAGGGGTGGGGGGTCCCTTTTTCCCTCTGATGGTCTTTAGGCTTGCGGGTTTGGACTGAAAAGGGCTCTTCGCGTCGATGCGCTGCTGAAATGTTCCGTGCTTTGAGCAGTCACAGAATGGAGGGATTGACCAGTGTCCCACAGGCTCAGGAGGTCCAGAGGGCAGGAGGCGAGGAGGGTATTAGCCCCCCTCCTCCTTCCCCACCCACCCCCCTGATAAGCACAGGAACTGGGTTGCATGGGGACGGGATTGATCCGAGCACTTGTGTTTTGTTGATGTGGATGAATGGAACATCAATTGGCTGCCATTTAACACACTGTTTTCCTGCTCTCAATGAAAGGAGAGTGTTCAATATTGCACGCTAGCTTTCCAGTTACAGAGTGGAAATGAAATGTCCCTCCATTGACATGTAAACTTCCCCACTGCAAGATGACCAGGAGGTTGAAGGATCTCACAAGAATGTAACACTTGGACATTCACTATTATGCACAATGTAGAAGAGATTGCACTTTTTGTGGGCGCTTGTGTGTGTGTGTATGTGTGTGTGTATGTGTGTGTGTGTGTGTGGGGGGGGGGGGTGGCTCTCAGTGTCTGTGAGTGTGTGCATATGTGAGGAACAGATTGATTGGACCTTAATCAGAGAGATCCTTGGGCTGATTAATGCACAGAGTGAAAGGCCACTCATTCCAGCCCGAGCCTCCTGGAGCAGGAGCAGGACAGGGCTCTGGCCGTGGCATCAAACACTCTCCCTTCCCCTTGAATCACATTATCATATTCTCAACACTGCTTGATTGACATCAAGGGCAGCCTGCCTCCCTCCCATTACTCCTTCAGCACCTGTCTTTTCTTTCCCTCTCTCTTTCTCTCTCTCACACACACACATTCTCTCTCTTTCTCTCTCTCTCTCTCTCTCTCTCTCTCTCTCTCTCTCTCTCTCTCTCTCTCTCTTTGTGTGTGTGTGTGTGTGTGTGTGTGTGTGTGTGTGTGTGTGTGTGTGTGTGTGATTTCCCAAACATTTCAGTGTGGTTTTATCTCACCTTTATTTAACTCTCCCTTCACTGTCCTGTCACGTCAGCCCACGTATAAGAGCTTGTCAGAGCTGAGCCTGTTCATGGGCCTACCCTGTAAATGAAACGAGAAGAGCAGCTCAACCGTAAATGTTCAATCATTGGCCACATATTTCATTTTCATGGCTGTCGTTTAATCATTCCTCCTTTGTTCTTTCATCCTTTCATTTTTTCATTTTTTTTAAACAACTGCTGTTATCCCAGTGGAGTGTAAGCGTTTTGTTTTGTTGCTTGTTCAACAAAAGATCCTCATTAAAGTCCCAGTTCGAGCCCTCCATATATCTCATATCCTGGTTGACTTTACGAGTGCTCTGGGCTAGGGCCCATCAGCCCTTATAGCCTCCTAACAGTGTGCATCACGGTGGCAGGAATTCAAAGCACCCCGAATAACATCAGCGCTATGTTTCAGCCCACAATGAAAGCATGAAGACCTTGTTGTGTGTGTGTGTGTGTATGTGCGCGCGTGCATGTGCATGTGCGTGTGTGTGTGTGTGGGTGTGTGTCTGTGTGTGTGTGGGTGTGTGTCTGTGTGTGTGTGTGTGTGTGTGTGTGTGTGTGTGTGTGTGTGTGTGTGTGTGTGTGTGTGTGTGAGAGAGAGAGAGAGAGAGATGCAGAGGGAGAAACAAAGGTCTCTGTTCATACATGTGACCTCACCTCTCTGGCAGTGCAGTCATTTTACCTCCACGGCACAGAGATTGGCCCTGAGGGAGAGAGCAGTCTCAGCTCACCCAGCTCTCCTCTCAAGGCTCATTTAATAAATGGCAAACCTGTCAAAAAAGCCTTCCAGACAAATAGAATTGGTAATGTTGATCTTTGTCAGCCAGGTGCAGCTGGAGCATTGAGGGGGAAGAAAAGCATGTCTGAACTGTTCTCAGCGTGAAGTCAGGCTGGCTCCAGCAGACCGAGACAAAGCAGAACATATTTTTGTATAAATTCAAATGCTCGGATCAACCCCTACACGGCTGTCTTTAGTGCCAATCTATAACAGCCGTCTCCAAAGAATGATGTTATTGTTACCTGAAATAGCTGATTTAGGTTCATGAGGATAAAATAAGTTCAACTTCGGGTTTACTTAAGTGGTGTTGTGGAAAGAGCATGTGACCGAAGGAGCGCCTCGTTATGTCCACCTCGTTAGGAGTCAAATGGGCTTAACGAGACGGGCCAATGGCAATTACTCTGAAGGACTCTTGGAGAAGTCGAGAGGCTGGCAGGAGTTGAAAGCGTGCCCCCAGCTGAGATGGTGGGCATGCATTGGGCACCTGACCATTTGGTGCCCTGACCGACTGACCCCTCATCCGGGCACCCGCCGCCAGAGGTTTTATGATGTGTGTGTGCGTGTGTGTGTGTGTGTGTGAGAGAGAGAGAGAGAGAGAGAGAGGAGAGAGAGAGGAGCTGTTAAAAGGAAGGAGGAAAAGAGAGGCATGCCTGGACGGCAATTAAGAGTGTGCTACCAGATGACCTGTCTGGTTTCATCAGTGTCCAGTGTGCGGAGAGGCAGGAGGAGGTGTCAGTGCTCAGTGTCTGGGCTCAAATGGGAGTTCACCGGGTGAGATGAAAAAAAACCCTTCACCGTCACCCTGAGTAGCTGCTGATGGCGCAGTGTAGGATAATGCATATTGCATTGAAAGGACTGTTAATGCAGTCTCATTAAGTGAAAAGACACACAGTGATGATGTTGCATATTGCACTTACAAGGCTGTCAGTGCAGTCACTCTGAGTGAAAAGTTTTTCTCGAAGGTTTCCCGCTGTTCCTAATGTTTGAAGCTCAAATTAACATTTCTGGTTCCAGAAGTGCTACTTTGCCTAATTTCAAGGTCACTGTATTTGGCAGGGAATGCTTATGAAATTCTTCATTTTAAAAAAATCTTTATCTTTCTCTGCCATTGTTACCCCTGGCACTTGTTCCTGCAGATAGACAGAGCATGTGAAGTTGTGCGTGTGTGTGTGTAAGTATCTCTGTCTGTGTGTGTGTGTCTGTGTGTGTGTGAGTGTGCGTGCGTGCGTGCGTGCGTGCGTGCGTGCGTGCGTGCGTGCGTGCGTGCGTGCGTGCGTGTGTGTGTGTGTGTGTGTGCGTGCGTGTGTGTGTGTGTGTGGAGGAGGAGGGGACGTGGCGAGGTGATGAACAGTAGAGTGTGCTGGGAGGCCTTGAGAGCTGGCTCTAAGCAAACAGACGAATAAACTAACAAAAGCCGGAGTCAGCAGCGGGCGGCGGGGTGGAGGGGAGACCGAAGGCCGAGGCGTTCATCACTCCAGAGTGAACAATGACCCCAGCAGCACACACCCCCACACACACACACACACACACACACACACACGCACACACACACATACATCCACACACATCTATACAGCAAAGCCAAACAGCTACAATTCATTGGAGCAAAATGCACAGCATTGTAGGAAATTATGCGTTTTAAGTAGCATTTCAAAGAGAATTGCAAAGAGACTTTTCATTATGGCTAGTGTGTGATGCAGAGGTGATTATTAATTTAAAATACCATCACAATAATGATGGCCTCGTCAGCCCACACACCGATGGTTGTAGGGACCCCGCCACCACCACCACACACACACACACACACACACACACACACACACACACACACACACACACACACTGTCTTAAAGCAGCTCCTCTCTTTAATAAACACTTTTTTTATTATTATTTATTTTTTATTGGCAGCATCCAATCTTGTTGCCAGCAGGTGGATGTTTAATTAAAGTGAAGCATGATTAATTAAGCTCATAATAAAACAAAGATGGACTGGTACTTTTTTCACTCTCACTCCTTCTCTCTCCTTTTCACTCTCTCTCTCTCTCTCTCCTTCTCTCTCTTACTCTCTTACTCTCTGCCTCCCTCTCTCTCTCCCAGCTGCTTGAGTGATGTAAAGTGCCTCCCATTGCTGACTTTTTAATTAAAGTGCGGGTGTAAACAGCAGTCCCTGCCATATAGGCTGTGCTAGGTGGTCAGAGATAGGGACGAGTTGCCGGGAGACTCCTCTCTGCTCTGTCCCACAGGAAGAGCCCTGAGCTCTATCCCCCTGTTTGACTGATGCAGCTGGAGTATTGAAATGACAAGTGTGAGCTAGCCAAGCTGGCCAACTGTTTTTGAAGAGTTGGTTTAATGATTTGTTTTTGTCTTTCTCTGTGTGTGTGTGTGTGTGTGTGTTTATTTGTTTGTTTACTCTTCAGATGAGAGGATGCAGCAGAGAACCAGTGTGAGACCAAGCCCTACGTGAACACTGCCCCCTCCCTCCTCCTCCACGTAGCCCCCCCCCCTCCCCTCCCCCACCACCACTGTCCCAGCATGCACTGCCCGTGTCGAGGGAAGCTGAAGCTCCTGGTGGTGTCTCTGAGCTTTGTGATTCTGCTGACCTGGCTCTACCTGCTGGTGGGCAACCTGGAGAGTGAGTACAGATTGGTTCTCTCTTCTCTCCTCACCTCGTCTCGTCTCGTAGCTTCCTAGCCACTGCTCACACACACGTGTGTGTGTCAGTCACGTGTCCACGTGCTTGTCTCTCACAAACCAAGCGTTCCACCTAAAATAAATGACATTTACATCCAAAACAAATTGCAAATGAGTACTTACATTCAAGCTTCAGTGCAAATGGAGACAATTATTAAAATAACATAAAAGGAGTAAATGCAAAATAAACAATGCTGATATATCAAGAAGCAGTGAATGACTGTGACCTGTAAATCTGCATATTTTTAAACCCAGGCAAGCCATTTTATCTATGGAGAATCATTACAGCAGTGACCAACTCCAGCATAGGACATCAGGGCATAATCAAACCTTTGTAATCTGCCAGGCTTGTCTTATCCCCTCCTAATCATAGCTTTACTGTGGGGCATGGCCGGGACATCCACCGTTTGATAATCCACACTAGAATTCTTAGTCTTCTTTTACGCAATTCAGTCAACTGTAGTAAAACACATAAGTGCTGTGTGACGCCTCACCCCACGCATACTTCATTTAATCGCAACACGTGGCCCCACCTCAGTAAGCGGATTGTTGATGTTAGTGTGAAAAAATCTATCTCTTTTCATTGCTGACCATAGGAAACACTTGACATAATGGTAGTATGTAAACCGCAGGGAATGAGAGTATTGCATTGAAGCTGATTTCCATCCATAATCAGCAGGTTAAACAAAGGTTGGTGAAATATGTTTTCTTCTGGCAAGCTTTCCTAGTATTTAAATATCCCTAGTGGAATCCAGGAATGACAGGTGTACTTGACATAGAGCAGAATATGTTTATATTTTGTGCACTTAGTATGATAATGCATATTGCATTTAATACTTAGAACACTTAGAATTCCCCACACTTCAGCAAATATGTTACAGTAGCATTCATTCAATGCACTGACTATATTATTCCTATATAAATAGTTTTGATTTTAGAAACAAAGAATGTGATGACAAAGTATGTTTTTGTAAAACTCTAAAATTGAGCACATGACATAGCCAAATTATTAGATTTTTTACTCAGGAATTGAATGATAATTGTATTACTGTTTCTCTGTGTGAAGTGTGAAAAAAGAAATCCGCAATGCAACAGCTGACCATGACTATAGATTCCATCTTTAATTATGCAGTATGGATTTGATACAACTTTTCAAATAAATTTCATAATTATGCAAAACATTGTTATTAAATATCTCAAATAAGTTAAAAAACCAAATCAAGATTAGTCAAATCCATTTTGCATTTATCTGCATGTCCATGTTATCAGTCCAAAAACTCATTGCCCCCCACAGACACACACACGCACACACACACACACACATACACTCATGCTTCTGTCGGAGTTAGGTGTGAACATCTTTTGAATTTCACACTTGATGCGATAATGAGAGTACACTGGCTAGTGGCAGGTGTTGTGGCACATGTGTTTGGGATGGTCACATGTGAGTGAGTCTGTGTGGCTGGGCATGTGCATGTGTGTTTTCACACACTTGTACGTGTGTAACAGCTTGTCCAGCTTGTCCTAACTGCATGCGAGCGTCTGACTCTCACGTAGTATTGAATGCTCTCTGTCAATTCTGAATCTGTTAAATATGCCATTATATTGTGTCTGGTTTCTCCTTCAATATAGCAGAACAACGTGACAGACAGAAAGTAGAGCCAAGTCTCCTATTGCAGTGTAGCCTGAATGTTGTGGACAATAGCATTTGCTAAATGATTAAATGTAATGTAAATGAAATGTAATGTAACCAAGGCAAAACAAAGACACAGCCTGAGTGTTATAAAGGTCAGAGTTTACACGTGCTGTTTTGTCTTGTGTTGTCCAGACGGGCGCGCTCTGCTGCTCTCTCCCTGCCTGGTAGACTCCACCGAGGCCCAGGTGCTGGAGAGGGAGGTTCTGGCCTCGCGCGTCCGAGAGGTGGAGGAGGAGAACCGGCAGATCCGCCTTCAGCTCAGCCAATCGCAGGGCCTGGCCGCCGCCTCTGCCGGACAGCAGCCTCCCGAGGGTAACTATGGGAACCAGCAGTGGGTGGCATCAGCCGACACAGGGCCGGAGGACGTGGAGAACACAGCCGAGGAGAAAGCTAATCATAGCGATTGTGCCCGGTCGCCCACAGTGGAGAAGTGTGAGGTGAGTGAGTGGAAGAAGTGTTGTCTGCACACTGCAATTGCTCCAAAAATATAAACTTTATTACTTTAAAAAAAGGGAGTGAGTGCTCATGGGGTCAGACCTCATATCAGTGTTGTGTGATTCAAGGGAAACATGCTAAATGGAAAAATGGTCGAAGTGCATTAGTGTATTAGTCATACCTCTGTTTGGGATGTTTAATTTGGTAGACGTCATTCTAATTTGAGTTTTCTCCTTCTTTTCCCAACCCCAGCTGATCCATGTGGCGTGTGTGTGTGCAGGACACAATGCAAGTCGCGATGTTGTCACCCTTGTCAAATCCATCCTGTTCCATAGGTGAGATTGGCATGCTCCTTGGCAGACCATCTACATATTGCTTCTTCATATTTGAACATGCCTACATATCATTAGTTCCTCTTCTTCATGCTAATGGTTCTTCTCTGGTACTTTTTCTCTTTGCAGGAGGAACCCTCTGCACTTTCATTTCATCACAGATACGGTGGCCAATCAGATCCTGAGCGCCCTGTTCCAGTCCTGGATGGTTCCGTCCGTGCAAGTCAGCTTCTATGATGCTGATGAACTCAAGGTAAAAACCTACTCGTACACACACACACACAGGGGCGGAGAGGACATGTATCTGGGTATCATAGCACTCCAATAGTTGCCTGTATAAATTTAAAAAAGGAAGTAGGCCTAGCCTACAGACAATGCCAACCTAATAACACAGGCAAATAAATAACTGGAAAACCAGGCACTTTGAATAGGTTTGTAGAGAACGATTAAAGTAGGCCTATATAGGCTTACATATAGACAGTTCCAACGAGTTCCACAAAACATTTATCAGCCTGAGTGGCCCACTAATTAGTCATTAGGCTAGGCCTACATATCAACATAAGACTAGCTTGTGCTAGTTTCCGCCTAGCAATAACTTCAATGTTTTAGCTCTGCCAACCTTTCTCTCTGCTCTCCATCCATGTGTAAAACAGCAAGCAACCACGCAAATCCGTCGACTGTCAAAAATCCTGTAGTTTTCCTCGAACTTGATCACTTGTAGGGTCATGCCATTAGACGAGGGGCCGCTCATTTATCCATTTCTGTAAATAGACTTGACCTGCAATCGGTTCATTGGATAAACCAGAAACACATTCCCCAGTCCCAGGAGGCTTTGCTCCATTCTAGCCTAGGCCTATATTAATTTAAGAACAAACAAACAAATTAAATTGTGTTTTTTTTTTATTTGTGACCATGAAATTCTGCCTGAATAAGACAAAAATGAATTAAGATAAAAAAAAAACTAGATGTACCGCAGAGCGGTACAAAATATGACCGCCGCCCAGTCCAGCACATTTTTTCCACAAAAAGAAATCACGCTGAAAGGCCTATATGATTCTAACTGTCTCACTAAATTGCATTATCCACACTCAATTCTTGGTATCTGCTAGACAACAAGTACCAAAACATGATTAGTTCATAGATTTCACATGTAAAATTAATTTTATACAACCCCACCTCCATCTTGCCTGTTCATAATTCTGAGAAATTCTTGATTGTTTGTGTTATGTTTATGTTATGTGTGTGTGTGTGTGTGTGTGTGTGTGTGCGTGCTTGTGTGTGTGCCTGCGTATGTGCCTGTGCATGCAAGCGTACATATGTCTACTGTGTGAGTATGTGTCATACGTATAATTACTGTGAATGTATGTGTGTGTGTGTGTGTATCTGTTTGTGCACATGTGTGCACATGAAATGGGTTAACATGACCCCTGGAGGCAAACATACGGAAAAAAATGGTCATCCTAGGCTCTACAGTTCTCAAGATATTCACAGAGAACTGTGTCTGCCCTACCCTCCTTTCGGGGGATCCAGTCCAGCGGGGGGGCTACAGATCAAAACGAAAAATGACGGTTCCATGCTATCCATGTGGGGGTACATGCCCACCAAGTTTTGTGTACCCCGGTCTTTCAGTGTCCCGGGAATCCTTGTTGGTGTACGTCACTAAATGAACACATAAATTATTTTATTGTAAGGCCCCCCATGAACGAAAGTACAGAAAACTTGGCATGCATTCGGAGGGTGTCATAATGATCCTACACTTTTAATTTCGTGCAGTTTTGACCTAGTCAGCCAGAGATATTGTGATGAAAACACCTAATTTTTTGCTTTTTAATTTTTAATTAGGTGGCGCTATACATGAAATAAGTGGTAATGGGGTGGGTTGACATGCCCCCTTAAGACCAACATACATAAAAAAGGTGGACCTCCTAGGCCCTACGGTTCTCGAGATATTCACAGAAAACTGTCTCCGGCCACCTACAGGCCAGTTGGTGTATAGTAACATAAATTAATTTATTCTGTGGCCCCCCATGAACGGAATTCCACAAAATTTGGCGTGCATACAGAGGGTGTCATAATGATCCTACACTTCCAATTTCGTGCAGTTTTGACTATGTTAGGTCACAGATACCTGTGATTACAACACCTCATTTTTACTTTTTTGTGTTTAACTAGGTGGCGCTATACATGAAATGAGTGGTTATGGAATGGGTTGACATGGCCCCTTGAGATCAACATACAAAAAAAAAATGGTCCTACTAAACCCTACGGTTTTCGAGATATTCACAGAAAACTGTGTCTGCCCTACCCTCCTTTCGGGGGGTCCAGTCCAGTGGGGGGGCTACAGATCAAAACGAAAAATGATGGTTCCATGCTATCCATGTGGGGTTACATGCCCACCAAGTTTCGTGTACCCCGGTCTTTCAGTGTCCCGGGACTCATTGACGGAAATTTGGGCATGCGAAAAAAAAAAAAAAAAAAAGAAAAGAAAAAAAAAAAATCTGACTAAACCTATATGACCGCCGCTTCGCTGCATGGCGGTCATAATAAGGCTAGCCTACAAAAAAATCAGCATGGGAGTGTGAATGACAATATAGACAGTGAGCGAGTGGTATACATATTGGTTGGACTTCCCAAGACTCTAAGGTGTAGATCATGGAGATTTTCGCGGAAAATTTATAATCAATATATCATTTCGATGGCCACGTACGCCTCACGGCCCCGATAAAGGCTCTATGGGCCGGCTCGCACCGCGCACATTCCTCGGCCGGCCGACCGGGAAAACTCCCGATCATCCCGATTTCCGCTCCGCCCCTGCACACACACACACACACACACACACACACACACACAAACACATCTACAAACACAGACACTATTGTTGTTCTCCTGTATTGCTAGCTTATGACATTCCCCTTGAAAGCATACCACTGACCGGCATGTGTCAGTGTCACAGAGTTCCCACACTCCTGCTGTTAAACCCTAGGGTTAAAGGTCACATGGGCATATATACTTCGCACCTTCTTCAAGACAGGAAGGAAACACAAACACGGTTTCCATCCAGTCAGCTAAACATAGTACAGCTTCACAAGCAATGTCACGCCGGTGTAACAGTTGGAGATGAGTTAATGTTAGTTGTCCTTAGGGAACCATGTATCAGGGGAAGTGCGTTTAACAACTTTATTTCATATTATTTATAAGTATCCACAGCAACTGTAAATTGTTAACTCCAATATATCACTGAGAGATTTAATTGGTCTTAGTTTTTAATTACATGGCTCCATATAAGTGTATTCTGGCTCGGCTGCCTGGTGCTACCACTGACTGTGATATGTGTTGGCTGCCTGCCTACCCCAATCATAGCATTTTACAGTCTCGGCTTACTCAGTAGCTAGAGACTGCTGTCTTCTGAATATCATTTCATGCCAAGCTGATAGAAACATGTCCATTTTTCAAGTGTTCTAGATGGACTCAGTATTGCGGTGTGTGTTAAATGGTCTTCTCTGTTTTGTCTCTCTTTATCTTCCTATCTTTCCATCTTCTCTGTTGGCTGCTTTCTTCACCCATTCCCACCTTTGTAGTCCGAGGTGTCATGGATACCAAACAAACACTATTCAGGAATTTACGGCCTGATGAAGCTGACCCTTACCAAAGCCCTGCCCTCTGACCTCTCCAAGGTCATCGTCCTGGATACAGACATCACCTTTGCCACTGATATAGCGGAGCTGTGGGCCATCTTCAGGAAGTTCACAGGTCTGTAACACAAGTCAAACCACTCCTGTCTATTTCAATAATTCATTCTGACCTATTCAGCAGTAGTTAAATCACTGATTCTGACTGGCGCTAGTCAGTATAAAATCTCATATCAGTGGAGTCAGCCCAGGTTTGAACCCCGAACTTGCCGTCGCGAGAAATGTGTCTTATAATTGCCATACTTTACTTTTTAAAATCCTGCTCTCTTTCCTCACTCTACATAAGACTGTTCTGACTGCTGGTGTTGTGATTTCAGAGAAGCAGGTGATTGGTCTGGTGGAGAACCAGAGTGACTGGTACCTGGGCAACCTGTGGAAGAACCACAAGCCGTGGCCTGCACTAGGGAGAGGTTTCAACACAGGTGAGGGCCTCGGAGAGCAGACTGCCTTCACGCACGTTGGCCTTGTGAAAGAGAAAAGAACTTGTTGACCACTCACATCAGAGTGTAACATTACATTTGGCTACAATGTGTGGGAAGGAATGTTGACATCATCCAGAGTTACAATAGCTGTGGTGACCCACTTTTCACAATAGCCTCTGATTACAATGAATGTCCATGGATGCTTTATAGCACTGCAGTGATTGATATGAACACAGTGAAAGGACTGTATGTGTGACTCATACTCTGTTTTCTTTCTGTAGGAGTCATTCTGCTGTATTTGGAGAAGCTGCGTCGGATTGGCTGGGAGCAGATGTGGCGCCTGACAGCCGAGCGCGAGCTAATGAACATGCTCTCCACCTCGCTAGCTGACCAGGTCAGCTACAAACCTGAACCGCTGCGATTATTCACACTGATCTGTCACATATGGCCTGTTTTGACGGCAAATGCATTTTAATAATGAACCGCTCAGAGATGAAAATGATCATTATATTTATATTTAGCATGGGCTGTCTGGTGTGCACCTGAAACATCTGCATGTGTAAATGCCTGGTGGCAGCCCGGTATAAAATTTTCTTTTTTAATATTTTATTTTTACGTCCCGCAGGACATCTTTAATGCATTCATAAAGCAGAATCCTGTGCTGGTGCACCAGCTCCCATGCTTCTGGAACGTCCAGCTGTCAGACCACACACGCTCGGAGCAGTGCTACACAGAGGTGTCGGATCTGAAGGTAAAAAGCAGCCGCAACCCCAGTGGAAAACTCGTCTAGATCAAAGATCTCTCTTTTTATAAAGCCGAGTGCTTTTGAAAACACTATTTTGTTTGTGTTTTCAGGAGAGAAAAACATTTTATTTACGTCTCAGAAAAATATATTTTGGAGTTATTCATGATTTATCTTCTGGAGAAAGCAGTAGTCAATATGTGTGTTTTTATTTGAACTACCAGGTGATCCACTGGAACTCTCCCAAGAAACTGCGGGTAAAGAACAAACACGTGGAGTTTTTCCGTAACCTTTACCTGACGTTCCTGGAGTATGATGGGAATCTTCTTCGCCGGGAGCTCTTTGGCTGTCCAGCCCAGGCCAGTTCTGAGAGCACACAGGTAGGATTCATTCCTTATTGATAACTAACACTCAAGGAAAGTAAACTAACACAGTCACATATTAAAGTGAAATCGGATAGTAGTGTCCTGGACAGCACATTTTAAAGCCATGGTCCCAAAGTTTCTCCATTGGATTTGGCTCACTGGTCTGCATTTCTGCCCTTAGCTACAGGGAGCTCTGGAGGAGCTTGATGAGGATGACCAGTGCTATGAGTTCCGACGAGAGCGAATTACATTGCACCGTGTTCACCTCTACTTCCTACAGTATGAATATACACCAAGCAGTGACAACACTGATGTGACTCTGGTGGCTCAGCTTTCAATGGACAGGTGAGGAGTTCTTCATTTTGCTCATTCTCTTCTGGGGTCTCACAGAAGGTCTTACGTTGGTGTTACAAGCTGTAATTGAAGTTTGTGTGGGATGCATAATTTAGTGGCGTATCAAAGACTCCAGTGAGTCAGTGCAGGTATGACGCGCATTAAAGGCTTGTCGTCTCTGTCGGCTGCGTCTGTTGCAGACTTCAAATGCTGGAGGCGATCTGTAAGCACTGGGAGGGCCCCATTAGTCTGGCGCTCTACATGTCGGATGCCGAGGCACAGCAGTTCCTGCGCTACGCACAGGCCTCCGAGGTGCTCAAGAACCGCAAGAACATCGGATACCACATTGTCTACAAAGAGGGGCAGTTCTACCCGGTCAACCTAGTGCGCAACGTGGCCCTGCGCAATGCCAACACACCGTATGTGTTTCTGACAGATGTGGACTTCCTACCGATGTATGGCCTCTATGAATACCTCAGGTGAGTGGCTCGTATTTTTGGGAGGTTATATGTTCATGGTTATCCTATGTCCAGTTTGACCGGATATATAGCAGAGTGTATACATTCGCTTAATATATACTGTTTTCATTTTTAATTTAAAGATTCGTCAACATAACATTTAAACTCACTCAGGACATGTATTGTAACACAACTATGTGTTCCTCTGTAGAAAGTCCATAGTTCAGCTGGACATGGCCAACACTAAGAAGGCTCTGGTGGTGCCTGCGTTTGAGACGCTGCGCTATCGGCTCTCCTTCCCCAAGTCCAAAGCAGAACTTCTCTCCATGCTGGACATGGGGACTCTCTACACCTTCAGGTACAGCAAGTGACCTTTCCCACTTTAACTGAGAAGGCTATAAGTTATATTTTATTTGATGCCATTTTGTTCCCTCAAACTCTGGTCCCATTTTTAAAGATGTTGTTAAGCTTTAGTTTAAACCGTTATATTGCATGAATAAAATTCTCTTACAATTTAATTTATTTCTATTTAAAATGAATTGCCCATACAGTCAAAGGCTGGATTAGAATCCTATGCAGCAATTAAATCAGCTGTGCTTTATCCTTTAGTGTTCTATTTATATTTAGCTAATGAATAAATGAGAAACTGACTAGCCTGCTCTTTTCTCATGGCAGGTACCATGTTTGGACCAAAGGCCATGCTCCGACTAACTATGCTAAATGGCGGACCGCCACCACACCTTACAAGGTAGACTGGGAACCAGACTTTGAGCCCTATGTGGTGGTCCGAAGAGATTGTCCAGAGTATGATCAGAGATTTGTGGGCTTTGGCTGGAACAAAGTGTCACACATTATGGAGCTTGATGCCCAGGTAATGAAAACTCCTTCTTGAAACATTCCTTGAATCAACTTTGATGCTCCAGATTGTTGTCATGAGCTGATGTTGATTGATGACTCTTCTCTTTCATGTGATCTTTTGTCCCCCAGGAATATGACTTGGTTGTGCTACCAAATGCCTTCATGATCCACATGCCCCATGCTCCAAGTTTTGACATTTCAAAGTTCCGATCCAGTCCAAGTTACCGATACTGTCTCAACACGCTCAAGGATGAGTTCCACCAGGACCTTTCTAGAAAGTATGGCTCTGCTGCACTTAAGTACCTCACAGCCCAGAGAAACATCTGAACCAGTCACTGATGGACCTCACCGTGTTAAAGGCCAAAGGCCAGTCCCAGAGGACCCCTTGGTCCAAATGCTGCTCTGAGAGAGAGAGAGAGAGAGAGAGAGAGAGAGAGAGAGAGAGAGAGAGAGAGAGAGAGAGAGAGAGAGAGAGAGAGAGATTGGTCTCCAGATTGGTATCCACAGGACATGGCTGACTGGAATCACCCCATCAACTGAGTGATCAATCGAGTGATTGTGCAGATTGTATGCTTATTTTATGCTGGTTTTTGAGAGAGTTTATAGGTATGGTGATGGAATCACACAACCTTACCATGACCCTAAAACCACATTTATGGATTGACCTCATCCAAGGACAATTATATGCTTTTATTTTTAAAGCAGTGGACAAAGAGTTATATATAAATATATACAAGAGAGGATTAACACTATGTGTGGTCAACCACATTCTATTAAAGGAGACAATGAATTTAATCAAGACAAGACATCGCTGACAATCAATCAGGGCTTTTCCATTGAAAAGTGGCTCCAACTCAGCCAGATCTGATGGTGAAGATGGTATCAGGCAATATCAGTTCAGAGGGATGAAGCTGTGGACAAATGAAGAGTCTCCTCGGACTACTGATGGACTTCACAGTAAAAGAGGCCAGTGGGACAGAGGAAACGTTTAAGCCTTACTTTGTCAATATTTCGAATATTTAAAGCAGCTTTTGTTTTTGTTTTGGGTGTACATGATCAACAAAAAAGAAAAGAAATATATGTTTTGATTATGACGTTAACTGGAAAATCACAGTTTTCTTTTCACTTCTTCATTTTAATCCCCTTGCAGGAAAGTATCTTTTTCCCTGAAGAGAAGCAATGCCCATTGAGGTTTCCTGATAGACTCTAAAAAATGCTGGTGGTACATTCTTCTATTCAGTAAAACTGGCATGACTAATCGTCCAGGCACATTTAATATTACTGTAATTCACTAACCAACACTGCTGCTTTGCATATCAAGGCATGCTTACCAACCTGCCCAATACCACAGTGCTACTGGCTATGCTTATGTGAGTCTCTCCTGTCATTCCGCTCTGTGGAGGTCAATGTCTGGCACGCTTCTTACACCACAGGATTGTCTGTCACCAGAGAGATCATTTAATGATCTGTTTTCAAGGGGGTTAGAGATCTGATTTGGGACCATTGAGTTTTGAGAATTATGGGTATTAATTAATCTCAGATTGTAAATTGCAGTCCTAAAGGAGCTGAAATCCTCCCTGATGGCCTGTTATGTGCCAAGTCCAAATCTGACTAAGTGTGCCGTGTACTTCAGCTAGCCCTCATTTACACTCATACACCTACAGGCTCTCAACAATGCAAAACCATTAAATTTACTATACAATCTTAATTTCAACGTGTCAAATATGTCTTATAAGGGACAAATCTCAGTATCTCCTATGTATTGGTACAACGCCTACAGTATGTACAGCCCGAGGTCTATTGTGTAAACACCAATTTACTATTCCTTATTTACCACTGAACATGTATATGGCTCCCATCTCAGCCTCAGTTAACCCCTTTGACACCACATATATTCCTTCCCAGTGGACTGTGCAGATTTGCGGTAAATGCTAGTGCCTTTGCTGTATTGTGAAACTGGATATTGATTGTACTGCTGTACGCAACGATGGGGCCTGCAAGACCACAGGCACTATATTTATTATTGTTGACTTAAATCAATCATATTTTTCTATGTAGGGTACAAAGTGCTTTAAATAAATTTGCCCTTTTTTTCTACAACCGTGGCTGGGGAATTTCTGTGCAGGCATCAAAAGAGCTGATTTGTCGTATTGAAGAGTATGAGTGTGTGATGACAGCTGCCAGATTGTCTGGGTAGTGTCCGTTGAAGCTGTGTGAGGATGTGATCAAAGAATTATGGATGTCTGAATAGGTCTGAGCAGGGGCTGTGGGGACAACACACAAGTACAGCCTGAGGATATTAAAACTCTGTCCACAAACATTCTTCATGTGATTACTGATTTAGATGGATTCCGTTACAGATAATTATTTTATCTGTAAATCATATGGATGGGCTAATCAACTTCTCCCTGGGAGGTTTGGAGCCTGAGATAACAAAACCGCACATGCATATTTCACTCTGTCACAACAAATGTCATATCGTCCACACATGCTCAAACTCACACACACACATGCACAACAACTAAACAAATGCACACACACACACACACGCCAGTGCGCAAATATGCACACAGCACACACATATGTACACAGCAAAACAGGCAGCAGTCTTCAGTCAGCGAGTTGGATTGTGGCAGGTTAAAAATGTACCCTTCAAGGCAAAGAAGTTAAATTGTCTCTCGTGGAAGTATTGTTTTTCTTAAGGGAAAACAAAACTGCTGCCTTGGCACTTCCTGTAGTTTCCAAGGATAACTCTCTGGCCAGACAGCATCCTTATGCATCTGGCCTTGCACAGTGCTGCAGTAGGTTGAAGGGTGTCATTTTTTCTTTACATCTATGAAACAACGCAGTGGACTAAGTCCTTAGTAAGATTCAAACCTAGTGCGGAACTAATAGAACATAAACAGTATGTTTGTAAGTGTTGTGAAATATGTTATATGATTTTCTTCACTATCCATAGAATAGCCTTTACAACCAATTTGTTGATTTCTGAATGACTGTGGCATTTCTCGGTGAGAGCTGTTTCTTCCCTGTTGGCTCACTGCAGTTTTTAATTGGTGAATTCAGTGCCTTATGGTACAGAATATAATTATGATCATTTCACATATTATCATTCCACTCAACAGTGATATGCTCAGGCTTGCTCACACTGCAGCACATCTAGTACTGCTACATCACTTAATCATAGATAGACAGGGCACTGGAGCCAATCTGCCTAATCTTTTCCAGAAACAAGAAATATTGTCCAGTTTGGTTGAATGGACCAATTCTGATTTTAATTTAATGCCAGCATTCCTTTGAGAACTCTTCAAAATTTCAAGTCTAAAATTGAAAGAGCAATCAGTGCATAATGTATTTTTGGTAGCCATTGCACTAAGATGGGAATGACAAAGTACTTTCAGACACTGAAACTTAAAAATGACCGTACTTTAAAAAAAAAAAAAGGTCATTCTAAGGGTTTTTTTTTTTTTCAAGAAATGCTTTACAGCCAAGCCCTTTTCACTTATCTTGATCCCCAGGCTGACAGGCCAGTAAAAATAACCCAGAAGCCGGGAGACAGAATGGTACAGACACACTGTCATTAATGGTGTCACCGACAGAATCAATGCCCCTCTATTGAGAGAATCAAACAAAGGGAAAGCACTCTCACACCACCATGGCGCTCTCTCACTCAAGATCAATACCAGTGCCAATTTTTTCCCACTTCACTGTCTATGATGTCAGTATCAAGCCATGGTGTATCATAATCTCACTCTCTACTTCAAGTTTGTGAATTGTAACATTAATCACCCTCCAGGTCCACGTAAGCTGTTGTAGTGCTACTTTTAGTAGTTGTTTTAGATAGATAGATAGATAGATAGATAGATAGATAGATAGATACTTTATTAATCCCCAGGGGGAATTCTGGTGGCTGCCATCATTTAGGCTACAGTATGTGAGGGCAAACACAGAGTGGCCATGATCCTGATAAGTTCTCAATATAGTAGGCACACAGGATGCACAGTCATCTCTCTGTGTGTGTGTGTGTGTGTGTGTGTGTGCACATCTGTGAATTTGTGTACACATTACACTGGTGACCTGAGATGTTTTGCATCACATCTGTTTTTCCGCTAGGGGTTTGCTGACACAACAAAGCAGAGAGTAATTTGAAAAATAAAAAAAATACATGTCTTGGCGAAAGGCAAACAGGCTCAAATATGTATGGATCAACATTTTATCATCAGGATCCCAGATTCCACCCTTAACCCACGCCCTCTATGTCACAACCACAACGCTAATGGGAAGGGCATCTCCCTGTACACACACACATACACACAGATTCTCATTCTTTCTCTCTCTCTCTCTCCCCCTCTTATATTCACACACTCACATACACAAATACATTCTGACCTGCAACAGCCTCTGTGAACCATACACACACACACACACACATACACAGATACTCTCTCTATATATATATCTTGTTTACACATCCATCTCATTTGCTCGTACACACACACACACACACACACACACACACACACACACACATCCTCTATCAGCTTCTATGAGCCAGGTCAGGGTTAGCTCAAGGGTCTGTGCTCCCTACTCCTCCCCAGGCCTCCAATTACACACCAAGTCCCTCATTAGTGAAGGAGAGAGAACCACCTGCTCTTCCAGATGTTGGACACACACATGAGTAGCTGCAAATCAAAGGACAGGAGAGGAATGTAAATGGCAAGATGGAAAGCGAGAGAGAAACTGGGGTAGAAGTATTCACGTTACTGTAAAGAAACACAGTTGGTACAAGAATTGGCATTTACCTCTTGGCGTCAATGTTCAACATGGCTAGGCCTGCACCTCCACTGTAATGAAAATGGGGCGAGTTCCTGCTTGGTTCCTTAATGTAATACCAGGCATTCCTGGCTTGCAGTGGAAATGACTGAGATGCCATTATCTCTATTATAAGCCAGTGTGGCATCAAAATTAGTTTGAAACCATTATTTTAAGGCAAAGAAAAACATAGTGTTTGTTGAAGTGTGTCAAGTGTTGGTTTCATTAGGCAACCTCAAAACCTGGGCAGCAGTGGCTCAGGAGGTAATATAATAATAATAATAATAATAATAATAATAATAATAATAATAATAATAATAATAATTAGCTTTATTTCTTTATTTGTATAGAACCTTTCATACATAGAATGCATGCCATGCATATGGCAACAGTGGCAAGGAAAAACTCGTCCAGCAGCTGGAAGGTTGCTGGTTCGAACCCAACTCCTCCTGACCCTGTCAAAGTGTCCTTGGGCAAGACACTTAACCCCAGTGCTCCTGATGAGCAGGTTGGCGCTTTGCATGGCAGCCTCCGCCATCGGTGTATGAGTGTCTGTGTGAATGGGTGAATGTGAGGCATGACAAAGTGCTCCATTGTAAAGCGCTTTGGGTGCTCGCAGGAGTCGGAAAAAAAAAAACACTATATAAAATGCAGTCCAAAAGGAGACCATGGACTACTGATTATCATGAAAAGAGAAACTAATACTGTATATGTCAGGGTTATGCAGGAGGACCCAAGTGCAAAACTCTTCCAGGCGGACATTTAGAAAAACACACTTTATTGTCACAAACTACAAACTTCCACATTTACAAACTTACTTACAGACAGGACTTAGACAGGGTGAACAGAGTGCCGAACCGACAAAGGACAGAGGAACAGGGGGGTAGAAATACACAGACTTATTAACAGAAAGACAGAGGACTGGAGGAGACCAACAAGACAATAACGGGGAACAGGTAAAGGCAGAAACGGAGGGAAACCGAAAAAGACAGGAAGTGCAAATCATATAAGTAAAAAAGGGGTGGAGACAGTAAAAGCAAACAAACACAGGACAATACACAAAATGGCCACCAGGGTGGCAAAAGTCAGTCAGTCCCTGCAGGATCCTGACAGTATATATTAATGCAGTTAAGGAACATAATTTTGCCACACTTCTGATGTGCTAATTATAGTGCTAGTTATCATTTCACTCCTTGCTGACTATGATTCCGGGCAGAGGCGGACAGAGTACACAGCTTCATTACTTGAGTAAAAGTACAGATACCCTTTGCTAAATTTTACTCAAGTACAAGTAAAAGTACAACAATCAGATGTCTACTTAAGTAAAAGTACTGAAGTACTTGTTTTCAAAAGTACTTGAGTATCAAGAGTACAAGAGTACATTTTCAAAATATTGCATTACTACTGCCACAGTGCTTACATTTATGTACAGAAACATCCTACATGGAGTTATGAAAAATGTTAATGTCAATACCTTGGATAATGTAAAAGGAATTGAAAGTAAAATCAAGTAATTTATATATTTTTACCATGTTGCCAGGGATGGGCAGTATTTCTAATACATGTATTTAAAATACGTATTTCAAATACAAAATACTATTTTGTAATTGAAACATTTGAAGTGAAAACTATCATTAACTTGTTCAGAAAATTGAAATAGTCTGGCAAGGTGGGGCCACAGGTTGGCACATTCCCGGGATGGACCTTTTGCGTCTTCATGCACGAAACGTCCATGGTTTCGTCTCTTATCTAAATCTAACCATGGAGTTGACTTTGGATTGTGCAGGCGCCACTGATTGGGACAGCCTATCAGCAATCACCTTCAGCTTTCCGCCAATCACGTTTGAGAGGGAAACAACAAATTGAGGGTTTCCGAGATTTTTGCTTTTTCCTTTTTTTTTAGAAGAAGTAACGGGTACTCACGGCTATGGATAGAAATGTAGTGGAGTAAAGAGTACAATATTTGCCTCTCAAATGTACTTGAGTAAAGTCATGAGTACTCCCCAAAAATGATACTCGAGTAAAGTACAGATCCCTCAAAACTGTACTCAAGTACTGTACTCAAGTAAATGTACTCCGTTACTGTCCGGCTCTGATTCCGGGGACACTGAAACACTAGAGCACATGAAACTTGGGGGGCGTGTAGGCTGATAAGGAATACAACCTTTCAAGACTTTCAGGTGCTAAGACTTAAGTCAATATGGTAGCCTAGAAATCTAGACGCACCCTAGCGGCAGCAAATGTAATTTGCGGCCAGGGTAGTCTAGCAACTCTCCATTGGCTTGTGAGCTGGAAAAATGAAACTTCTATCAGGCCAATCACATCGTGTATAGAGTGATCGGTGAATTTCCATGTGAATTTCCGCGTGAATTTCCTGCTATTTGAAAACAAAGAAGATGGATGCTGCTGCTGGCGAACAGCGGTCTTTGAATCGTGACTCGAGATAAGCTTTTTTTAAAATATGTGACCTGTGCTTACATATGTGTAGATGTCATATAACCCTCAGTAGTGCACATTCATTTTGTGATTTTGCTGAAAATATTGAGGAAGAGAGTGACTTAATAAAGGCTGAGCATATAAGTCTTGCAGTTCACAAGGAGTTGGTTGACAGGAATAGGGGCTGAAGAGAAATTGAAAAGCGTGATTTCTGTACGCAGCTATACAGTACATCTAGCTATAGGCCAAATTACTATGACAAAGACTCTAGATTCAGAGCATCTTATTGACATACCTGCGCTGGGTTGGGCTTCACTGATCTGAGAGGCTGTGGATGCCAGCGGAGTGGAGTAAATGCTTTGCGAGCTCGTTTGTAATCGAATTGTCACATGATGCAAATGGTCTGCGTCGTTTCTCGGTATGACCCACCCAGACTTCTCCCCTCATCTCCTCATCGCTGTCTCCTCGCCTCAGGCCCTCCGAGATGCTCTGAAAGCAGGTGAGCCCACGTCAAAGCCGCTTTTTTTTTTTTTGCTTCCTGTGCGCATTCTTTCATCCCAGTGCATCTCCTGAGCCCTCTGTGCGAGGACTAAAAAAACCTGCCCTGGCAGGCGGCCAGAAACTGAAGAGCGCCGGGCGCATTTTTAATCTGCATTTGGATGCAGTTGTGCACCACCGCGAGAGGCCAGGCCGGCTGATGCGAGATGAGATCATTACATTAATTACTTCCTCCTTTTGCTTTCATCAGACCTCATGTCTGAGTTGACATTGTGTGATGAAGCATTATGGGATGGATGGCCATGCCACCCTTTTGATCAAGTAGACTGTCTAATAGACCATTCAGCGATAATTTAATTACATGATGGCAGCTATGATCAAATGCGATTAAAACCTCCAAACAGACTGATGGTTTGTGGATTATGCAGAGGATTCCCTCACAATATTAGCCACCACATATGGTGCTGAAATGCTCATATAGTTGCACATCTGTGACATGATGTGGCCATTTGGCTAGAAGGGAAGAATATACTGTAGGCGGATGTCCTTGAGCAACCTCTCATTTAACACGCACAACCAAATAATGCTTACCTGTTTCTGGAGAACCATTTTGTTCACAATTTTGGGTTCAGGTTCTACCTACATGTAGGTTGTGTGTGTGTGTGTGTGTGTGTGTGTGTGTGTGTGTGTGTGTGTGTGTGTGTGTGTGTGTGTGTGTGTGTGTGTGTGTGTGTGTGTACATATGTATGAGTACATTTTTACATACAAAAGAGATGGGTGTGACAGTTCACTTCTTTGAGCACAAGAAGAGAACAGTCTGTCTGACTCCCAGAGTGAGCTGATGTCCAGTCTTTGTTTAGCAGTGCTTTGGCCCCCTCAGGCTCCTTACTGACATCCCACAGCTCTTACCTATGGAGGAGACACCTTGGTCAACAATTGCAGTTGTGTTCTAAAAAAATGCTCATCTGATTTGCACATCTGTAATCTTAAGTGAAAAGAAAAATCCTTCATTGATTTTACACTTGGCAGATATTGGATTTATCGCTTTCTCTTTCTGACACATACTACTCATAGACAAACACAACACACACACACACACACACACACACACACACACACACACACACACACACACACACACACACACACACACACACACACACACACACACACACACACACACACACACACACACACACACACACACACACACACACACACACACACACACACACACACACACACACAAACAGATGGCACATACATATATATACAGTATTTCTTTCACTATATTGTGATGACGTGTTTTGCCCTTCATTTGTATTATATTTTCCTTTCTCATTTAGTTGACACTCTTATTAAGAAACTGCAACTTTGAAAAACAAAACTTCCACAGGCGGAAATAAGTGATCTACCGGTTTCCTGCATTAGACCACCTCTTATAAAA
Source organism: Alosa pseudoharengus (assembly GCF_046254945.1). Lineage (NCBI taxonomy): Eukaryota > Metazoa > Chordata > Actinopteri > Clupeiformes > Clupeidae > Alosa > Alosa pseudoharengus. The sequence goes on along the minus strand of NW_027468630.1, from coordinate 36,156,288 downwards.
AAACTGCAGACGAAAGGAAAACAGAGTTCTTTAGATGTGTTTTATAATCTGTATGACTAAGATTGGAAGAGGACTTTTCATGAATGGATTTAAGGATTTGGCTGGGAGGGAAATTGGCAAATGTTACATCTCTCTGTCATTCAGGGGAGATTAGAAAATAATTTACTGCTGTAATCATTTTGTATCCTATTATCCCTGGATAGAACAGGATTGGTGGGTGGATGGGTTTGCTAGCCTTCTAAAGTGGACCGTGCTCAGGAGGGTATCTTTATTATTCTGTAGTCTGCAGCCAGTGTGGGCCTGCCAAGTGAGCATCTCTTTCATGGTCCCTCTGTGCTAGCAGGCAAAGGGGTGGACATAATACCCAAGTTAAACAAGCTCTCATAAGAGTTCTGACCATACCCATTTAAAGGCCACTGGTTACATTACATGAACCCAATAGAGTTCTCCACCCTTTCATAATTCATATTCAAATTTCTATACTGAATTTAAGATCCGAGGACAATTGAACTCCAAAGTCAAATGTCTTTAAAAATCAATTGTATGTGAAATTGGAACACCAAAAATCATTTCCCAGATTTACATTTAAACAGCAAATCAAGTGAAACAATGATCTTTTTTCAAATGATGTCCCCGTTTAATGTCTCAATCAAGTGATTATAATGAAGCGAGTTACAATGTTCTCTTTTGTGCTATTATCTCCACGGTTTTGTCATAATGAAACCCTCCTGCCTGCATTCAAATATCTTGTTCGTTGGCTTTGATGTATGAATAACAAATGGGCCTGACACTAATTACATTTCTCCCACATTAACCAGTGACATGCTCAGTGAATGAAACAGAGGAGATGTTCTCATGACACCGTAGACAAGGCCCATTGTTGTCAGATCAGTCCTTGTGGGTCTTCATGTTCTTTTGAAGTTATACGGCACACATTCAGTGCGGCAATAGCATCACTGAATGTACAAATTTATGAGGATCATGTTTGATGCTACCCAGATGCTACAAATAAGATACTTCTTTATTTTTGTTTACAGTTTAGTTGCTTTTATTGCCTTTAAAGGATTGTGTTTGTGTCCCAGAGCACATAAAGCTTTATCTGTTGTCTGTCATACAAGCCAGAGCAAAACATGGTGTTGGCGGAGATGCATCTGAGGAGGTGCTTACCTCTACAGAAAAAAGCAGAAGCAGATGAGCCTCCCCCAGCAATAACCTCACGATTGCTGACAGACATTCTATTCCCCAGTAGACTGTTTTTATTGTTGAAAGGGAAAGTCTAGCGACTTTCATGCTTCATGTAGGTGAATCTTGTGTTACTATCAGTGGGTTAGTGTGTTAAATATTTCTGTATGCATTAACATAATTTGTCTATTTCTAGTGTTCATTCACTGAACAACGAAGTGACGTCCTAACTGAAAACCCGCCTTGATGAGAGGGTTGACAGATTGCATTCTTAATTGAATTTTTGGTGCTAAAAGAGTGTGGTGAAATGTAATGTAATTACTGGGGGCGCTTTTTCATTGCTATTTGAATAAAGTTACCAAAAAGCATGGCAAAATGAAATGCAATACATTAAATTTCATTACAATTCCTAATCTAATCAAAATGATCCAGAATGATGTAAAGATTGCATTGCCACTTTGCATATTATCAATTGCAAAATATATTTTTAAAATGCAAGACCAAGTTGCACATTCAATAAACAATTCAATGTGCATTTCAATTAAGAGAGCAAAAATATTGTCAATATGTGATGGAATTCAATAGATCTTAATTCTATGTATTTAAATCAAAACAATTTAACTGAGTCTGAATTAAGGATTGCATAGGCACTTTGCGTATTGCATTACACATTGCACAATATATTTTCAAATTGAATGACTAAATTGCAGTGCACAGTGCATTGCACAGTGCATTACCATTTGAATAAATGTGCTAATATGCTTCCATAGTAATAATGTGCTCAGGGTGTAAATATGGAACTGAGAGGTCACACTATATTTACAACTGAACCCTTACAAACCACTGAACCCTGTAAACATGTTTTAGTTACAAATGTTATCATTTGACATAATTGTTGTTATTTTGTTGTTTGGCCATTTGCCAGAGATGACCCATTGAAAGGCTAATTAACAGTTCTATAGCAGCATATGACGGCCCCCATAGATAGCCATAGGTCATTGCCTTTTTCACCTCCTAGTTCAGTCTGGTTCACCTATGCCACTAGGGAGGTTTGTCATAGACTTGAATACACATAAGTACAATTTATATGTATAAGTTTTAAAAAAGTCAAAAATGTTCCTCTCTTCTGTCAACAAACCTCGTACATGATGAAGTTGCTCTCCTGAATGATCAATATATGAGTGCTCTTTGGACATGACACCCACATTGTCAGATGGCAATGAATATGTTAACATGTAACTGGCAGTTGGTTATGAATAATTGAAAAACGTCCCATAGTATTCAAATGTATTTATTATTCACTGCATAACTGAATTAATTAGTTATTGACTAAATATCACTTCTTATGATTTCTTATTTGTTCACATTTAATTTATCCATTTTAACCTTGTATTTCCCCAGGATCATACACTATTGCTCGTACCATACAAGCAGCATAGAGGCATAGAGGGAATGTTTGTCCTTTGGTAGTCTCAGGTATGGCCACAGTACTTGTTTTTATACATCATTGTCATCAGACAGCTATAGTGTGCAGTCCTTTCTTTCACCAAATCCTTTGAGACACACGCATTCATCAATGCACATAACACATGTAAACATAACAGAGCTCTTCTAAGAAACCGTTGGAGTGTCAGATATACTGTGCTCCTTGTCCGTTTCCATTAACATAGCACAATTCATTTCATTATAGTGGAGTGATTCATATTCTCCTCCGCCAGGGCCTGGAATCAGGTGCATCAACCATTCAAACACTCATCTTCTGAATAGAAGGATGTGCTATTGTGCAAAGATGAAATGGTGGGTTTAAGACAGGTCACGGTGCTTTATAGGCTACTTTAAGAGACATCAGCCTCATGTGGCTAACTATTCAGAGTGTGGATAAAGACATGTTTGGATATGAGATTGACAGGATCTTTAATATGAAGGAGCAGAGGCTGACCTGATGATTAACAGATGAGTTCTGGAGCAGAGTCATTGCCCCTGAGCAGTGTTTATTATTATTAATAATACATTCATGTTCAGGGCACGGAGAAGGGACCAGGAGAAGCTCTCTGTGATATCCACTATAACTTGAGTTTGAAATCGCTTTGATTTAGACATTTGACAATGTCAATGACAATGTTAGACCTTGCGAACATTCAACTGTCTTGTTAAATTATCAGAAATATTATTGTTTTAAAAAAAACATTTGAAAGGTGACAGTGGTACCTTTGACCCTGGTCATTACAGGGAAGGTTCAAGAAAGCCTGTGCCAATAGATCCCACTGACCGTGTAATGAGTGACTGGGCCTGTCATAGTGCAATGACTCACAGCCGGATGTGCTCGAGGCCTGATTGTGGAACTAGGATGGGCAGACCTGGTAGAAACCAGCGTGATTATGGATGACAACAGAGGAAGATGACAACTGGCTGAAGAGGAATGGGGACAAGCGGCAGGCGTGGCACAGTTGCACAGTGTCCAGGGTGCATTCTGCCCGCAGGCTGCTTGGCTGGCAGGGCACCTAAGGAGCATCAAAGACAAACGGCTCAGTATGGAGCTATAAACCTTTATATAAAATTAAGGAAAAGAAAGCAAAACAAACAACAACCAAACATAAAAAATACAGGAAATGTCAGTATCAGAAGTAGCCCTGAGGTTGAAATAGTCTGACAATCAGGGAAAATGAGCAAAAGGATGCTGAGTCTCGGACATGTGGGGCCAATCTGGATCTGTCAGTCATGTGTCACTGAGGCACGGCACATCGGGGAGGCAGCTCGGAGACGGGAAAGCCATCTCTTAAACACGAGATGTTTACACAGAATATGAATGAAGAGGGACACGGGGATGCCGAGGCACGTTGGTGAGATACTCCCCCGCCTCCCGCCTCCTCTACCAACTGCCTTGAGTGACACCTCTATGAAACAGAGGAACACCTGCATAGCCGTTTCAAATTGAACAACAGAGATGTTTCAGGAAATGCTTTTCCCAGTGAATGTTGACCCAAGTGACTTTCCTGATAAAAATGTGAATCTTTAAATGTCATACCTCCCTCGTCTTTTTCCTTTTGCCCTCGCTCTCTTCATGAACATTACTCAAACCTGTATGAAGATTGAGAGTCAATCTCAAAATTAATCTTTAATGTGTTTTTTTTTCATGTCTAATGGAAATGTTTTTCTTCCCTTTTGAAAACATAGATCAACTTAATGAATCCATATAGATTTTAATGGATGGGATAAGTTCAAAATACCTTTAAAAGGAAATTGTAAAACCATTTAACCACATTATCATAACGTCACAAGGACATGAAATATCTCCCAGCTATGGCCAAAAAAGAGAATGTATAACTAACATATGCATATTTACCTAGCATTTCTGAGAACACCTCACCTACCTATTCACTGCATGGGATCTGCTTTCATTTCACCATTGCTTCTTTCCGGACATTTTAAGCGTCTGCTTCATAATGACCAAAGCAGTGATTAGTCATCCCTGACTAATGGCTTTCTGACCAGTCCAGGCCAAGGACGATGGCCTTTACCCAGCATTGCCTTCTATTCTGCATCAGTACTTATCACAGTGCTAGTGGAATATGGGCTATCCATCAAGTATAACTCTTCAAAACAAATAATTAAATTCCACCCTATGGCCACATTACCACCCAGAGTCCTGCACGGGTTCGGGTACCCGCGGGTACCCGACGGGTGACCCGCACATTTTGATGAAACGGGTGAAAAATATTCTACTGTGTCGGATGCGGGTGCGGGTCGGGTCGGACACGGGGGTGACACGGGTCGGAATTGGCCTTTCATAAACATCACGTGCATATGTAACAATATTTTCTACAGTAACACATCCTAAATAATATGCCTGCAATTCAAGTTGATAAAAGCATTTGAAATGCACGTTTCGTACGTGCCTTCCCAAAACAGGCGCCTATAGGCTATTTCACTTTTAAAAATCACATGTGCGGGATCTGCCTGCAGTCTTTCAGAACAAAAGTGGCTGCACATTGATAAAAAAAAACGCCTAAAGATGACTCTTTTGACATGTTGTCATGTTGGAGAGAGCATGCTCGTTTAATTCCCAATATTGCCTAGATTGTGAGCTCTATTGACATCCCTGCAAGCGAGCGAGATTTCTCCTATGCGTGGGAAAAGGTATAGGCACATTTTCCCCATTCAATCTTGCACTCAAATAAACGGGATAGTGTCACACGTCTTATGCCTATTTCCATAAAGTTTCACAGTCTAATGCATAATCCGGTGTAGGTAATGACCGAATCATTCCTTCATTTAATGTAGGCTAGCCTACTACTGCTGTTAATAAGTTGCGTGTGCAAGGCCGTGTTTGAATTCTAAATTAGGCATTTGCGTGGCGATAGCCTTGTAGACGCATCTGCTTGAAAAGTGGTAAAATGTTATCACTCGGGTGTTGAAAAGTAGCCAGGCTACCACAATACATCATGTAGGATATGCCTGTCAACTTCAGCTGAAGTTGGATCTGCAATGTTAATGGTTGTGTAATTAGTTCCTTAAACGTGTCTGTTTAACTCGGGTACGGGTCGGGTGTCAGTTTTATTTAATGCGGGTCGGGTCGGGTACGGATTTTAACTAGCTCTGGTGTCGGAAAACGGGTCGGATGCGGTTTTAAACATGACGGGTACGGGTGGGTGCGGATTTAAAAAATTGGACGCGTGCAGGACTCTGTTACCACCTCGAACATGTGGGTTACACTTCTGATACCCGGATGGGGCGCTGTGTCGTCCATCCCTTAGCCTACTTACAGTATTCCACATCAATGTTCTGGTGAGATTGATGAGTGTGAGCTGAACCAAATAAGTACAATAATGTTTTGACTCATGAATGCTTTCTCTGCTATCACATCTGTGTTATCTATATTCAATGCATTTCTGTAGTCTCTCATTATATTGAAGTTATATTTGTGCTACACAAAAGCCTGAAAGAGTTTCATTCTCTTCTCTCTCCATCTCTCCCCCCCTCTCTCTCTCTCTCTCCCTGTCTCTCTCTCCCTTAGGAACCTCCTTTATAGAGATTATATCATATTGATTTATGAAGTATTGCCTTGGAGTGGAGGATGTTAAGGTCATATTCAACTCATCGCCAAAGGTTAAAGTGTCTCTCTCACTCCCACAGAGTGAAGGCCCTGTACTCCCCAAGCGGTATCAGGTGATTACTGATACAAATGACCCTCCATGTATCCCTCTCCTCCATGCCATATGGTGATGATATTGGTTCGTGACATGATAAATGAGTTAGGTGTGTTGTTAACACAACCACTCAAATGCTTAGATAATGGAGCAGAGGCAAAAAGGGGGAAAGGGTGTGTGTGTTATTATAAAGTGCATGCTAAGGCCAGGTTATATCTGAAAGGTCAAAAAACAGCCAGTGATTAGACAGTAATGGACAAGGCTCTCATACAACCACTGAGCAAGAGGCCTGCAGTCATTTGGAAGGCCTAATAGAACCTAGTGGTCACCATCCTGTGGAAATGTCAAGTCATACTGAAATATTGTAGTGCATGGCTCACAGTCAAATACACAATACAAGGTCAGGTTGAACTGAACTGAGTTGAAAACTGATTGGTTGAGACTTTTTTCTGTTTGGACAAGATTAAGATTAATCTACTTCTGCAGTATGGATACACTGCACTGGCCAACATTTTGAGTGAGCGGCAAAGCACTGATACTCTGACGCATTGTTTTTATGATGTTGCACTTGTCTTATTTGTGTAACTACAGTGTAATAAGGGCCATGTTTCTCAATGTGTTTCTTGTTCAGTTCAAGTTTTTCTACTATACAAATTCATTATATTACAGTCTACAACAGACATTAGCCTCAGGTATCACACGTGTATAATCTGTGCAATGCTTTTGAATAAAAGATAAAAAAGAAATGCACATGCTATGGTCTAGTTATGAGTGAGGTTTGTTCATGTTATGTTTTAACTGATTTCAACACTTACATAACAAATATTCATCATAATATGATCCCAAAATACATGCAGGCTAACATAGTGACAGATATAAAAAGTAACAGAAATCAGTAGCTGATCTTACAATACAGTGCTATAGAGGACTGAGAGTGGAAAGCAGAATTTCAAATGGCCAGAGGGTTAGTAGTATTACAACAAATGACATGGCACTGCCACAGACTGCACATGAACCTACCTGGGACTTACATGCCATCTCGTACGACATGATTAAATTATGTGGTGTGCAAAATAATGGGGGCTATGTTTGTTTCTCTATCAGGAGAAGTGCATATCTACAATTATTTGAGATAATTGCATTTGTTTTGTTACTATCATCCAATTCGAAATGTGTCCCCATGATGTGCAAATGTAATGCACTCGTGGAGAGCTAGACAAGTGTCAACAGTGGCAATGTGAAGGGGGTGAGCAAACACAGCGATGTAAAATCTGAAATGGTTTTAGTCTAATTTCTTCTATAAGCGGTGGGATGTTGTCTAGCAATTCTGCCCTTTCGATTCCATTAAAATTGTTAATGCTTTGTTGGTGAGTTTAAAACATTCTCTCTCTCTCTCTCTTGTCAATTCCAGCCCTCTGAGGAGTTATTGATTGGCTTATTAGCACTGCATTAGCAGAGAGGCTAGAACCACCTCAAACGGCCCACATTCGCTGGTGGATGCATACCTTAATCTCTTTAGGCAACATGCCATCACACTGAAAGGTTTGCTGCCAAAGCGGTTGAGTTCTTCACACTACTGGGCTGCATCCAACACCAAGAGACTGATAAAGGCAGCATAATTAGACAACCACTTGCGCTTTGAGAGGGGTCCAAAAAACATGATGCCATACTAAACATTATTAAATGGATACAATGTCGGAGTTATTTACCGCAGTGTCTCTCCCTCAGGTGGGCTGTCTGTTTGAAGTCTGTTTAAAATGCAAACGGCGAGGGGATGTGTAGCGTGGAAATCCCACAGGCTTCCAGCCATCCGCCAGCCCCCTTCAAAAACGAAGCTTAAAACAACATTAAAACAACATCGGTGGCTGAAATAGGAAACATCTATATAGCTATAACTATGAGAGTCTCTAGAATAAAGATATCCTCCCCCCCCCCCCCCCCCCCCCCCCCACACACACACACACACACACACGGTGTTCTGATGAAGAAAATGCAAGTAGCTTGGGTATTCAGAGAGTCTCACTAAGCACTGATTCTTTCCAACATAATTGCCTCATTCAGGAACATATTTAATTTATTATAATACCTTAATGGGTAGCAATAGTACTGTCGTAATTCAATAATTTGAGTTTGAATCACTGAGTTTGACAGTATCTGTTACTGTAATTTATATTAAATCTAGGTTTGTGTGGAGGTTGTCTGAGAGGTTAAGACTATATGCGGTCTGTCTGCCTGAGAGGTTAAGGCATAATTCTAGGTTTAGTTTTATTCTCTTATCATGCCTCACTATATACTGATAGTAATTTGCATCTCATGAGTACATATGGTCTCTGTATGTTATAGCTTGGGTTACCTCAGGTCAAAGACTTGTGAAATAGAGGTTGACTGTCATAAACCAGTGTGCTGTTGGAAGGAGAAATTGCTGCGACATGAGTGATACATCTAGTTGGGGATGAAGGGCTAAAAAGAAAATTGAATAAGCTCCATCTGTAATAAACTTCTAGCTCCTCATTTCTAACTTCCTTTGGACAAAAAGATTGAACACAGTTTTACCACCCACAAATTTACAAAGCAAACTGCTATTCCTGGATGAGCCATATGGTGTAAATCAAGATAGCTGGCATTACAGTTAATTATAAACACAAATACACCACTGTAGCAACAAAATGTATCTCTGAATTTAAAAAAAAGAATGTGTTTAAAACAATTTGGCATTGCATTTTGTTGAAGATTTCAAACTGTAGATGGACAAATGTCAGTTTACAGCATGAAAGTGACACAAATTTTTGCTTTTAGTGGTACCTATTTTGTTGTTATAACTTGTGAAAAGCAGGAATACTCATCCGCCTCTGAATAAGTTTTGATTCCGACTCAGGAGACTGTCTCAGATCATTTACCGGGTGCAGCTGGCTACAGGCGCTGTTGTCATTGCTCATTTAATGGTCCCTGTCTCCTCTCTCTGCCCTTTTGCTCTCTGGTTCAGGTATCCTAGCTGTGGGTGTGGGCTGTGTTAGTGAGAGGATGACAGGCATTTTAATCAGACTGGCTTTAATTGTTTCACCCGTCCACAAACTGTAACTGCTGTAATTGTGTAATCTGCTCTTCTTTTGATTGCAGTAAGTTCATCTAGAACAGCCTACATAAAGCCATTCAATGCCAGTTAGATTAAGCTGGAAGCACTCCTAGACAACAAACCAATTATGTATGGGTCCTTTGGAATGTAATGGCTTCAATGAGACACACATGCAAACTTTAGAGTGTCAGAATGATTGTTGTCTTAATTGTCTTTAACATGGTAAAAAAATGGTTGTATCGGTCATGAATATCTGATAATGACCGTAGTAGACATGTAACACTGTCACCCGCATTCATTTGGTTTCTTTGCACAATGAAACAATAAATTAAGTTCAAGCACTCTCCCTCCCTCTCTCTCTCTCTCTCATTTCACAGATGTAGTACTGACAGACTGCTGTGGTGTGGGTAACATCAGGCCAGGAAGACACTTTTCCATGTAAGTATAGTACTCTTTTGATCCCGTGAGGGAAATTTGGTCTCTCTGCATTTATCCCAATCCGTGAATTAGTGAAACACACTCAGCACACAGTGAACACACAGTGAGGTGAAGCACACACTAATGCCGGCACAGTGAGCTGACTGCTACAACAGCGGCGCTCGGGGAGCAGTGAGGGGTTAGGTGCCTTGCTCAAGGGCACTACAGCCATTCCTACTGGTCGAACCGGCAACCCTCCGGTTACAAGTCCGAAGCGCTAACCAGTAGGCCACGGCTGCCCCATTTGCTGTATGTTGAATAGCACTGCCTGGCTCCTGGCGCTCTGTCAAATGTTTGTGTACTGAATATTTTTAAATATGTTAGATGAGGAGTGAGGATAGAAGTACGCTGTGGCATTTAGAGAGCACTACAGAGTACCTACTGCTGATGATATGACAGCTTGGCTGATCATAGCTAGATGGAGACTAACGCTAGGACACAGATCCCCTGATGCATGCATGCACAAAGGAGAGCTACTGCCTGTGTTTTGTAGGTGACATTTACTCTGACTAGTGTTGGGTTATTGTTCTGCTGACCTGTGTGTAAACCATGCTGAGAGAATAAAGAGTGACACAGCAGCACACTGAGGTTAGCAAGAAAATATCCAGGAACTGTTTTGCCAAGTAAATGTCAAATGCCTACTATTGGTAAGAGATCAATTCAGCCAGTGGTGTACTGGTCATCATGCATACAACAATACTGATGGACTACTGCATCTGTGGGCCAGTGGACCATCAAAACACATAATGCACAGTATGTTGATATTTTAGGTTATGCCTTTTTGCTGGCCCTTTACTGACCGGATGTGTACATGCATGATTTCAACATGTCACTCACATAAGCACAAAGACAACTACTGCTTTGCAATATGCTAAAGAACTATGGAGCATACATCTAAGCTAATGGTACAGTGGAATAAGATCATATTGCAGTTCATGATAAATCAGTTAAAGGTTTATTTATTTTGTATTACATTGAGTCAGTTACCATTTCACAAAAGGTCATACGAAATGATAGGCAATCACTCATGCTGAGAAGCTACAGCGCTCAGGCCTTCATCTTATAAAACATTATGGTGCTATGCACTGTTTTCCCCAACAGTGTTCTAAACTCAATACAATTGCAGAGCTGTACTCAAAGCTGCCATATTGTAGGCACCACAAAAGTTTTAAGTTCACTCAACTAGTTTCCCAGTTATTGATTATTTTGACAAGATTAGCTCTTAGTATATGAGTAGAACTGACCCCCAAACTCATTTCTTTCAAGAGTGGATTGAAATTACGTCTGACGTAATAAAGACGTGCAACTTCATTGGTTAGGTTCATATCAACATGGCAAATAACCTAATAACCTACACAAACCAACATAAACCAATAAAAAAAATCGGAAATCCCAATGAATGGTGAATGAACTAGTCTACGATCGATTGTGGCAGTTGTAAATTGATACACTTTGACATTGTAGGCCTAAGACTACTAAAATATACCTATTACTATGAGGATTGTTATACAATGGCATTATAATAATGTGACGCATATCTGAACATTATATTTCCCATGATAATGACTTGGAATAATAGTAGAGTGATAGCTCTCATAGCAGAAAGCCCCAAATGCAATTTTTACACACTGTATGCTCCATCGCGAAGTGCTTGTGGCTAAAATAATTATTAGGATTAGCTTAATGTATTTTTACATTTGCCGTAGTATTGTCGATAGGTTTAATAACACATCAAGGGGGTCCTTGGCCAGAACCTAGTGGTATTTGGGGGCCTTGTCGTGGAAAAGTTTGGGGACCCCTGATGTACAGTATATCATTATGTCATCTCCACCACCTAAACACATATTTTAAGTTAAACATGTAAAAATAATACAACATGCATTTCTGAAAAAAAAAAATGAATACATTTAATATTTTAGCTGATATGTGTAATATTTAATAAAATACATTTGGAACAGTAGCCTAGATGTTATTTTTGCTTGAAAACACACGTTTTGTTGTGTTTTGGAAACGTGTGATTGGGCAGTCGTGGCCTACTGGTTAGGGCTTCGGACTTGTAACCGGAGGATTGCTGGTTCGAACCCCGACCAGTAGGAACGGCTGATGTGCCCTTGAGCAAGGCACCTAACCCCTCACTGCTCCCCGAGTGTGGCTGTAGCAGGCAGCTCACTGCATCGGGATTAGTGTGCTTCACCTCACTGTGTGTTCACTGTGTACTGAGTGTGTTTCACTAATTCAAGGATTGGGATAAATGCAGAGACCAAATTTCCCTCACAGGATCAAAAGAATATATATACTTATATACTTATACTGAAAATGACAGTTAGACTTTTGGAATAAAATGTTAAAAATATATATTATTCAAGTGAAATCTTTACAGCCACTATTAGGGCAAGTTTCTAGAGAGAGTAGATAATTAAACCATGCAAAAAGATTTTTTACTGAAAGATGTTACATTTTCTGAAAATTACCAGGTCAAAGAGTACAATAGTTGAAGAATAACCCTGCAGAAATAGCATACTGTATGTCTTATATTAATGTCAATTCCAGTTTTGTTAACATGGATAGGAAGCCAAGTTGTAGCTCCGAACTTACTGACAATAGACTAAGCATGATCAATGGTAACGTCTGACTCTGATAGGCCTGCCTATACAGATAGAGAAGAAGAGACTGTCTGACTGACTTTTGTGCAAAAAAGTGAAATAATACTGTTCATAATATTTTCCCCTCGGGACCAGATGGCTGTGTGACATGTTTTCAGTTCTGTGCAAGGAACCATCATCACACCATGGTAAGTGATAACTTACTTGTCCTCCATTTACTAGTGTCACAATGTAGTCAATGTGTAGCCTATATTATTATAAGTTATAGTAATATTTTGTAAGCATTTATTTACCAATGAGAATAGCCTAGCCTAAAGTTATCCCTTTGCATCTCTCCACAGGGATACACAAAGGCTAGGGTTAAGTGATGCTTTTGTATCAAAGAAGGGATGACACCTTAGACTTATTTTATGTGGCATTTTCAAAATGTGTTGGCTATGCAGGTCATGTGACGCCTCTTCCGAGACACAGGCTCAGTTACTTTGCCATTATTAGTTAAATCACAGTCAGTTTTCAAGGGTCAGCCCATTACCATGCATACATCACTCATGCATTGGCCCATTCCAGTCTACTAATGCACTGAACATTCATCTCTCACGATTTCATCAGAGCAGGAGGTTGCATATCAGGAGCGTGAAGGAGTGAATCTTGTATTTACATGTCACCTGTACCATAGTCTTATTTAATATATGCATAGGATTAATATTCTGCTGATTTGTCTTTCCATTACCCCACAATCCCTCTGTCTTTATAGGAAGATGTCAATGTCAACAGCAGAAGGAAAATTACTCTGCAGGCCCTTCCCATCTTCCTGTGGGAAGATGGATTTTTTAAGACCTGGAATGTAAGTTTTTGATTAAATTGTGTGTCCTCTTTCACTCTTTTTTTACTTTGTCTTCTCTATATATCTCTATTTCTATTCAGCCCTCTCTGATACTACCTTGCAGCCAAAAGACAACCACAACCATCTTCCTAGCCACCAGAATAGCAATTAAATCATACTACAGTAATTCACCTAGAATGTCATATTTGGGAATTTTACCTGAACTTTTCATTCACTGGTATTTCATATTATATTAAATACACATGTAGTGTTTTTCATTGACTACTCTACTTATTAACTAATTACTGTCATGTTCTAGCCTGGGTGTTCCCATGCTGCTAGTCATGTTCTTCAGGCAGAAGAAATTGACCTGCCAGACTTCTCGGATGCAGCTGTAGCTATTCCCACTGTCTCGGGTGATACAGACTCCCTTGTGAAGTTTGGTCCTGCTATCCATTCTATAGTTCTTGACAGAGATATTGTTGTGTGTGATATAGCAGAGTTGACAGAGACGTTAATTTTGCTATTTGGTTTAATTTATGCACTTCATCTCGATTATCCAAAGCAATTGTCCTACACCTTTAATTTCATTCAAAAAATTATAATGGGTTTGGAAGACCTGAAGCGGTTACCTCCTAGACTGCTGCTTAGCCTTAAAAATAAATTGCTGATGATGGATGAGTAAGCAGTCTGTTCTCCAAATCTCATGGTGGGTACTGCCAGCATGTTAATACTCAAGCAAGCAATGGAGCTTTTCGCTTTTATTTATGTTGGCCTATTATTTTGTTATTTGAGTATTATTACCTTTGTTGAAGTGGTAAAAGGTTGTTTTTCTTTGATTTTCTGTATTAACCGCATTGCTGGGGATGTTGTTCTGTTAGAATTCTAATGGAATTCTTAAATAAATGGAATCTGCATTGAAATTGTCTTTTGAGTTTTTTTATGGGGTGAAGTTTGGGACTCTTGACACCCTAATATTATGGGGTGAAGTTTGGGACTCTTGACACCCTAATATTAAAGTGAGCGGAACACGAAGCCAGGCAATTTGCTTCCTTCAGATAGAGGTCTTGTTATAACCTCTCTGTACCAGTATATACAGAGGTGAAATTCAATACCTTTTAATACCTTTTTAAATACCTTCTCAAAAAAATGTAAAGCCTCATTTTATCATCAGCGAAACCTTCCTTAGCCAAATTTGAGGCAGTTATTTTAATATACTGATCAGGGGGTATGGAATTAATTGATTTCGAATTTCACTTCATACCAATCTGATCCAATCCGATTCAATCCTATTCGTATAGACCTCAAAAATGTGTCCATACAAGGAGACCCGGGTCTTTGCTAGATACTCGCTAGTGTAACCTTTATGTAGATGTCCTAAAGAATGAGAGGATCTGTGAGGATTTGATGCACTTAACTTAGTCGCTGACTCAAAAAAAAAAAAAAAGATATTGGGATGTGCACGTCAAAGTCATTACTTTGCCCATGATATTAGGCTTCAAGTGAAGATTTTGCGGTGGCGCTCACATTCTAGGAGCGGCGATTCAGATATTCATTGTTTCAAAAATAGTTACCAAATACCTTGTAAAATCATGTTTATTACAGCTTAATATCTTTTAATGCATGGCCTTAATTTTTTTAAGTTGATTTCCTACCTTTTACTACTTTTAAAACCCTGCGGACACCCTGTGTACACTTTCAAAGTTTACAGTACTTTGGTTTGTCTGTAGGGACCCACGCCACACTGCCACAGAAATATACAACATAAGTATGTGATATTACATATGGTTACATAGGTTGTTGCACTGTACTTCATTATGTACACACAGTGGAACAAGGACCTCTTAAAATGGTGTTACCAAAATGTGTTTAATGAATTACAAGAGTTTTTCTTATTGATTTTCATCCTGTCTGTATTATTATTGCTTTGCTGTGGGTCTTGATTAATTGGTTTCATACAAAGTAAAAAGGAAAAAGACATTAAGCAGGAAATACAAATTAAATCAATTATTCATTCATTCAAACACAGAAGAAAAGAAAGAGCAGAAGAGAGAGAGAAAGAAAGAGGGAGAAAAATATGTAGAGAACAGCAGGTTTTCATCTGCTAATTATACACATGTCCACTCTGGTCAAGCTCTGTGGCACTGAGGGTTAAGTATAATCTGCTCATACCTGCTGTCTACCACAAACTCTCCAACTCCCCCATTCAAGGACCAAAGCCCATCAAATGCGATTGAGCACAATTGTTTTCTGGTAGTTAACAATTCAGGCAACCATGAAATTCCTTCCAAAAAAGGGCCTCTCCACTAATTGTTGTCGTTTTTAGGGTTCTTTTTCATTTAATATTTTAGCACTCTGTCTGACAGTACAAATGCACAGAGATATATTATTGATGAAGAGCTAGTCTGTATAAGAGAAATAAAATAGAAAGGGTTTGCAGTCAACTTTAGGCCTATCTACAGGGACAAATATGTGAAACATAAAATATTAAAGAGAATGAATCATTTACTATAATATCTGGTATGTCTGAGTGAAATATCACCCATGTTACGTTCACGACTTTTCTTCGCAAAATCAGCCTGAGAGTGTTCAAAGTCATACCATCACATCCAACCTGCCCATGAATAAAAGATCAAAAACATGAAAAAATAACATCATAAACATTAATTTCATACAATGTCTTTTCATAAAATGTATTAAGTTAAAAATAATGGGAAAACATTAGCTACTACCTCAAAGACATAATGAAAATGTGCACTTGGTAATAACAAAAGAAAAAAGAGGAATTTTCAGGACAAAACATAAAAATGTCAGCGATCTTCAAATAGAACTAAAGGGAGATTGTTGAGCCCTGTGTGATAAAGATCTATTCAATACGTGTCCCATCAATTCTGAGACGTCACTGCCCTACCCTGCACAAACCAAGACATTTATTTTAAATTGAAATCTAAAAAAGGGAAATGGGCCCTGGCAAAGCAAGTAACCTGTCAAATAAGACAAACAAAACAAAAAGCAGCAGCACAGCCCAGGAAGTCGCCAGTGCTGTGGGAACATGTGTCAGATTGTCACCTGCGCATAAAATAGGCCCACACCTAGTTTTTTTTGTTATTATTACTCTGCTTAGACACATAAATCTTGCTGGGCCTCCACCTTCTTCACATATATGTTATCAATTTATTCCTTGGAAACTATTTTACATTATTTAGAAATATACATGTCACATACTATTAAACTGCAGCAAAATCCATGCATCCATGAACATATTTTGAAATCAAAGTAGGAGCACAAACTGAACCATTTGGATTTCTAACATACATCTGGAGACAGAAGTGATTTAGAAATTGCTCACACAACACAGAATATCCCGAAGGCTCAACTCTACTGTCTGACAGAATGATATATGTAAACAATGGAAAGTCAATCTATTATTTTTCCTTCAGATTTTTCCCAGAATTAACCATGCATATGAACAACAAATGGTATGGAACATTATCTTTTTGTAAATATATCTCAATCTTTTTGTACAGCTTAGTTGACCTACAGAGCATCTCCATTACATGACACATGATCAAAACTCAGACACATAAAAGACAAAGAAATCTTGTGTGCCGTGTTGCATGGTACTGTATGGCCTTAATGTAGGACTCCCATTGGGGCACAAAGTCAACAGCACTCTGAAATATTATAGCAAGAGTATACTGTGCAAAGGGAGACATAGGAAAAAATATAAATTCAAACACATAAGAGGAAGTGAAGATAAAATAAACCAGCCTGGAGGCCTGCAGTAGTGAGGAGAGGAACACTTTCACATTACTCATCTGAGAGTCTAGAGCCTCCAATCAAACTAATCCGTCCTCGTCAGAACTTGACTACACCGGAGCTTTGATGTTAATGAAAGAGGGGTCCACATCAAAGTTAATGTTCTGATTCTCAGCCTAGATTGAGATTTCAAATGGCTGCCACAAGTAATTTTCCATTTAAATCCCACAGTAAGACTGAATCCTGAGCACAATTAACTTCGACCTTCAAAATTGTAGTAGCTGTGGCAGCTAACCAGACCAGACCAGAAGGCGGGAGGTCAATCTGGCCTGGGCCTGTGTCTCATCTCATCTGGTCAGCTTGTGGCTGTACAACATGGATGGAGGCAACCTCTCCACTTAATTTTTCCTCCTTTTCATGCAAGCCTGAAGAGATATGAAACACAGGTTTGGGCATTTTACCAGTTATGGCTTTGTGGTTATCTAGTTTGTATAGCATTGTGAAATTAATTTTGGATGATTATGTGAAAGGAGAGATGAAAACACCTGTTGCTTAGCCTAGAAATCTTAGCCTAGAAAACTCTCCATTGGTTTACGAGCTGGAAAAATTAAGCTTTGATAAGGCCAATCACATCGTGTATAGAGTTGGTAGGCGGGCTTAACAATGATTGATGGCAGAGTTGCAACAGTTCGGCATGAATTCCCTGCTACTTGAACACAAAGAAGATGGAACTGTTGGCGAACAGCGTGACATGAGTTAAGCTTTTTTTAAGTTGGCAAAAGTTTGAACTAGCCAGCTACCTCTGCTGAGTTGTAGCGCTATCCTATTGCGTGCAGAGGGAATTTGAAAGCCGATTATCCCGCCCCTTAGACTGAGCACTGCGAACGGTGAGTCCCCAGATCCTACATCTTGATGTGGGTCTCAAATCCTTCCAATTTCTAATGCAACCAGAAACACAATGCCAGAGGAATTACAATAGTGGATGAAAAGCTGCTTCCACTCACTTAATCTTTCACTTAATCTTTGAGTTTATATAAACCCTCGTACCAAAAAACCAAGACATCACACTCAAGGTGGGTTTGACCTTGACATTTGACTTCATCATTGAGTCCATACAGTATGTTCACACCAAACTTGAAGCATGTACGTCAAACCGTTCTGAAGTTGTGACACAAGCACGAAAGCTGGCCTTTGGAAAATGTAGGCTAGTTCAGAGAAAGCCTAATTGTATGCAATGCAACAGGCTACCTGCAAAACGGGGCTTTCAGTTGGTGTTGATGACTGCTCATTCTGCACCCAGATAACAATTAGTCATTGAATCCATGTTAAATCAACATTACTTTGTCAACGTTAAATCATTGAATCACCGTCGCACTGCAACATTGATTCTACATCACTTTTGCACCCTTCATTAATATTGAAGCAACTTTGAAATTCTAACTACAGATCAACAGGATTTCAATTGATTAAACCTCAGTAAACCACTGTTAATCTGGCAAAATATGGGAAATTCATATCCTGCTTTATCAGCCAGGATAAATTTGGCTAGGCCTAGGTAACTTATGTCTGGTTTAGGCTACACAAGCTTGCATAAATAAACATTGACAACGTGTTATCAGCAAGCACGTTTATTCACTCTTCTTCATTTAGAAATTCATGTGCTGTGATTTCCTGCCATCCATTCAGTATAGCATCCATAGACCACCCTGATCCTCCACCATCCAGTAGCAGAGTGAAAAAGAAAAAGTTGATAGATAAATATGTTCAACTGAACAACAAACTAACAGCTAAGCCTACAATCAAGTCATTTCACGCCACAACCTACTGTACCACTCATACAAACATAGTTCAAAAATTAAGGCTAAGTTTCAGCCAGTCACTGTTTGCCATAGAAGGCAATTTCCCTCATCAGGTCAGCTATCACTAGGAAAGGTGTCTGACAATTTGAGTGTGAAGCTAATTATTACTTAGCTGCTAACACTACCGCCGCCACTGCACACAACCGCAAACCTAGAAAAATTCACGAGGTCTAGCTAACGTAATATAACTTACCTACTGATTCCTCGGTTATCGGTTATCGCTTAATCAAGTTATGAACTTACTCGACGTAATACCAATATTATCAAACTAGCTAGAGTTAAACTTAACGTCCTCGCTAGATGTAGCAGCTACAAGTTTGTTGCTAATCGATGACAGGTAGCAGCTAACGCCAGTTTGCTTTCTTGCTTAGCTGCTACTTGTCTAGCCGAGACGTTTAAACCAGACTTCACATACTACATTCAAATAAAAAACTGAAATTAATTGCAACTTACATTGGGTGTGGTAGGAAAACGTCCGTTTCGTCGTAGTTTGTTGGACGAAGCAGACACCAAGAACGTAAACTTCTTGAAAGCAGTGTGGTGGTTCAAAAGCGATTAATTGACCGATCCCAAGCCCCGCCCCCTTTTACTATGTCACAATGAGGACTTCGGAGGACCTCGGTCAACCTCGGTCAATTTTGAATTTTCTATTGTCCGTTCTGTATGACAATACGCCAGTTATGCGAATGCTATAATGCTTCTTTTGTGAGTAGCCTAAGTAACTAAATAACTAAAGAGCTCAAAAAGGTTCAAAGATAAGCCTGAGATACTTGTAGAAGTGACATCCGATATCCTGACCGTGCGTTAACACACATAGGCCTAACTTTGCATAACTTTGGATAGGCTGCTACTTTTCAGTAAAGAAATCTGAGTGTGTACGAAAATGTTCCCTTTATTTGTGTTCATAACTACACACAAAAACATAACTAAATCTGGTTTCCACTGATGAAACGACAACATACGCCCACGCAAAAAAAATATAACTTGCAGGAACTAAACTCGCATTCATACGATTGGAAGAAGCGCAAAAGGCTACACCTTCAATCACGTATCGCCTTACACACATCAAGAACATACTTTCAGCTTAACTACATTGCCATGTCTAACTTGGGATAGAAGACTGTTGACAGAAATAAGCTAATGATCATTTTTTCAACAAACTCAATAATAGCCTACTGCGATGCATTATTGATGGCTGAACGAGAGATAGCCGTCTTCTAAAGATCGAATCATGTGCAGAATTCAAAACTATGCCTTGCTATAGGGCAGGCTATGCAGTCTCGAAATCGCCAATAGGCTATTAGACCTAGCCTACTACATTTCCCACGTTTAAATTAATTAAAGCATAATGATGAAGTCTAGTGCAAGACAAACCACGTCTGCAAACTGCAGATATGTCATGCGTGGTATGGGTTTGAACTCGGAGTGGTTTCTTTTCAATACACTTGTATCATGTTTATTTGAACTCTTCCTTCCAAAGCACCCATTCAAAATAATAAGTAGACTCGACCTACCGAAGAGAAGCTATCTCTCCACCTCCCCAACATGAGCTGCTTAACGTAGCCTAGTCACTCTCCCAAGTTGCGTGAACTTGGATCTGCAGCACTTGGTTCCGTCTTACTAATCCTCGAAATATGGTTAGATTTGGTTATGGACACGTCAACACCATATTTTTGCACAGACCTGTTTATTGAATCAGAGTCATATCTGCAGCAAATAAGGTAAACTACCTGCTCGTGATAACGTGCTAATTGTTTATCCCCAGTTAACATGCATCCCATTAAGATCCACACCGGATTGGTTTGTCCTCAATTTGTGGTGTTCCACCTCGTTGATAACAGCGGACATTGTGAATGTGTCCATCTGCATACTGAAGGCCTTTCTGACCTCTGTTTTTTGAATATATCAATATTACTTGACGCCCAGAAATCCAGCATACACTGTTGCACTCGGCTAAAAGGGGGTGCCCAGCTAACAATTTATGGTTTCCAAAACGTTCTAGGAACCATAGTTTTTGGTTTCGGAAACGTTCGTTTTTGGTTCCCAAACGTTACCCTAAGGTTATTTTTTGAGCAAGTTTTGGTTCCCATGGAAAGTTTGCTGAACGTTCCCCTAACGTTATCTAAAGGTTACAAACTTTAGAGAACCTTCCCCTAGCGTTCCCCAACCGTTGCAAACTTTAAAAAACCTTCCCCTAACGTTCCCTAACTGTTCCCATAACGTTCCCTAACATTTAGGGAACGTTCCCTTCCCTAAATTTTGCAACCTTTAGGGAACCCTCCCCTAACATTGCAACCTTTGCATACCAATTACTTTAAACAGCACGAGCAGGAATGCATTATTATATATTAGCAGGAAAGAATGAACTGGCAAAATCGATGGAACTTATAACTTTAATATAAAATTATCAAAAGACAAAAAAAAAACAATATAAAAGGCCTCACTGTATATATATATATATATATATATATATATATATATATATATATAAATTAGACTTAGTGTTAGCTAAGTATATTAACATAAGGCATTTGACTTTGGTAGGTGCTACATTCAACAAATAGACACACTGTACAATAGACAACAATATACATTGTGGCAGATACCAACACAATATACAAAGACATAATACCAATACAAGTACACATGGAGTGGGCTGTTGAGTGCAAAGTAATAGTGCAAATGTAGAGTGCAAGACGTATATTGGAATGATAAAGTATGTAATGGGCAGGTAAACGGTCAAAGTGGGGATGACCCCACTTATCTGCAGTTCAGGAGAGTGACGGCAGTGGGAAAAGAGTTGTTCTTGTGTCTGGTTGTTTTTGTGTGCAGGGATCTGTAGCGCCTGCCAGAGGGGAGGAAGTTAAAGAGTGTGTGTGCAGGATATGTGGAGTCTTTGGTGATGGTCTCTGCCCGCTTAGGTCCCAGAGTACAAGTCCTGGAGGGAGGGCATTTTGTTCCTCCTCTCCTGCAGCTCAGTGACTGTCGAGCAGGACGACAGCAATATGTCATCGACTGGAGCAGAGGGAGGTGACTGGGAGCTCCTTAAGAGCATGAGCAGCTCATCCATCTTCTCCTCAAATGCGTCCATTCGCTATGCCATGCGGTAATGGTTGTCCTTATTGCTATGGAAAATGGATGTTGTTAGTTTTAGTTGTTAAATACATTATATACCTGCATATGTGAACAAATTAAGTGAGTGTTCTTACCTCTTATTTCCGTCTCCATGGCCAAGCCACCTCCCTCTGTGTGATGAGTCACTTGTGCTGTTTACAACCACAAAAAAGTTACTTACTCTCAAGTTCCTTGTCATGAAATTCTATTTACTTGGAAACGGAAAATTCAAAGACACTGTACCTTCAACTGGGTCCCAAGATGAAGTGGCAGGCGTTATAATAGACCCATCCAGCTCTGGGCAATGAGCTGGTTGCCTGTGTGGTGTTGACTCATCTAAAAAGAAATTAAATATGAATATTGGTCAGTTAATTTATGGTAGGTTTCTTGCACATGACATTTGCAAAAGATAAACCTATGCTGTTACATTAAACAATCGCTAAAAAGAAAAACTCACATGCAGGTGGTGGAGGCAGTGACATCTGCTGACCTAATAAAAGGCAGGAAGAGACAAATACATCAGAACAGTAACATGATATGCACTAGGTTAATAAACATGAATGTCAGTAGTTCCATGGTAGGAAATATGACTCAACTGGTTTTCTTAAATAATACATGTATAAATGTTAACTTACAGACAGGGCTTCCAGGCACACGCACCATCCTGGAATGCTTTCTTGCTTGCGGAACGGATTCATCTGAAATAAAAGACCATGCAATCTGCACTGATTGCAAAAAGAATATTTGAATTGTGCAAATAATGTAGTCTGTATTTAAGAGGTCTTACCATCACGTGACCATGCACTGCCTTTTGTGGACGCTCGCATCTTCTTCCGCCTCAATGCTAGAAGTGTCCATCAGCCGCTGACATTTTTCCATAGCTTTGGTGTATGAATCTACGTTAAGAGAACAACGTTTTTGTGAGCCAGTAGTAGAGCAAAGCAGTATTTCCATATAGAGAAAACTATTATTGATAGTATTGCAGCAATCAGTCATCTGTACACAACCAGATTTTCTTAACTGGATATTTGGCCCAGCTTTTGACTTGATTTTTGTATTGTAGCCCAGAGAATTTCTAATGGGGAGACACAGCATCCATAGAAATGCATGGGCGTAGACCTCAGACCTCTGAAGTTCGCCTACAAAAAGGAACCAAAACTGCCATCTTTTCCTATAAGGAGATCAGGGTGTTAATTTAACCTAACTACCTATGACAAGTTACATTGCAAGTTAGGTCTGGGGTAGCAAAAATCTAAGTTGCTGTCTTAACGTAGGCCTGTTGAAGATCACAGTTAGCCTACCACTCGAAGGCAGAGGACAAACGTGTGTTGAGCAAAATGTCTGCATTTCAGACTTCTTCGTCCACGGGAGAGTGCAATAATTCTCTCCCCATGTTATGTTCCCATAGCAAAAATTGCAAGATAGGCTACCGGATCTCAGCTTTTTGAAGGCAAAATTCAGAGGTCTATTCACTTGAATCGTCTATCCGATCAACTGTGTTGCAAAATGGCCGCCGACAGTGTAGCCTACTATAGCCATCTCTATGGCTCTAGTGTAGCCTACATATGCAGGACTGTTCAGTAGGTTATACCAACTTAAAAAGCCTCACCATCTCAGTATACCCACTTAAAATAGACTAGGATACATTTGGGGTTGATCACAGTATAGCCTACCCACTACAGCTAACTAGCCTACATCACAGTAGCCTAGATCCAGCTACATACAGTAGGCCTATATCCACTAGCCTACACCACTGCTGCCGAGTGACTTGCCTAAAAGGACTGACTGTACACTAAAACTAATTAAAAGAAACGGTAGCCTAGTGCTATTATTTCTAACATCAACGTGAGCAGGTTAACACGATGACACAAAACATACAATGCTGCAAAACATAACACGTTGAGAACAGCTCAAACAAAGACGAACGAGCAATGTGCTCTGGTAAATTACAAACTTGGCAGAATCGGAATATAACAAAGCCCTACAAGTGAAAGGACTTAAGGTTAAACCTCAAACCCTTGCATTACAACCACTAGGCCTACATCATGAAACTGTAACATATTTCACTTACTTTCGTGAGATCGAATTCAAGACGAGTGTAATCCATTCCAAGACTTCTTCCAGCGGTGTTGAAGAATCACGGAATTCAAACAGAGACCGTTTACGGAAGTCAGGACAAGACTTCAATCGATCACCTGAAAGCAGAGGCGCTGTCTTCTATGAAGGTATATTGGGTGCAAAAGTGGCGAGCACATTTAACTGCAGATTTTGCATGTGCACACTAAAGTCGTAAATGTGTAACAGTAAAGTTGAAGTTGTACATATTTTTTTATATCTTGTTAACACAAAATAGGGGCTACGGGTTCACAAATCCTTTTTACAGGTACACAAATCCTTTTTACAGGTACACAAATCCTATCCTGTGAGTCACAACTTTCAAGAGTCACGCACTCGACACTTTTGCTCCAATCGTTGCAGCGCAGTAGGTGCGAAACACATTTGCACATCCGTGTTTCATAATCTGAGAACATGCACAACATTCGTGCATTTGTAAACCCAAATGTGAACTAATGCATCCGAAGTTGTGCATCTGTGAAATAATTTCTCATTAATAAAATTCTACAGATCGCTTTGATTTTCTTGCACGACTACAAGTCAATTGATACAAGTGCTCGAATCTGCTTCTACGAGTGACGAGTGACTTTTGCTCCTGGCTAGGTGATATAATAGGTGCAAAAAGATTTGTATGTGTGCACGTCGAGCAATCGATCGAGAAAACAAGGCGGCCGGATCTGGATCCTGGATCACGCTCAGACTACCATTGCCTGCTCATAAAGTAAGTAACCTCAGCATGTTTCCTTATCAATGAAGGACACACGATTTATAGTTTTTCTTTGCACAAAGCGAGGAAAAAAATGTTGCGGTGTGCGGTGTTAAGTCGACCTTATTATTCATAATGTCTGCACAGCAAACAATTGCTAACTTGCCTTGCACTATCCAATAGTCTTCGTGCAAGATACAAGTCAGCTGTTCGAAAATTGCAGAACGATTGTGTCAGATTGTGTGTCCTAACGATTTTGGACGGGCAGTGTTATATTTCTGTACTTCTAAACTAGTTATTTATCTAGCGATAGCTAGCTTGATCTGGCACTGGAGGATTTAGCAAGCAGGTAAACTAAGCTAAACATAGCTGTCATGATAATGTAAACCAACAAACAAGATAACTTTCTTCATATTATTATCATGTTACTTACCTTATGAGCAGGCAATGGTAGTCTGAGCGCGATCCAGATCCGGCCGCCTTGTTTTCTCGATCGATTCGCTCGACGTGCACACATACAAATCGTTTTGCTCCTATTATATCACCTAGCCAGGAGCAAAAGTATCGTCACTCGTAGAAGAAGATTCGAGCACTTGTATCAATTGACTTGTAGTCGTGCAAGAAAATCAAAGCGATCTGTAGAATTTTATTAATGAGAAATTATTTCACAGATGCACAACTTCGGATGCATTAGTTCACATTTGGGTTTACAAATGCACGAATGTTGTGCATGTTCTCAGATTATGAAACACGGATGTGCAAATGTGTTTCGCACCTACTGCGCTGCAACGATTGGAGCAAAAGTGTCGAGTGCGTGACTCTTGAAAGTTGTGACTCACAGGATAGGATTTGTGTACCTGTAAAAAGGATTTGTGAACCCGTAGCCCCTATTTTGTGTTAACAAGATATAAAAAAATATGTACAACTTCAACTTTACTGTTACACATTTATGACTTTAGTGTGCACATGCAAAATCTGCAGTTAAATGTGCTCGCCACTTTTGCACCCAATATACCTTCATAGTCTTCCCCCTACTGGCGTGGGGGTAGGCCTACGTGTAAGGGAGAGCCTGTCTGATTGAACTGAAGTGAATTGTGAAATGAAATAAGTGAATTTTCTTAGTTGTGAAAAGTGTTCTATTGATAGATTTTTGTTTAAAGTTCACCTAATACGTAAAAAAAAGCACAAAAGTATATATTTTTTATTTAGTAAAATTGATATTAGCCTAAAATAAATATTATCTTGATATGATGTTTACCTTACTTAGATTTTATAAGACCAATCATTTGAGTGGATCTAAATCAAGTGACTGCAAACATTTTGTATGTTACTTCAAAAACTGAAATGGAGCTTGTGTTGTTATTGTCTTCAGTTTCTAACGCTGATAGAGGCGCAATCAATCACACAATGCTATATAACACATTTAACACGGCATGGAATTGGAATGAATAGAGACGCATTACCATTGACGTCATTGCCACCTAATCAGAAGCCTCGAATGCAAATAATGTAACATGTGTGAATGTAAAATGGTAATGGTAGGCTACAGGAACAAATGAAACATGTTCTGAATGTATTCTAGTGATAGCAGAAAACTATTATAAAAATATTTTATATTTTATTTACCGAAGTATTATTGTTTGTTTAATCCAACGTGAAACTGCAATCGGTTCTGAATGCAGACCAGGCGTTGTCTTCCCCCTACTGGCGTGGGGGTGTAACGGTTGGACTTTTATATTGAGCTAAGTGAAATGTAGAAGTGAAAATTGTTTTATTGATAGATTCGTGTTTTTCACTTCACTTTCACTTCATACGGTTACAAAACTGAAATCAAGCACAAAAGTATTGTTTATAGCAAAATTGATATCAGCCTAAAAATAAATATATTCTCTTACTCTATCTTAATTTGATCACATAAGGCCAATCATTTTTAGTGAATATCAAGTGACTGCAAACCTTGTATATGCTAGGCCTACTTCAAAAACTTAAACGGAGCTGGTTAAAATAAACATGTCAAAACAGCACTCAGAACAACCAAAAACAACCAATAACAACCAAACGGGAACGTTGTGTGAAGGTACTGTGCAACCATAGGAGAACGTTTTGGTTGGTTGGTTCCCTTAACGTTTAGGAACGTTAAGGAACCCTTAGGTAACGTTCCCTAACCGTTAGTTTTTGGTTTGGTTCGAACTACCCTTTAGGGAACCATACACTAACGTTCCCGAACGTTCCCTTAACGTTTTGTGTTAGTGGGGTGCTGCGTCCCCATGTTGAACACGCGTTCTCGCACACTTTCCTGCAAACTTGTCCGACTTAGCAACAGTAACTATGGGACTGACAATGGGAGGAGGGGCTTGGGATCGGTCAATTACAGGATGTGTAGGACAGGACTCGTTTAGGGAGCGCCAGATTGTATGCAGGTGGACCCACACCTGATTACTTTATGACTCTTTTAAATGAGCCCCCATTGTGATGTCATAGAGAGAAAAATGTGTTTTTTTAACATTTTTAATCCCCTATTTCTCAAAAAGTATACACTTTTAAAAAAATCTTAAATGATAACTCTCTTGTCAAGTCATAAACATTTATGACGTAACACTTCAGTTATTGACATCCGGTTTTTGTCATAACAAATTAGGGTTAGGGTTAGAGTTAGGGTTACCAATGTTAGCTTAGTCAGCTGCGGCTGACATTGGAGCTGCCATGCTAGCATCTACCGGTGCCTGGAGTCTGGATTGAGTGCTAAGAAACTCTGATGACAGCGTCAACCATGAAACAACAAACAACAAACGGTCACTGTCTAGGACCACCGAGCTGATAATCAGCAGGGTCGCCCATCACAAATTCGGACTGTCTTGTCCTTCCAGTGCTCTCCAGACTGCCAGTGAATTCTCTGGGTTGGTCAGTTATAAAGAACTTTGTTGGTGTTGCATCGTGAAGACACAGCTGTGCGCAGTTTTCACGCGGGTCATCTTTGCCCTTGGACATTTTCAGCCGGTTGGAAATTGGACTAATTTTATTTTTAATTTTTATTTATTTTATTTATTAATTTGTTTGTTGTATGTCTTGGTGTTACGGGTACGCTGGCGACTACGCCGCTCCGTCCGGCATCTATTGTCTTTGTTAGTCTGTGTCAATGACAATGTCTTATATGTGGAGCGCTTTGAGTTGCACTCTGTGCATGTTAAATGCGCTATACAAATAAATCTGACTTGACTTGACTTGACTTATTGTTATTGTACTGGTTGCCATCCACTGATAACACATTCCCACAATTTACAGCTCTACATTTTACTGTATTGTGATATAGTTATGGCTAAAATACATAGGTTTAAAGGAGTGTTTCACTGCAGGGAAGATGAATGTGTATTTAATTTGGGTCATTTATGTAGTAGAAATGTGGAGTCGTAATTGAAGTCAGTGCCTTCTTGACCAAGAAAAAGGCAAAAATGTGTTTTTGGCTCATGTGGGTAAAAGCCAACAACTCCCATAATCCCCTGCCTTTTACCGCTCTTTGCTGCTCTACCAAGCCCCTCCCCCAGGAAGCCTAACTGAACCACACAGCCCAGAGGGAGTTAATGTAATATTTTGCCATTAATAAGGATTCTAAAATTAAAATGATCATTGTTTTATGTTACACTCAATCTTGTGGCCATATATTGAAGGTCCTGTTCTTCATATGAAAGTTACCAGCACATCATTAGGCTACTTGTTTCTGCGAAAATCACGCATTTTACACATTCCCATGCCAGATGTCCCGTGATAGGCTAGCATATTTAACTAATGTCAACCCTCCCCCTCGCCCTTGTGTGTGTGTGTGTGTGTGTGTCAGCCACCTGCAAGGTAGGCCTACGAACACTCGTGCAGCCCTGGGCATGAATGAAACCGTTTTTAATTAAACGTCATTTACAGACATAGTACAACATCGACAGCTAATATTTTGTCACTAGCAACCTACATCTGCCCTTTGTCAAATACAGTCACATTTTCAGCTCTGAACGAAACTGTTCAGGAGTTATTGAAGAAGAAGTCGAACGTGGGTTGTTTCATGAAATAAATTAAACAGGCATGGGACATCGTACAACACTGATAGCCAAAATGTTGTCACTAGCAACCTACATCTGTCCTCTGTCAAATACAGTCTCATCAGCTCTGAACGAAACTGTTCAGGAGTTATTGAAGCAAAAGTCGGAACATGGGTTGTTTCATGACACAAATGAAACAGGCACTGGGGACGAAAGAAACATGAAGTTTAAGCTATGTAGGCTACACTTCCTACACTTTTTACCTGGGTAAGGCCACTGCACATCCAAATACATAGTACTGCCGTTTCCTCAGCCGATTTCACGAGGACCATCAGTCCGCCCCAGCTCAAGCCGGTCCGGGCTTTCTACTAACTGACAGGCAGGTCTTGCTGCAGGCCTCCTAGTTCCTCAATCATCCTCAACTGTTCAGTGCCAGGTAGTCACGAGCATCGGATTCGCACACCAGATCTTGAGAATCCCAATTTGCCTTACTTATCAGCTTTCTCCACAAAGTGAGAGCCTAGCCTGTTAGCTTAGCTTAAAAAAAGATGGCGGTCATATCTTTTAGTTTCTGGAAGTGAAGTACCACCCACTGATCTGTAATAGGTATGTAGAGTGAGTGGGTCCCACCCCCTGGAAAAATGAGGAAGGAGTGTTTGTAGTCTCACCCCCTCGACAAAGATATAGGACTTCCTGCTTTCAATGACGCAAAATGACGATTTTTACATCATTGAAAGCAGGAACTGCAACACTGAAATCTATTTTTCTCCTGTCTCAGGGGAAAATGAGGGAATGATGCACGAGCATTCAAAAACATGACTTGGTTTCTAATGATATAAAGCTTAATGCAAATGGGTGAAGTGAAGTGTCCCTTTAAATGTGCTTTTGATGCCTGGTTGGCTCTTAGCTAGTTAGCTTCTTCGTTTTAGAAAATGTAACACGCATAAAGGGATATGCATCGCATCACATTGAGAATAAGGCATTTGTTCCATTTGTTAGCCTTAGAAGTATCATTGCACAATTAATCACAGACTGGCAGTGCAAATACTATAAGATGTACTTTTTCTGTCTATCATTAAGAAAAGAGTCAGAAGAATGGTTGGATGGTTGGTAGTAATGAAAGCATTAGCTCTGTGAGGATCATAGATTGTGAGCAATGCAACACACACACACACACACACACACACACACACACACTGAGTTCCATCCATCTTCCATTCTAAATGTTGACATTCATAGTTATTTGCACTGTGGCTTACTGTAGACCATGCATGGGTTAAATGGAGCACACCATGACAGATTTGCAACATAGTACAAAGAATGTCTTGCCTCACATCAATCCCTTCACAATTGCACATTCATTTTGACAATAATAGTGATTGTTCCTACAATTGCCAATTTATATTTATCTCTAGAGTAGTTCAACAGTGCATTTGTATTCAGTCAGCTCCAGAAAGGATTTTGACAAAAGCAAATGTTTTTTTTTATTTATTTTTATCACTGCAGATTTAATGTCTAATTTAAATCGACACAATGTTGGCCCCTGGTGTCAACAGGACAGATAAACCCACAGGATTCTGTTGGGTGTTTTACATGTAAATGACCAAATAACCACAACCTATATCCAAGCCTCTCTTTATATTAATGCAGCAGCAATCACTTGACAAGACCTGCTATCTCTCAGCACTTGCCATGAGCCATACAACTTTTCCCTTTGAGATCATTTGCAAAGCGTGCATGTCTAAGTTCCACCCATATCAAGAAGAGCAATATGGAGAAGATGAATGCAGTGCCCCACTAACGTGATAAGAGGCCACTCTGGCAGGGAACTTCTCTCAGCCCAGTTATATCCATGCACATCTGCTGCTGTTTTGTTGCGATTAGATTAAATTCAGGAAAGTGGTAATGTGATGCCACTTTGGTGAGCGGAGATAAATTGCCATCTGCTTCACTCCCTCTATCTTTCTGTTTTCAACTCATGTCAGCCCTCGCCATCATTTTAGCTCTCTCACTTTGAGTTTTGTTTGGAGCTTCCAAGCACATAGTATCACATTAGTGGGGTTACATAAGTTTATCTAATCATTACTTTTTGCAATTGTTGGACAATACAACCACTGTCCCACGGCACACATCTGGCATATACTTATTACAGGGCAGACGTAATATGCTGAAGGTAGTAACGATATTTGGAGTATGCACGATATTTGTGTTATAAATCAGCAATGCCACAGTGTCCTCAATTTCAGATCTCAGAGTGTACTGGGCTTTTTAGAGTCTCACTGAAGTGACAAAGACGTACTTCAATGTGTGTTTGTGACTTGTGGCGACAGAGAGGGCAGTTCGTAACTTTAAAGTGCGCTTGTCATCTGAAAGCACAGCACACTCCTGCTCCCAACCCCCCTACCCCCTCATAAAACCAGCTTCTCTGTATGTGCCTGCTTGAGTGTGAGTCTCTATGATGACTTCCAAAGACATTTAAACTGAGTTAAGTACTGAGAGTTACTGAAGAGGAGAAGGAACAGATGGAGCAGGATGGTGAAGTGGGCGGTGGGGTGGTGGTGGTGGGGGGGGGGGGTTTGAGGGCTGTCACAGGACCGCAGGGGCAAAGTCACACATAGTCACTGCCTCAGTAGACAAACCTCTCTCCGAAAAGTGCTGACGCATTAGACTCTGGTGCCAGTCAGCTGTGCCCTGCCCAAAAAGGGCTCCCTCTGGAACCCCCTGACCAAGTAGGTCAGCAGAGTTCCACTTCAATGGCTGTTGGGCTAATTGCCACCAATTAAGCAAACTAAAGTCGAAAAAGACTTGACCGTACCACAGGCATGTCTGTATCATGAAATCAATCATGTCAATAACACCTAAGAAAAGAAAGAGAACAACAATACTACTCCAAAGTATACAGTGTAATTGAAACAACAACAGTCTAGTTTTTTGTTAACAATCATTAGTATTTTTAGCAGAGTAAATCAATCAGAAATTCTGAAAAATAACAGGCCAATCACAAACATATGCATAGCACACTTTTATAGCTTGAGTAAGGTTTGCTTGGTATGTATATATTTATTTTTGTACCCATTGTGACAATGTCTCATGGAGGTCACTTTCTTTTCAATGTCAGATACTCCAAACAGATGAGCGTACTGCTGACTAAAGAGAAATTGAATAAAAAAATGGCTACATTGTACATATTTATGCTCATAAAATATTTAAAATTATACAACTCTGAATGGGCCTGAATCTGCTTGATCATAGTGATGTAGTTCATCACTTTTTCTTCCAAAATGAGATTCATTTTTTGAGGGTGGCATTACAACATATTCTACGACACTTCATTTGGAATCTCCAAAATGTTTTAATAAGAATGTGAGTATGACCGTTAAAGTCTTCCCATAGCATGGTTCTACACCACTCTTTGATCATGAAAGCAGTGCAACCACAAAGGAGGACCCATCATGCAATATAATCTATAAATAATTCATATCAGCCAGCACCAGGAAGAGTGCAGACTAAAACACGCAGGTAGGGAGCGGTCATGCAGAGAGTTAAATGGAGTCGACCAGAAATTTGCAAATCTACTCACATGTCCATTCTTGTAATACTGAACAGACAATACACTACATTAGCAACAC
Source organism: Alosa pseudoharengus (assembly GCF_046254945.1). Lineage (NCBI taxonomy): Eukaryota > Metazoa > Chordata > Actinopteri > Clupeiformes > Clupeidae > Alosa > Alosa pseudoharengus. The sequence continues at coordinate 36,123,776 of NW_027468630.1, read as the reverse complement.
AATAGCACTGAGACTTGTAAGTCAACTGAGACAAGTGATTCAGCCCAAAACTGTACCATATTAGAAAGATGATATACTATTCAGTAATGCAATTCAGTTTCCATACCTTTTTTATATTTTATAATCAACAGTGAAATATGTGGCGATATATCTTTACTAGTAGAGTATAGACAACTTTCCTAACATATCCCTGCATTTGTTCCCTGACTTGGCTTGCCCTATGTCTGTAGTACTGATAAGACAGAGTTATCCACTGTGGTAGACATTAGTGTGGTAGACTGAGTGCTCGCCGGCAGGTGCCTTAATTTCCAGTAACTGTGGTTTATTACTGAATATATCTCAGAGAATGGAGTGGATAATGGGATGCGCTGATGTTTGATGCTCACCTAATCGGGCCATAATGGCCTAATTTCATTCATCCTCAGCATGAGGAAGAAGGACTCAGCAAGGGGCTGGAAAAGAGGAGGGAACAAAGGCACAGATAAATGACTGACGGCACTGCAACATACACAATGTATTATACATGATGGCATGGAATGCTGTTCATAGAGCGTCACGCAACAAGACCCACATGTCACAGAGTAGAGCGTTAGGATGGGCCATTTATCTTTAAATTAGCGCTATAATGAGCGACCTATTTGCCCCAGAAACATTATGTATATGTGTCATTAACATTGATTTGGTTGTGAACTGGGTGTGGAAGGGGGTTCTTTACTTAGTCTTCCACTGTCATCCACTATCCTATAAGCTTGTGTGAGGAATCCTCCTGCCCATCCATGACCCTCCTTGAGGTTCTGCAAGCGAGTTAAGGAGGGCTATCCAGCTGTCACATGGTACTGGGCTAGAACATGCAGTGTTGGCTTTGTGTTCAGCAGTGTTCAGCATGGTGCCTTTATGGAAGTTGTCAATATAAAATATGCCCGTATGACTTGGGGTCCCTTTTCCTAACTTTGAGGAGTCCCTGGTTCTGCTAACAAAGGGACACATTTGTAAAGCCCATCATCAAACAGAAATGGAGAAGGAGCCACATTACATTCAAGTCAAAACAGCCTTAATGAGCCTTTAATGATGAGAGGACAGACACACACTGGAGAAAGCTCCTGGTCTCCATGGAGACCCATGGTAACAGGGAGCACCAGACCTCTGTCTGACGGAAGAATGATGACATAAGACCTTTACCATATTTTCCTTTTTTATGAGGACTGACCAAAGTAGACTGTGGTTACTGCTGATCTGAAAGCCATCTTTTTGATAGTCCAATGAATGAGGTAAAAATGCATACTAATATATGAGATATTGCACATTTAGTAAATGAATATCTAGCTTGACAAGTTTATGCATAACTTCTTTATGACTTTGTTTACTTCAGAACCAGTTCCACATTACACTTTTATTATCACTGGAACCAAAAATAGAGAATCATGAAATTGCTTATCATAAAAAGTGTACACCGGTATTTTTCATTTTTACTGAAATGTTTTCAGGTAGAATGCCAAACATAATTTCCTTTTTGTTGACATGTTTTCCTTGCCTCAAAGAAATCCCACCTCGTTTATTCCAGAAATGAAGTCTCCAGGGTGACATAAAAGAGGTCCTGATAACCGAATTCACTTTTGTCTCCATATGTTGTAGCCTTAAATCATTCACAATTCCCATGCTTGCATTGACGTTTATTAGGATAATGTTTGTGCTAAACTGATTATTTTTGTAGGTTGTGTGGTCTAGTAGTTTGGTAGATTACTGTATACCTCCATATAATTTCCCTGGAGCTATCTGCTGATAATAGACCCAAAATATTGATTCAGTTATCCTGCTGTTAATTCCCAGCTTTTGTTTTGCCACAGTAGTGTCTCCTCAGCTAATTGTGGCTTTTAAAGGTCATGCCAAATGAGTGTTTGGGATGAGCGTCTGTGCCATGATTATCGTGGTGCTTATCGTGGCATACTAAACACGTGGAAATGTCATCAGGGAGATGACCAGGACCAGCCTCATTTTGGGACAATTTTTTTCTCTCTTCATACTCTCAGCAACACTAGCTCTGGTAAGGTTACTGTGGTGGTAGACAGACGTTTTCAAAGCTAACAGGTTGTTACTGTGAGTGTTCGTATGCAGATGTGTCAGGGGCAGTTCCAGGGAAGAGCCCACTGTGAGCCTGTGTTAACTACGGGCTGCAGCTGATGATGTTTGACCATCATTGCCTATTAGCATGAGTGACCATGTCATTGCACAACATGACAAGATTCTCTTAGACATGCCCCGAGGGGATGAGCATACAAGACACTTCAAGAACAATGCAGTTAGGTTTGAGGTAGGGGCCTACTGTTCCTTTTCAAACCAGATCTGACATGCCCTTTCTGGAAGGTGACCCATCAGAGGAAGCATAGGGTATGATATCGATACACCAGCCAGGAGGAATGCATGAACAACTGTTGATGAGTGCAGAGGTACTGGGTCCAAATAGAATTGAAGCACTGCCATTTGTGGCGGCGTGGGCATATCCTTAGTCTTCAGAGGAATATACAAGACACTTCCAGCATTCATTTTAATAGTAATACATCAGGACTCTACATCAGTAATGTAATGTCTGTAACACAGCTTTGTTTTATAGTAGGCGGTGAAGGAAGATGAGGTGATGCTGGAGGAGAAGGTTATTATTGTTGTTAAGTAAACTACATGTCTGGCAAAAGAAATAGTAGGCTATAAGAAGAAATTAAACCTTTATAACCAAGTCTTCAATGCATGACCGTTTAATTGTAGATGTAGAAAATATGATGGCCTCAAGTACCATTATTTTCCTTTAGTCATTTCCATCCATCAGATTTGTATCCTGTGCTAGACTGTAAGATGATTCATAGATCTTACACGCATACTTGCATGCCTCCTCTTCTTTCCTGCATGCACTGATGCTTTGTTTTCTACACTGAACCCAGTGAAAGGATGGGATCCTATATTGTAAGGACTTTCTGTGTGCTTTATTGTGTGTATCTGAGTATCTCTTTCTCTCTGTCTCTCTCTCTCTCTGTGTGTGTGTGTGTGTGTGTGTGTGCACGCATGCACGCTTAGACAAACACAGTGGAGTCTCTATTGGCCCACTGTGTTCATGAACTGTGTCTGCACAGTGTTGCATGTCAGTTTGATGAGCATCATCAGTGACTTCACCTTTCAAGTGAAAGGGCAGAAGACAGAGTTATTTTACAGATGAAAGGATTAAGATAATTGCTCAGGGTGGATGCTTCAGTGGCAGAAACAGAGACAGATGGAAAAAAGAACTCTGAATTAGGGGGGGGGGAACTCATCACAAATGTGCTTGTGTGCATTTGCTGGCTTGCTTACATAGACATGAACATAAGGAGAAATGTAGGCAATGTGCTCAATTGAACTGTTTGGTGAGACATGATTTAGACTGACAAGACTAACGTGGAATTTTACATCTTTTTAAATCAGTTGATTCAGCTCCCTGTTGTTTTTGCATCGGAGTGACAGAGAAAAAGGGAGAGGAAAAATGTCTTAAATTGTTATTCTTAGAAATGCAAACAGAGGCTAAAACATGTTTTAACTTCAGATAACTATAATGGCACAATTTTTTTTTTACTTTAATTCAAATGTGTTGACTCACACATGCCTTATTTGTAAGGATTGCAACTTGTAATGGAGTCAACACTAAATCACCAGAGGGTCAGCCAACACTCAATCACTTTGTTGAATATTTTGTAAATTATAATAATTTCTTTCACCTCTTCTCTTGCTATTCTAGTGACAGTTGTTGGCCTCCTTCCCCCTGCTGTGTGCTTAACACTTGGTATGCATGTACATGTTGTTCATTCAGTTGTAATTTCCTGTGCAGTACATTTGCTTGTTTGCAGCCACTTTCAATCAGATTTTTCATAATGCATATTTATGGCAGATCAATCTCCATACTGACACATTCTGAGAGAGCAAGGCAATGAAATGCTTGTCAACAGACTGGATCACAAACTGCCGGCACTGGGGAGCAGATGAAAATCTTGTCACGTTTTCCCACCAATCTGCACCAGTCTCCAAGGAATTGGTTTGTGTAATTGGGTGAGAAAGCACCGGTGATGACGTGCAACCAAGGCACTGAGGACCAGTGTCTGATCATGACAGAACCTTATCATGGGAAGGTCATCATATTCCACAGAAAGCACCTTCATGCGTATCCTCCGTTAATGAATACAGTGCTCTCCCTAGACATGTGTATATCTTTATATACTGTATTCTTCTTTCATCCTCTGTAAATGATGAATGAGGAACATCATATCACTTCATGTCAGTCATCTACTTTTCATAATATAAACATAATTCCCCATATATCTATTTTGTTATGGGAAAGATGACGCTCACATTGAGTGCTCATGTTGCTGACACCAGCTGGCTTTCTGTATCCCAAATCCTCAAACCCTTTGGAGCAACACTAATGTAGGAGAGGGAATGCTGGGGAGACATGACGTGGATTATTCTATGACATTTGCCATTGTGACACAATCAGATTAAGACAAAACAGATGTACATCACATTATATGTGGTGTGGAGTTTGGAATGAGTTCATCTTCAAAACAAGGGTGAACTTTTCTTGTACAGAAGCCACGCAGTCCTGTAAGGCAAATTTGTTAAGTGGAGTAATTAGTATTAATTAAAAGAAAACTTAATTATATCCTTGACTGAGCAGCAAAGTGCCTTTCACAGAAATATACCAAGGCAGAAGCACAGCGCACATTTTTGTTCTCGACACTGTTCTAGATTAAATACAAAGATATTTTTACTTATCAATGTATCTATCGGAATCAGATGTGAGGTTATGGAAATCTTTTTTCTTCAGATTTTGTCAAAAGAAGGCTGAAAAAATGAACCAACCAAAATAGAGAAAAATAGACAGGTTTACAGTTTATATGACAACATTACTTTAAATGTCAATCAACTTTTAAAAAAAGATTAGTTATGTGTTATATTATTTTAAGATTTTAATGAAGTATAGGATATGTCCATAAAAATCAAGGCAAAGACAAGACTTACTTTTCGATAGTCAAGACCAATACAAGACTAAGACTTAAAAGCCTTAGAATTGCTTCGGGGCAACACAGTCCTTGTTATAGTAATAGCAATGCAATTAAGTTCCTTTAACAAATTAATATTTGCCTCTGAAATAATCTCCAAATCTGATAATTTGCTTGTGCCTGAAATGAAGTGGTCAGCTCACTAATGACATCTCTCTTTCATGGACAGGTCACTGGTTAATTCCTTTGGCTCTGCAGGACACTATTGTTCCTCTGTGAAATTGGGAAGAAAAGTGCATGTATGACTTTTGGATACAGAGGGCACTGTTGCAAGGCTGCTTTCTCATGCCCCTGCTATTAGCTTAGTGTTCTTTTAATCCAGGAAGGACAAACTGCATGTCCATCTGGCTGGCACAGCACAGAAAGTCTGATTAGCTACTATGTCAACACCTTAAAGTCTCACAATTATATATTCATTTCATTTGCCCTGTAACATTTTGCTGGTTTAGCTGATAATAAGTCGTTTTTATGTTCTCATACCTCACAATCGAGGTAACTAGAGGTTTGAGTGCCTTGCGTGTGCAGGTTTTGCCCTCCTATTGGTATGTGTTTCTAATGCATGTCTTATTCATGCTTTGGCTTCCACCCACTGCCTTTCCACCATTCATCTTTTACAGTCATTGTGCTGATGTGATGGAGTGACATAGCCAGTGCAGGCGACAAAATTGGGCCCTACATGAAACATGAATGCTTTCAATAATTCATGGGCAAATGAAAAATGAATCAGGACATTCGTGTACTCACCTCCAGTGGCAGAGCTGTCTGGAGATCTAGTGGAGGCTGAGAGTGAGTGGTAGGGAGAAGAAAGCTCAAAAAGGCTCCACAGAAACTTTTTTTGTTTGTTTACCTTTTGTTTCAGCAAGGGAAGTCCTGGAGACAGTAAATTAATAGAGTAAAGAGAGCTAAGGCTCTTTTCGAGAAACGGGATGATGGTCCCTGGAGTTTCCACTGCAGTAGCTGTTCTGATGGTCAAAAATGGGTTGAACTTCCTCCCATGAGACGAAATCACTGCTAGACTGGAGAAGCATTCATTGGTCTGTAACAGACTTCAGCCAACCATCCAATCATTTTATTCCATATACACTTTCTCTAGACAAGAAAAAATAACCCACTCTTCTCTATGTAACTGTATTGGACCTTCATTTACGTCTTTGGGCTGAGCTAAAACAGTAGAACAGAGCGAGAGAGAGAGAGAGAGCGAGAGAGCTCTGAGTGAAACATTCTTGTATGGTTTCAAATGTTTGTTATTTTATATTTCACCACAGACAGAAAACCCTATAGCACTCTCACTTTATCAGACATTTACATTATAGGCCTTTCTCACAGATTGAATCAAATAATATTACGTAAGGGATAACGGCCTTCGAGGTGTCCTGTTATACGGAATTAATGGACGAGGGCGAGAGGCAAAGAACTCCCCGACACGCAGCGGAGGGGAATTGCCTCCACCCAAGTCCATTAATTCCGTATAACAGGACACCTCGAAGGCCATTATGGTTATGATTATGGTTATGGATTTAGCTAAAAAGTTCAGTAGTTTAAAGGGTTAAATTGTTTAATAGTGAAATATTGTAGTGAGGACTTTTATTTTGAAACAGTTTTTGGCAGAGGATGCAGTTGAACAGGATGTGTGGTCTTAATAGGGCCAGTTTGTATGCTTAAAGCCTGAGACTGGCAGTTGATCCAGGTGGCCTGAACACCTGCCATAGGATTCTAATTGCTTAACGGCCGTATTATGATGTCACAATCAGCAATGTTAAGTCTATGGGGATTTTTAAAAAGTTTTTCTTTAATAGTTTAAAAAGTATAAAAGTTTCAAAGTTGAAAAGACATAGCAGCTTGGTCCATTTGAATACCTACGTTACAAAGTTTGAACGAAGTTTCTAAGTTAAACTATTCAAGAGAAATTGTGAACGGAAAAAGTGGTAAGCGGAATAATAATACTGTAACTAGAAATGCAATTCCAAGGAATTACCAGTGCATGAAAATGCTAAAGTTGTGATGTAAAATATCATGTATAGTTAAAACAGATAATACAGAGATGGTTAATACGGTGATGCTAGGATAGACATGGTGGTTGCATAGCTTAATAAAAGTTGATAGTTTAAAAGTAGACTGTTTAAAAGCTGAATGTAGATAGTTTAAAAGTTGTTGATAGACAGTAGATAGTTTAAAAGTTGTTGATAGCTAGTTTAATAGATAGTTTTATGATAGTTTAAAAGTAGACTGTTTAAAAGTTGAAGGTAAATAGTTTAAAAGTTGTTGACAGACTGGAAGTTTAATGAATGTTGATATTCAAATAGTTTAATGGCTGTGTATAGGTAGATATTTGACGATAACTGAAAGTTGGAATGGCTCTAATGTTTGCTAGCAGTTATGCTAAGATTTTTAATTCTGCTAACCATGCTACTTAGCTAATGTTTTATAGCAGTGCTAGCAATGCTAACATGCTAACCATGTTACTTAGCTAACTTAACTAACATTTTCTAACAGTTTTGTTAAACATGCTAACTATGTTAGCAATGCTAACATGCTAACTATATTAACCATGTGACTTAGCTAACCAAGCTTATCATTTTTAGCAGTTATGGTAACTATGCTAACTAACATGCTAACATGTTAGCATGTTAACTATGCTAACCATGTTACTTAGCTAACCTAGCTAAATCATTTTTAGCAGTTTTGTTAAAAATGTTAACTAGCATGCTAACATGTTAGCATGCTAACTATGCTAACCATATTACTTAGCTAACTTAGCTAATCATTTTTAGCAGTTTTGCTAAAAATGCTAACTAGCATGCTAACATGCTAGCATGCTAACTATGCTAACCATGTGACTTAGCTAACTTAGCTAATATTTTTTAGCAGTTTTGCTAAACATGCTAACTAGCATGCTAACATGTTAGCATGCTAACTATGCTAACCATGTGACTTAGCTAACTTAGCTAATCATTTTTAGTAATTTTGCTAAAAATGCTAACTAGCATGCTAACATGCTAGCATGCTAACTTGCTAGCATGCTAACTATGCTAACCATGCTAACTAGCTACAGTGGGTAGGAGCAGAGCCCGTCTACGGAGAGCCTTGCCACTCCGTATTAAGTCCCATTGTACCGAATTTTGGTTGCAGTTCCACCAGATTTCCACTGGGGGCGATCGCCATGAGTGCAGAATGAATGGGAGTCAATGGAGCTAGGCGGCTAAATTTGTCTCTTTCACCTGATTGTCGTTGACAAATCTCAGATTTGATTGTAGTTTGTATAACTTCAACATGGGTTATAGGTCAAAAGTTGAATGAACGAGTACTTATGTCCTTTTGATTTCTTACAGTTTGGGTTGTTGTTGCCCATAACACGCTAGCATTGTGCTAATGAGTGACGTCATTGACACATTTGAAAGGCTTTTTAGAACAATTAAGTCACTTTAAAAAATATAATACTCCACCAAGTGTATTTTCTTTGCCTCCCCTTTCGAATACAATATTCAAATTACTTGAAAAAAAATTATATCCCGAGAAAAGTGGATTTTGAGGGGTACAGCTCCATAGACCTCCATGCATTCTGCACTCGTGGACGAGCGCCCTCATGTGGAACCACAGAAGGAACTGCAACCAGTTCAGAAACCGGAAGTTTTCCGAGAGTGGCAGTTCTCCCCTTATTAGACATTCTCTGGTAGGAGTCATAGTTGATGACAAGTAACAGTTACAATGGCTAATCAGTTAAAAACGTCAGTAGTTTAAAGGGTTAAATTGTTTAACAATGAAATATTGTAGTGAGGACTTTTATTTTGAAACAGTTTTTGGCAGAGGAAGCAGTTGAACAGGATGTGTAGTCTTAATAGGGCCAGTTTGTATGCTTAAAGCCTGAGACTGGCAGTTGAGATCCAGGTGGCCTGAACACCTGCCATAGGATTCTAATTGCTTAATGGCCGTATTATGATGTCATAATCAGCAATGTTAAGTCTATGGGGAATTTAAAAAAGTTTTTCTTTAATAGTTTAAAAAGTATAAAAGTTTCAAAGTTGAAAAGACATAGCAACCCGATCTGTTTGAAGACCTACGTTACAAAGTTTGAATGAAGTTTCTAAGCTAAACTGTTCAAGAGAAATTGCGTCTAGAAAAAGTGGTAAGCGGAATAATAATAATAAGAAGAAGTTGCCTAGGAAGAACAGTACAGTGCATTTTCATGCACTGTAATAAGAAACATAAGTTGTTGCCTGGGAAGAACAGTACAGTGCATTTTCATGCACTGTAATAAGAAGAAGTTGCCTAGGAAGAACAGTACAGTGCATTTTCATGCACTGTAATAAGAAGTTGTTGAAGTTGCCTAGGAAGAACAGTACAGTGCATTTTCATGCACTGTAATAAGAAGAAGAAGTTGCCTAGGAAGAACAGTACAGTGCATTTTCATGCACTGTAATAAGAAGAAAAAGTTGTTGTTGTTGCCTATGAAGAACAGTACAGTGCATTTTCATGCACTGTAATAATAAGTTGTTGTTGCCTAGGAAGAACAGTACGTGAATTAAAGCGACTGTCTTAAAGCGACAGTGCACAATTTATACATTTGTTAAACAGTATAAAATTAGCAGTATTTTTAAGCAATTCACATTTTAAAACAAATACTTTTCATACTAAATTATAGGCTATAAAAAATGTATTTTTTTTATGTGTGTGTCGTGGGGGGGGGGGGGGGTGTTGTTGTGCGGCCCGCCGGGCAATTTTCAAAACCCAATGTGGCCCTTGAGCCAAAAAGTTTGCCCGCCCCTGGTCTATAGCAAGATGAGCCAAATGTTACGACACTACAACCACCTGGCCCGTGTTCAAACTACGTGGCTAAACACAAACTCTCATTATGCTATTACCTACATGTCAGACAAACTTCCGTGGTCTACGGTAGTGGCAACAACTCAAAGTGTACAGTAAGGAGTACATGAAACATTCCACCTACCCAGACCACAGCGAGGGAGTTGTTCGCAACCAAAACCCAGCATGAAGTGCACGGTTCGTACCGACCAGCGACGAGCAACTTGCGTACCAAACAAAACTTACGTACCAACTTGCGTGTTTGTCGGGAAGGAAGTTACGTACCCGTGACCCCCCAGCCCGCACACTCAGGTGATTGCAATTAGTCGTGATCCTGACCTGATCACACTTAGATCTGTCCCTGCCAAGACACGTTGAAAGAACGCCCTTGGTAAGATTCAAACCAATCAAGAGCTTTCCCAGAAATTCCCAGTTCAGATAGTATAGATAGGAGAATGTCATGGTTAACAGTATCAAAGGCTCCAGATAAATCTAGTAGAATTAATACTGATGACTGAGCAGAGGACTTAGCTACTCTCAATGCTTCAGTCAGAGACAGAAGAGCAGATTCAGTAGAATGACCACTCTTGAAACCAGACTGCATAGGGTCTAGTAGATTATTCTGATGAAGAAAGTCACAAACTTGCTTGAAGACTACTTTCTCCAAAACCTTTGACAAGAAAGGAAGAAGGGAGACAGGCCTGTAGTTCTTCACCTCAATTGGATTAAGTGTACTTTTCTTTAGCAGAGGTCTAACCCTAGCCTGTTTAAAAGAATAAGGAACTATTCCAGAACTGAGTGAAGCATTAAATACATGTGTGATTGCTGGTAGAACAGCGGGTGAGATAGACTGTAGAAGAGTGGACTGGACAGGATCTAATGGGCATGTTGTTGGACGACTTCGCTGAAGCAATTGAGAGACTGCTTCCTCATCAAGAGGAGAGAAAGAGTCCAATGATGCGGTCATACTAACACAAGGCAAAGCCCTCCTTATAGGAGCATCAAACTGAGCACTTATTTTAGCAACTTTTTCAGTGAAAAATGTTGCAGTAATCATTATCCCGCTTATCACCCGGTTGCCACTATAGGCAATAGTAATGCCTTCATAGCACGCAAAGGAAACAAGCGGTTCCCTTTAAAAAGAAGCCGACTTGTTCAGTTGTACAACTTTCTTTGGCCCTATAACAGCGATGGCATGGAGAGTTAGCTTGTTTACAGTTGATTCCATTGTTGCGAAGTCTGCTTTCAGGCTCAACCGTCGTTCTACTATGGTTGTTATAGTTACCATTCATAAGAATTGATTTGGAATGGTGATTAAACTTTTTTTTTTATAATTCACTGTTTTTATTATCAAACAAAGCATTACGTTCAAAATTACAAACAACATGAATGTCAATACCCCGCACAACCACCCCCCTCCCACCTGCACCTCAGATATAGATCTCACATTGAACTATGGACTCTTACATCAAAAGGAAAATAAGAAAGAGAAATATATATATATGAAAAGTTCAGATGCAAAACCCTCTAAATCCGTCTGACCACTTTTCTTTTAAATGAGCATTTTTACATTTTAAATTTAAAAATTCAGGCTCCTACAGGTTTTTGCCTATAAATCGATATTTCAGACCAGAAAGAGAGTGGTATTTAGTGGGTTTTGAAGTTAAATTATTTGATTAGCGTATACTATGTGTGGACAGCATCCCCTTACCATCTTTATCTCATTTTTGACATAGGTGGCATTTAGAGGCTTTTGCATCTGAACCCTTCATATATATATATATATATATATATATATATATATATATATATATATATATATATATATATATATATATATATATATATATATATATATATACACATACATATATATATATATATATATATACACAATATTAATCAAAAGAAAATAAGCAAATACAAATCAGCAAAGCATGTAATATGTCTTATCTCATATGGCTGGCAAGTAAGTCCTTAACTGTCCTTGCACTTCTTTCCCACATCTGTAGTGTTGAAATTTTAGCTTTATGAATTCTTGCAGTAGAAAGTTCCATCATAATAACATCCTGAAAGTATAACAGCCATTTATTAACAGGAAGTGTATGTGGCGCTATCCACCTCTGCACAATTAGTTTCTTTGCTGCTGTAAAGCCTGCAAGGCAGACTTTATGCTGTTTTTTCTGTAAACTTAACTTGTGAGTCATCATTAAGCAATAACAGTCTAGGTTGTAAAGGAATATCCAATTCCAATAATTCTGTCAAGATATCAGTTACACTTTTTCAAAATGAATGAACCTCTTGGCAATCCCAAACCATGTGCTTAAATGTGCCAGGAATACCTTTATCACATAAATCACAATTCAAGCTTGTCGTTTTATTGGCATGATACCTATTGATTGGTGTCCAGTATGCTCTATGACAGAATTTAAAGTGTATCATTTGATGATTAGGGTTTTTTGACGCATTAAAGACATTGTCCCATATCCCTTCCTAGTCTAACAATTCAATTGTTATATTCAAATCGCTTTCCCATTTAGTCTGTATCAGGCACGGCGCCAGGATTCCAGTTTTGGATGGGCCAGACCAATTGTGGGTGGGCCTTAAAAAAAACTTTATCAAATCACTGTTTAACCTAATAAAACTGACTGACTAATATACTGTTATATTATTTGTGCTTACATAATAGAGATTTGAATAGCTTGATGCTCTTTAAATAGTTTGTTGCATTGTAAAAAGGACGGACGTACCTATCCTCGATCACTGTCCTTGGTTCTGACCAAATAAGAGCGCTTTGGAATCTCCATTACGCACCATACCTGCTGGCTGTGCTTTAGCGCATCTCTCGAATAGACCTTAGGCCTAGGCTGTAAAAGTGGGAATCTAATATTTCCCCCAAACATAGTTTAGTTCTGCTTGTATAACATGAAGTCGAATATTTCATTTGTTTTAGGTTTTCAACAATACAGATCAATCACACTGCCCGACAGTTTCAATCAATATGCAGGGCAGTTGAAAACATTCGGGGCTTTAATAGCCCATAGAGTCTAAACGGTTTTCATAATTCCCATTTTGCCTGACTTGCTGCTCACTTTTCATAAATGAATCCACTGACTCAAGCCTCATTTGCACCACATTTATTAAATATTATGGACAATAAAATGTTGACAATTAGAGGATGTAATGACATTTAGCTATCCTGACATTTTCTGTTTGCTAGAAACGAACTATATAGCCACCTAGCAGAGTGGCTTTTAAATAGCAATATGCATTATATGGTTTGTTATGCTTAGCTTAGGGAGAAGGGAACATTGAAGACTCACTAATTCGATTTTACAACTAGGCAAAGCAGGCCACCACTGTTTGGCCAGCTCCAGACTGTAGGCTAGAGGCTGATAACAAACCTGAACTTGTAGGCTAGTCTAAATGACGAGAACAGGATAACTCCACCACCACCTTGTTATTGATGACTTCATGATTTCCTTGTACAAATGCAAACAATGACATGCCCAACCTCGCGCGCGCACGTAGCCTACGTTCCAAATTATGTGTTATGGAAGGTAACGTTCATGTTAAATCTGCTGCATGAAGAAGAGTGAGTTCACCCGTGTCCGCTTGTATGTTAAATACGTCCATCTCATCTCAAAGTTTCAATGCGCGATCGGAATAATGGTTTCATATTTGTTAGTCAACTGTACAAATACATTCGGGGCTGAAGCCCTGGCGAAATCAGCTGGCTACTAGGCCTACCCCTCGGGCACAGAACGTGTTCATTGACAACGTCATCTGTCATGTAAAACATGCTCCAAGAGAGCTCATAAAGATCAATCACACCCATTAGGCCCTTTAATGCAAATCGGATCAACGATCACAATATCAACAAGCTGCATTGCAAAAAAAAAAAAAAAACATTTCAGAAGCCATTAAGCCATAGAGATGTGCTAGGTGTTATGGATCTCAGCTATCCTTCATCTCCTGGTTGCAGCGATACAACGAGACCGTTTGTGCACGTTTAAGGTACCTAAACAACGACTGTTGCAGCACTGTCCTTTACTGGAAATTATTTTCACACTTTCAGATCACTTGGAGCTAGCCTAGCATACCGACAAGCTAGATCCGACCCAGAACCTAATGTATCTGGCACTGCTGAACTTGCACAGAAACATCACCAGCTTTTTAAAATAGTTTTGAAAACTAAACATTTAGAATATTTTAGCACAGATTATGAGATTATTTGCCGCTTTTTAATAATTCTTGACAAAATTAAAATATATTAAAAGTTTTTTTTTTTTTTTTAAGAAAAGTTTTGGGTGGGCCTGTTGAAAAGTGGGTGGGCCTAGGCCCATCCAGGCCCACCCGTAGCGCAGTGCCTGGTCTGTATGTGTAATGAAGTATATTTAGCCTCAGAACCATTGATACAAAAAGGTGACAAATCCTCTACAAGGAGAACTCAGTAGCTTCTTAAGAACTGGATGGATTTGTATGTCCGACCCCCAAGGTACCCCATACGCAGGATGAAAATGAGGAAAATGAGGACCTTGGGATATCAAACAGCTGACTGAGACCCGGTTTACACGAATGGAAAACGCAGATCCCTGCGGTTTGGCCTCTCGTTTACACCAAAACCCCGTTTTTATCACAGAAAACGATTATTTCTAAAACCTCCGGCCAAAGTGGAGATTTCTGATAACGCCGGTTATATGGTAATAGGGATAAACGGCGTTTTAGCTTCTTAAACGTCATATTATGCGCCAGAAAATCCTTAACGTCATGTGAGCGCCTGATGTTTACAGTTTCTTTGGCTACTGATCAGGATTATCATGAATGCTACTAATGCAAGGTGCTACTAATTTTGGGCTAAAATTGGGCCAACTATTCAACATATTTGGACTGGCAAGATTCCCAGTCGACATTGTCTTGGGCTTTACTTGCTTTGTAGTCTAACGCTACACGAAGGAGTAACTCTACTTCGCTGTCTGTCCATACAAACGAACCTCGCGCCATGTTTGCTATTTTGAAAGGAACCGGAAGTCGCTCGTGTTAGTCGTTGGTGTCGATTCTGAGGATTTTGATTGGCCAGCATGGCTTTATTCCTTTCCCTACACTGCCACCCATAGGTTTGGCATAGTTATTATGGCGCTCGACAGCGTATTTATGCGGGTTGATGTAAATGACAAGTTTTTTTGAAAACAATGTTGTGTGCACAATGTTATTATTGAAAACGGAGGGGGGGAAATATTTGTTTCTGTAAATAACCGGCTATGTGTAAATGTGGCCTGAGTTCTTGAAAACTAAGAAGTCCTTAGGGCCCATATATATCCCTCAATGTATGAATACCTTTAGAAGTCCATGACTGGGAATGAAACTTTTTTTTTACCAGATCTACTTCATAGGTGTCATGTTATTCAGAATTAATAGCCACCCCGCCAGCCAATCAGAAAAGAGTATTTCTTCTCTCCGGGTGATAAAAGCGGGATAACTAAGAGAAGAAATACTCAAAGAACACTGGCTGGACTGGGAAGGAGTCAGCCCATCGGTCCTTTGAAGCAGAGTAGCCAGACAGGTAGGAAGAGAGCTATTCACTGGCCTCACATCCACCTCCACCAGTGCATGATCTCTTGCCAAAGGACCAGCTGGTTCTAGTCTAGTTAATCATTTGTTTAAATAAGATATGGACACAGTGCCAGTGTGGAGGCTTGTTTTAGACAGAATTGTTTGTTTATGTTTTGTTTGAAATAGCCTGCTATTATATATTTTATTTGATACTCTATAGATTTATATTTATTTTAGGCTTATTGAGAGCAAAGAAGAAAATTCATTGCAATTTTATGCTAGTTATTTTGTGGTAGAAATATCGGTATCAGTATTCGGTATCGGCAAGTACACAAATGCTCGTACTCGTATCGGTTTGAAAAAAATGGTATCAGGACATCCCTAGTGCCAATCATGTGATGTGTTGTGAATACATTGTACCAATCATGTGTTATGATCTCGCCGCTGGAGTGAGGTTGATGTTGTGAAGACTTGCGCACACGCAGTTCTTCTCAAAATAGATGCCTGATAAGTGCCCAAAATGCGTTGCAATATGGCCGCCAAGTGGAGAGAGACTGGTGAAACATTATGCTTCAAAGCCAGTTTACCATCGTGATAGCCCCATACACATGTAGCCGTGCATAATTGAGCCAGAATCAGAAAAGAAATCAGAAAAGGGTCACAACACATGCAAACGCCACAACAATTGCATACCAAAGAGGTAAGACATTGACTTTATAATGTTGAAATTACACTAAACCACTTCAGTATCAGACATCGATAAATCTGTTAAAAGAACACTTACCTCTTTGTGAACAACTCTGTATGTACATCTGTTGTTGTTGGACTTTGAGACCGGAAACCGGATGCGGGTCCGCCACTTATTATGGTCCCCCTGGAAACATTTCCGTTGTTGTCTTTGCAGCTTGCAGTTCGTTTCCCAATTTGCTCGGGCTGTGAATATTTGCAGCACACGTGTTGTGAAATCGATGAGGGTGTTTTCAGAATTTGCAGGTGTTTTCTGAATATGCAGGTGTTGTGGTATTTGCAGCGCACGTGTTGTGAAATCGATGAAGGTGTTTTCTGAATTTGGAGGTGTTTTCTGAATATGCAGGTGTTGTGCCATTTGCGTTTGAATGTGTTGTGACCCTTCTCGGCCACCGTACAGGCTAGACACAAGGCATAACTATACCCCAGACACTCACTATCAGTATAACTCTCGTGAAAAAAACATACAATCCAAAAAAATGTAAAATCTACAAATTATTATGCTGTCCAACAACCTAGGCCTCTTATAAATGAGGTTGTAATGAATTGGGTGCTGCTTCAAACTTCAGTATTCAAATTGACTATCAATTGAAAAGACACTGAAACCACACCATGCTCAAATGATAGAGGATAGTGTTCATACATTCTGGAGACATCTAAATGTTTTTAGTTGTTGTTGTTAATATCACATTCTCTATAGTCAATACATGCATCTTCACTGTAAAGTGAAATGCAAAGTCAAGGAAAAGCAAGAAAGCTGCATGCATAGGCAGCAATGACTTTCCTGTTTATTATGAGCTTAATACAGCACATTCCTAGCACCCAAACACCTTAGGTCAGGGGTCTTAAACTCCGGCCTAATGTCAAAATAGTATGTAATTCGTCCCTTGAGGGTATTTTTAATTGCAACAAACAACACTGGTTAAAATAGACGATAGATCCAAGACGGTGACAAATCCCATTTGTAGGCTACTCTCCTCCAGTTGCTAGAGATCCAGAGCTTCGATTCAAGCCCAAATTCGCTGCACAAAGTTTTCAGAAAACGCAAGAAACACGAAGACGTGCATTTGTTTGTAATGACGCGGAAGCAATGCAGGCCATAATTTTGCACAAATTGAAGCAGAAATAGGCTGACACCAAAAAAACTTTCACGTGTGATGAAGTCTTGGGTAGGCTATGTTATTCACCTATTCTGATTCTGAAGGAGAATATCTGCCTTTTGGAGATTATGATCACCCATGATAGGAACTGATTTGACCAGGCTACATTATTGTAGGCCTATAATAACGGTTTGTGGTTATAGGCTAGTAATAGTTTACTATTGTTGGTTTACATGTTAGGCCTACTGTTTTCCTGTTAATTTGTTAAATACTGTATGTGGCAAGTGTATTTAAACATCATGGCTTCCCACACTTGAAAAGGGAAGGACTTGACCAGACTCAGGATTTCACTCGTTGTTCAATTTATTTGACCAGTAAACAAGCAAGGTGAAAAGCCTTTAAACATACAAAAAATAAACAATTTAGATAAAGTTTAGCATTTTCCATCAAATACAACAAAGCACAACAAAGTACATTTAAATAAGGCAATTTTAAACATAAACAATGAAATGGTTAATTTATCAGCCCAGGCAAACAGTATAGATATATTACCAGTTAGGCATTAAATAAGCAGAAAGCCAGTTCAAACCCATTTTAATTTAACCTGTTTTACCTTATGTTTAACCTAGATTTCTATACAGATTTTATATATACACAATATTCCAATCATAATTTTAACGAAATGAAATTAAGCATTCAAAACGTGTTACTGTAAATTAGCATAACCATTACTGTGCAGGAAATAATCTTAGTTGAAGATTAAGGTTTAATAAATAGTTTAAACAGCTCATAATTAACTTCAACCTATAAACAGGCAATGCATCTCAAATCAACAGACAACACATTTCACTTGTCCATAGACAGACTACTATGTAGCCAGCAATCACATTTAAACAGCGTCCAGAGTCCAATAAATACATTTGAGCTTACCGGTAGCCCTTTTGATCTTTTCCTTTTTCCCATGAGTTTAATTCCGCGATCCTTCAGCAATTTCTCCTTTTTCTTCTGTTCTTAGCTGCGTTGCAAACAAGTGAACAAACTCGCGTCGCTTCATTGTCTGCCGTGTGCGGCTAATTAGTCTGATTTCGCTCACCTGCTGAAGCGCGCTGTGGAGCTGCACGCTCACCGTTACACGCTTGTAGCATCAAGGCCGCTGTCACATGCACCCGCATGTAGGCACACCTCCCGGCAGATCGCCGCAACACCTCCGACTCGATCTTTGTGCGGTGCAACCCAGAAAGATCGCACCTCTCAGGCGAGCTGGTCCCTGTTGATTTGATCCTCCGCTGGGATGAGGACGATGAGGCGCCGCATGTCCCGATGCAGTATGGTACCCTGGAAGTCCTTCTCCTCAGACCCGGACTCTTTGGCAACAGGTTTTGTTGGAGTCTTCACCTGAACACACCCTCTTGGAGAGACTTTAACGTGGACATCCCTGACGATGCCTTTGGAATCTGCATTCACACTGACGACTCTTGCCATCTTAAACTGCCCCCTTAATGTATTTTGGTCGCCAAACTATGTCTCCAATGGCAACGTTTCTTTCAACAGTATGCCACTTGCTGCGGATGAACAGGTTTGGACCTGCAAGCTGGCTCCAGGACTTCCAAAAGTAGTCAACTTGAGTTTGCATCTCTTGCAGTCTTTTAAAGGGGTAAGTGGTGTAGTCGAATGCCTTGAAATCTCCACTCTGTGTGGCTCGACCAAGCAACAGGGTGTTCGGAGTGATGTATTGGATGCGGTCTTCACGGCTCTGGACTCTGGCGTCAATAGGCCTTTCGTTGGCAAGGTTGGCAGCCAACTTGAGCACCGTCAGGAATTCACTGAAGGTAAGGCCTTCTCCTCTACCAAGACTCTGGAGCGCTCTTTTGGTGATCTTGACAGCAGCTTCAGCAGCGCCGTTTCGGTGAGGTGAGTCAGCTGGAAGGATTCTCCACGTCCAGTAAGTCCCATTCTTGGTAACATATTCTTCAAGTAACTCTTTGCTCTGTTGTCTCAGGTAAGTGTACATCTCTTTCAGGACAGGTTTTGCTCCGATAATGTTCGTAACTGGATCGGACCAGATCTTCTGAGGATGGCCTCGAACAGAAGTAAACCTCTGGTAAGCAAGTAGAAAGCTCTCTGTTGATAGCGTGTTTGCCAGTTCGACATGGATGGCTCGGCTTGACATACAGCAGAAGAGCACGCCCCATACTTTCATGCTCACTCTCCTTTTGACATCATCCTTCACTTGGTACGGTCCGAACAGGTCGACAGACGTGAACTGAAACGGTGCAGCTGGGCTCGACCTCTCTTCAGGTAAGTTTCCCATTATTTGCTGGCAGGTTCTTGCTTTTGCCTTCTTGCAAACGACACACTTGTCAATGACTTTTTCGGCAATAATTCTTCCCCTGATGACCCATGCTTTCTTTCGCATCCGCAGCAAAGTTCCAGCCACTCCATCATGTCCCTCACTGTGTGCTTCTCGGGCTAGGAGGGTGGAGATCCAGGCATGGAAAGGCAGCAGGGGAACAGCTCTCTGGTCCTCTTTGTAGGTCTGGATCCTGCCACCACACATCAAGAGTCCACTTGTTTGATCCTTGTAAACAACCAGTCTGTCCGTGGTTGTGTTCGGAAAGTGTACGCCCTCTTGTGCTGCCAGGCATAGGTTCCGGAACACTTCTTCTCTTTCATTGACCGTGATGACACCAGATAACTGTGCTGCCTCCCACTTTTCTTTATCTCCAATCTTAGCACACAGGAACTTCTTAGCTGCTCTCCAAGTCCTTGCTATCGCCCCGACCAGCCGTCTTAGACTGCTGAAGCGCCTTTCGTCCAATAGCTTTTGGACTGCTGCTACTGTCGGTGGTCTTCTGGACTTGGTCTCTGTCTCCTGGATTTTGATTGGATCTTGCGCTTTCTGTTGACTTCGGGTGAGTACCGCAACAAATGTTTTCTTCTGCATTTTTGTGATATTGTCTCTTGCTTGTGCAGCAACATCTTTGGCTGATTTTTTCGGCCACTCACCCTCAGGAAGCTGAAGGAACTGCGGACCCGACTGCCACTCGGATTCCTCAGTTAAGTCACCAGGACTGGCCCCTCTGGTGATGATATCTGCAATGTTTGCCGACCCTGGAATCCACCACCAATCTCGGATGTCAGTGCTGCTCTGGATCTCGACAACTCGGTTCGCAAAGAAGGTCTGATAGCCATAACTTTCACGCTGTATTGCGCCTAAGATGGTCTGACTGTCGACGAGATGGTACCACCTCTCCACATCGATTCGGCAGTGTTTCTGGAAGTAGTTTTTCAGCCGGGCTGCAAAGACTGCTCCGCACATCTCTGCCTTCACAGGGTCACCCTTGTGGTCTAGAGGGGTCAGCTTGGCCTTAGACTCGACTAGCCTCACAACAACACCATGGCTGCAGCTCCAGCGAAGGTACAGCACGGCGCCATACGCATGCTCACTGCCGTCAGAGAAGGTGATGCCACATGGTCTCCCATCTGGATCTGGCGGCGTGAGGGCTCTTGGGAATCTGAGTAGCCTCAGGTCAGCATACTCTTCGAGGAGCTTTATGGCGTCTTCTCGGAGTTCTTTGGACAAGGCGGCATCCCAAGTGTCTTCTATGCAGTACATCACTTTTGCTTCTTGAAAAGCTCTTCGGATCAGGATGGCTCCCTTCTGTTTTGCTGGAGCCACAAGGCCGAGTGGATCATAGAGACCAGACTTAACAGTTCTCTTCTGGTGAGTGGGTCTGGGGTTTGTCTTCTTACCTCTTCCCTCAGCAAGTCCTGGCCGAGGCGCATTTTCCTCCTTTTCTTGTCGTCGTCAATGGTGTAACCGAGGCTGAGGGCTTTGTTATCCTCTTCAGTAAGCTGGTTTGGCAGGATCATGGTCTTTGACTCCATCTTCTCACCTCTCGGCCCTTTCCTCCCACTTTGATCGGAGTAGACCCAGGGCTTCATGAAGAATCCTCCTGCTTTAAGGATCTGCTCGATGTTGGATGTGAGGAGTTTCAGGTGGTCGAGGTTGTTGTGAGAGGTTAGGATGTCATCGACATATGCGTCTTCCTCCAGCACACGTTTCTCTTCTTTGAAGTGGCTGAATGGAGGCAAGTTTGCGGTCTCTCGCATGGCGACTTGGGCTATGCAACCAGCAGGTTTGTCCCCGATGTTGACTCTTGTTATGGCGAAATCCTCTATCTCTGCATCTTCAGTGTCGCACCACAGGAACCTGTGCAGGTGGACCTCTCTTTCTTCCAGCCAGACAGAGTTGTACATCTTGCGGATGTCACCAAGGGAAGCAAAAACACCAGCTCGGAACCTCAGCAGGACAGCTCTAATCGGATTCAGAACATCAGGACCTTTGATCAGTAATTCGTTCAAGCTCAGGCCTCTGTACTTCTGGCTGCTGTTCCATACTAGCCTCACTGGGGTGGAGACTGAATGTGGATTTGGTGCAATCAGGTGACTTATGTAACACACTGGCCCGGTCCAGCTCTGCAGAACTTCCTTGGACAGCTTCACTGCAGCTTTGCGATGAACCATTTCATGGACTTGCGAAGCATAAGCCATTTTCCACTCTGCTTCCTTCGCCAGCCGCTTCTCTGTTCTGTGGAATGTGGCTTCAACCGCTCTCCTGTTGTTGGGTAGAGATGCTGGATCCTCTGTCCATGGATACTTGGCGTGCCAGTGTGGTTCAGGACTGTGGTAATCTCTGTTCACATACATTAAGCCATTTCTCACTATCTCCATCTCTCTTTCTTCAGCCAACGTCATTTCTTTCCCCCCGGGTTGGCAATTCCCGCAGCGACATCCTCCACATCTCGGCTCACAAGCGGCTCCGATGCTTTCCCATTTCCACCACTTCAGAAAGTCTCTGCTGCTAGTGGCTGTATTGGATTGGGTGCTGGGATGGTCAGGGGACTGGCAGGAGACTGGATCTTTACAGGTGAGTTCAGTGTATTTAACTGCTGCAGTTCTCATGGATCTTGCGAAGTGAGTCTTTGACATATGGGCCATTAAGGTGACTTCTTCAAAGAGGTCCGGGTGCGTGCCTCCAATGGTCTTGCCGAGTGGGCCGTCCCAGAGCACCAGGTCACCAACGGAACGAACTTTCTGGGGCACCAGCTGCCCTTCTTTGTGGCTGATCAGAAGTTATATTTCACTTGGTCTTGCAAGGTCCTTGAGGGAAACATCCGGAAAGATCTTCTGCAACTTGACGGCTGGAACATGTCTGTGAACTTCTGCAATTTGATCAAGTCCATAGCAGATTAGTTGATGTGACTTGAGGGTCCCTCTTGGAGTGCTAACACGTATCCTGAGGAGGTAGCGCTTGGTTGCAACAGACACCTTCATCCCTCCAACGCCGTAAACCACCAGTGTCACATCTTAATTTCTCAGGTTCAACTTGCTCGCAGCTCTGTGTGTTATGTAGTTCGTGT
Organism: Alosa pseudoharengus; assembly: GCF_046254945.1. Lineage (NCBI taxonomy): Eukaryota > Metazoa > Chordata > Actinopteri > Clupeiformes > Clupeidae > Alosa > Alosa pseudoharengus. Next base: position 36,101,081 of record NW_027468630.1, on the reverse strand, counting down.
CTGATGCCAGGTCAATGAGGGTCCCGATTCTTTGTCCATCGTTGGCGGTGACATCAAGGAGCATTAGGATCACTGGGTATTCGTTTAAGCAGTTGTCCTCCAGAAGCCCTCTTTCAGCTGCAGTGGAGTTGTATGCCCTGGATGCTACATTGCAGAAGGCATCTTGACACTGCTGCGCCAGCTCCGGTGTAAGTTTGGAGAGGAACTTTTCTTGGGTTTCGGTGTATCTTTTGCCCTCACTTCTCACTGGAGTGGATTTGGGTGTTCTTTGAGGCTGGGATCTGGCAACTGGACAGAGAAGATAGTGGTGTTGGTCTTTGCAGTCTGGATTCCCGCACAGGTAAGTAGTTTTCAGGCCGTAATCACCGTTGTGGACTTCGAGGCATCTCTTGCAGGCACTGAGTTGTTGTGCTGCGTCCCTTTTCTCCGATGGCTTTAGGTTAGCCCTAAACTTTCTGCAGAAATATAGTTTCTTTCTGTGCTTTGGGTCACCGCAAATGATGCAGCCTACTGTTTCACTGCTGGACTTGGTTGTCTTCGTTCTGGCATACTTTAAAAGCTTGGTCTTCTCCTTGGTGGGTTCAACGACGTCTTTCAGCTGATCTAGCTGTTCATATATGGATTCTTGTGATTTCAGGTACATGATCAGCTTGTCGAAGCGGTTCTGACAGTTAACAGTGTTTCGCTCATCAGAAGCATAGGTGAGCCAGTCTTTCTTTAGAGTTTCCGGGAGCTTGCCCTCGATGGATTTAGTCACTATCGGGTTCTTTAGGGCATCTGCATTATCCAGTTCACTTAAATCATAAAGAGCCTTTTCCACAGTTTGGATGAGCTCTATGACTTTTCTTGGCTGGCCGCTCCTGACTGGTGGAATTGCTTGTAGCTCCTCGATGATCTCGAGAGCAATGGTGGCTTGGTTCCCAAACCGGTTCTCCAGGATTCGGAAGATCTCGTCTGATGAGTTGTATGTTGACAGGCAAAGGTCTCTGGCTTGTTTCTGCAGAGCCTCGCATTCTTGCCTCCATCTGTAGTAGCCTCGCTGGTTACCGGCAAACTTTGGTACGGCTGTAGCCTTTAGCTTTATCGCTGCCACTGGAGCTAAACGGCGGTCTGGGGGGTCTTCAGTGTCCGGTTTTATCCTTGCTTTAATGAAGGTGGCCTTCCGCGACACGAGCTGGGGGAGGTGCACCTCAAGTGCCATCAGCGTCTCCTTGCTCGGCAGGCGGAGCCCAGCGGTTTCAGTTCTGGTGTGCTTCCTTTGCCTTGAGCACCAACTTCTCTAAGTGGGTCAGCATAAACTCATATGCCTATGATTATGAAGTTATGTCTAGCTGGGTGGAGGAGACATTTTTGCACTCACTCTGCAACATGTAGAGCTAGTGTCAGGACCACTGGGCTCGTACGCGGTAGTGACATGAAGGGAGACCACACCGATGCTACAATTTAACAATAAAGGTTTATTAAATAAATAAAGGAAAATCAGTGAATGTAATGATTAACAAAATGTGTAGTGTTCATCAGTATATGAAGTGTAGGGTAAGCAAAAGGTATGTGCGGAGCGAGACTGTAGCCAGCCGCGCAGACGGACGGCCGGAACAGGAGAGAGAGCCAGTGAGCAGACAGGAAGGCCTCTTTTAATAGGCCTCGTAGCCATCAATTACTCGGCACGGCCAGGTAACAGCTCCACCTGTAGGTCTGGGACAGACAGACAGACAGCAGCCATAAGACAGACAGACAAAAGGGCGGGCCGCACCACAGCACGGCAAAGCCGGGCGTGACACTAGGGACAGTTCCTGTTCTCCATATACGTCCCAGAGTGTCTCTCGAATTAGGAGTTTAACTTCTTTAGTCTTCTGCTTACAATATTCCTCTGTCTTTTCTATGTCGGCTCTTAGTAATTCGTCCAGCTCCTCTGCAGTAGCTGCATTGGCCTCTGCCATGTAAGCGGCCTCTATTTCTTCGTTTGCCTCCATGACTCTGGAACTCTCTAGTGTAAGCTTCTTGAAGTTCTCTTTTAACTCCTCTATAGACATCTCTGTGTGGGTCCTCGTAATGCTATTGGCAAGACGGGAGAAAAGTCTCTTAGCTGTGGTCCTCTCTACTTTCAAATCGTTGAGTGACTTTGCCATTTTGTTCACTTCAGTTGACGGGACAGCAGGCTTTATCCTCTAGGCCCCCAGGTGGAGTGTTGTCCCTCTCGGTTGTGGCCGCAGGCGGAGTCTTTGCTGGTCACTGGTCACAGGTCACAGGCGGTTTTTCACTGGCAAGTGTATTTAAACATCATGGCTTCCCACACTTGAAAAGGGAAGGACTTGACCAGACTCAGGATTTCACTCGTTGTTCAATTTATTTGACCAGTAAACAAGCAAGGTGAAAAACCTTTAAACATACAAAAAATAAACAATTTAGATAAAGTTTAGCATTTTCCATCAAATACAACAAAGCACAACAAAGTAAATTTAAATAAGGCAATTTTAAACATAAACAATTAAATGGTTAATTTATCAGCCCAGGCAAACAGTGGCAAACAGTATAGATATATTACCAATTACGCATTAAATAAGCAGAAAGCCAGTTCAAACCCATTTTAATTTAACCTGTTTTACCTTATGTTTAACCTAGATTTCTATACAGATTTTATATATACACAATATGACATGTATTCCAATCATAATTTTAACGAAATGAAATTAAGCATTCAAAACGTGTTACTGTAAATTAGCATAACCATTACTGTGCAGGAAATAATCTTAGTTGAAGATTAAGGTTTAATAAATAGTTTAAACAGCTCATAATTAACTTCAACCTATAAACAGGCAAAACACATTTCACTTGTCCATAGACAGACTACTATGTATGGAGTCAAAATAGGGTCTTTAATATTGAGAGTTTGTGAAAAGATGTTCACATGTGTAATAAAGTTTTGCAGCTGTGCAAAAGGAGTTCTGCATGTGAAAAGAAATTTCGTACCTGTAGAAATATTTTGTACATGTGTGAAAAAATTATGTACCTGTAGAAATATTACGTACTTGTGTGAAAGAAATGTGTATCTGTAGAAATGTTTTGTACATATGTGGGGGGAAAATGCGGATCTGTAAAAATATTTTGTACACGTGTGGAAAAAATATGTACCTGCACAAATACTTTGTACGTGTGTGAATATCCTACGCGATGCTTTCCTGCGCAACACTGAAAGTACGAGTGTGAAACTGAGATACAAGCTTACGGACTTTTGACGCTAATTTTACTGCCTTTCTGAAGAGCCAATCAACACATTGCTTACTGCCAACCAATCAGCGTTCCCCACCGACCACCTTCATTGTCTGCCGTGTGCGGCTAATTAGTCTGATTTCGCTCACCTGCTGAAGCGCGCTGTGGAGCTGCACGCTCACCGTTACGCGCTTGTAGCCAGTGGCTGAGCTAGGGGGTGGCTTAGGGGGCTTAAGCCCCGAATCTTTTTTCAAAAGCCCAGAATCTTTTTTTAGTGTTTTAAATTCCTGGCAACTCTTATTTCCAATATAACTTCCCCTCGGTTTCTCTATAAATGTCACAAAATGCTCTATTACTGAGGAAATATATCCCTTATTTTCAAAGCCCAATATTGAAAAATAATTTGACTTGGTACACGATCTATGCCAGGTCTCTGGGCTATCCGCTATGGTGATTTCAATGGTTAGATTGATTTGTTTAGATCCAGTGAAAATGCTGCCTTGACAATGCTACGTCATGGCTTCGGTGTTCCAAAAAGCCTCTGTCAGAAGTCTGTCACTTTTACAGTCTGTGATAAAACACTTTCTGTACATGTTGTTGAAACGTTATGGATATTAGAAAGTTTTTCAAAAGACCACCCAGCTCCGTTCAAGCAACAGCATCGCCCAGTGAACTGACGGATGGTGTTGTTTCAGGTTGGTGATTTCACGTTAAGAGCTTTCAGTCAGTTAGGCAGGCTACTTGGCTATCGTAACACCCCCAATTATCGCCACTTTCGTTCAGAAATTCTAAAACAACGATGTTTTTTAATACTTCAAAATAACATTTACTAAATTAACCTTACATTTTTCAGTAGCCATAGGTGTGTAGATTTGAACAAAATCTGGTTTGGTTCTTAACGGGAGCATTTACTGCCTGAAATATCCGATTTTGTTTACCACGCTCGGAGTTATAGTGCTGGCCTGATGGGTCGCCTATTTACACCGTTTCAACGGCACATGGACGGTTAGACCGAGAATTCTCGTCGTGAAATTAAAATTCCACTGGAGCTCCAAGCGGTTGTGTACACGCAGCCTTACAACACTGTTTACAGCTCTTCGAGTCACGGTAAAATGTAATTTTTGGTACATAGCTAATTTAGATACACCTATGGTGTGGGTAGTTGCGTTTCTATAGGAGTCCGCTGTCTTGGTTTGTATAGAAATTGATATTAAGTGACACATACACGCAAGACGGTGGAAATACGGGACTGGTTGAAATAGGGGGAGTTACGATAGCTTCCTAAATGCTTAACGTTAACGTTAAATGTCCTCGTTCGTCGGCGGAAAAGGCAAATTCAGTACTCTCATAGGCTAGCTAAGCCTACAGCAGAATAAGAAATTCCAGCTCCCAAAACAAAGTGATCCTCGTCTTGTAATAAATTAGGCTACACTGTTTTGAAATGTCAGAAAAACCCATTAACAGTTATCTGCCCATGTCAACTTTTCAGTGTCATATGTTGCACAAAAGAATGTTAACTGTTAGCCTACCTTAAAACCTTGTTGATATCCTATCCACCACCACAGATTTTATAATCCAAGAGTCCACATAAATATAAAAGTCATGTTATGTTGTTTTGGCTGCCTAACTAATTATTAACTAAAAAAAAAACATTACAATGATATATTGAGGAAAGGGCCCTTTCCATAAGTGTGTTAATCAAGCACCATGCAGTCTGCATTCATAATCTAGGTGCTTGATTTTATGCACCTGTGTAAAGGGACCTGATGAAACCTATGAATAATCTTGCTAAATTACAAAATTAATATAATTTAGAAATGCCTATGTCAAGATGATAATGCATTCCTTCTAAAATACCCTTATCATGATGACTGGCCATACTGTAATTATATCATAATATTATGTATATTATAGTATATTATAGTATAAGATATTCTATATATTTGTCACACAGATCAGGGAAGAGGAAGAAGGAGAATAGCAATAATAAACAATAATGTCATATCAAACAATAGCCTAATGAAAATAAACAAATACTATAATATACAAACCATAAGAAACGCTTAATTAACTAAGTACATGCTAAACAGATATGAACAGATATTGCCTCTTGAAAGACCCAAAACTATAATTTTACACAGTGTGCCAGTCAGATACCTTGAATCTGTTGAATGTTAGTTTCACATTTTTTAAGTCTCAATGTGTCCATTAGTTTACACAAAATTCACTAAAAGTCATTATTTTAGGGGTTATTTAAAAAAAAAATTAAATGGGCTAAGCCCCGAATGTTTACAATGTCTGGCTCCGCCCCTGCTTGTAGAAGCAAGGCCGCTGTCACATGCACCCGCACGCAGGCACACCTCCCGGCAGATCGCCGCAACAGTATAGACAAAAAGACAAAAAAGAAAGAAAACCTGCTCAAATATGTTCAAAATCCAGTATTTACTGAAAGGTGCACAATTTGAGGTGCTTGCTATCCAGTGGCAAATTAGATGGGTAAATTTACCCCCTTCATAAACTTTTGTTTATACTCAAAGATTTTTATATTTACAGTAGGACTTTATCTCTGACCACTTTTAAACCTTTTGAAATTTTGATGTCAAAATCCAATGGTGTTGTTTTCTTAACCTAAAGTTTGCCATGCAGGTTTAAATAAGTTATGAGAGGAAAATATTTTTATATTTTTTATCATTATTTTATTTATAAGCTAAGGTTGCTAGCACAGGTGTCTAAAAAGAGATAAAAACACTTGCACTTTCTGTTTGCAGTTTTGTGTGGTATTTGAAAAAAAAGCATTGCATTTTCAGAAATAGCCGGCCCTCCAATCAGATGATGTTGGCAGAAGTGGCCCCCAGTTCATTTGAGATTGAGACCCCTGCCTTAGGTGGTTTTCTCCCAGTTCTGTACCTCATGAGTGCCACCACAGTGCTTCTCATTAGATGCCACCCACTGTGGACCACCTGCATTCAAGCATCAGATGATATGAAAGGGCTGGATGGGAGCTAACTCAAAGCTGTACTGTTTACCCCAAATACGATCCTTTTGAAGCTAATCGAGGTGTTCAGCCGGTGAACCCTTACAACCTGCCCCAACACGACAAGCTCTGTCAAAGAGACGGCTTGTTATGAAACTCCATTCCACATCTGTTTTTTGCAATCATAATTATTCAGACTGTTTTATAAAAGTATAGGATCACAATAAGTACTACCAAATAATTACTACAAAACAAAAATGGCAGAGAAATGGCTGAATAATACAGCAGTTTATCACAGCTAACAATCACTAAATCAATATATTTAATTACATAAATATATATGTTTTTATGATTTATTTTTACATCTGTGGGACAGGGCTTTTGAAACATGTTTTTATACACATATGTAGCCTATATGTCCACTCCATCAACAAAGCTACAAAGAAGATATGTACAGCTGTTAAAAGGATGGTCAGTAGTTAACAATTAGATTGGTATTAATAATTGATGTAATTTTGCCTGTTTTTATGTTCTGGTCATTTAGAGGAAGAGCAGATACTGTAGCTAACAAATGTTCAGAAAACGTCCTGTTGGCAAATTTGAGGAAAAGTCGGTAAAGGGACTATTTCACACAATTTGAGGGTGAGTTTTAAGCTTGCTAATTAGCATAATTCACATACTTTTTGGTTTTGCCATCAGATATCATAGGAATTGCAAAAAATAAGGCATTATATAGCCTACTCTTGATGTATCAGATATGTTGTAGGACAGGACAGGAATTACCCCAATGACTCTCATGTAGCAAATGAAAATAAGCTAAAATTAAAATATAAATTGAAATAATAGCTAAAATTCAGTATGACGTTTAGAAACAAAATAGATTCCTTGATAATAAATTGATAGAATAGTAGGTGACTGCTCATTTTTCTGTAGAAAGTATTTTGTCTATTATTACTAACTATTATGAACAGTTGTCAGTCTTTACAGAGGATTTACACTTTTCTTTACTGTAAAGGCAACTGTGCTTGCCTAGTTAAAACATCTCACTGGTGCTCTTTCCTATCATTCAAATTCCAGCCATGCAGAAAAATGGAAGAGTGTGCATGTTTGAGGAGTGTTGAAGAGTGCTATGGAGATTGCATTATTTGCAAAAATACAAGATATCCTTTATAGTGCAACAAGAAGAAACATTCTCCAGTGCATCATTACTGCAAATGATGCTGAAAGGGAAGTGGACCTAGGACAAATCCTCAGATATGAACTGATTAATATCCCTGTACTGTAGCTATTGCAGATAGCGATGGTTATTTGTGAAGTGGAAATAAGTCATCCTCACTCAAGTGCAGTCTAGCAATGTGGAATGTCCAGTAGTGATCACTGCAAAAACTGTTCATTTAACACTGGTAATAGATGCTCAAGATGTAGTTATGTCTTTAGGACACCCATCTGACTGCAGCACAGTAAGAAGTATGCAGGAAAGTTTGTAAGAAACGTTTTGTATTGTTATTTGGTATTTGTTATGTGGTAGCAAATTATGTTAACTATCAAAGAAATAGACCTAATGTAGGAATTCACACAGATATTGCAACAGATAATGGTGTAGGCCTATCTGATTAAGACCTGAGTGGTTGAAACGTATTAAATTACACTGGGAGCAAAGAAGACTATCTTCACTTTTTCCCTTTGCAACTGTCAAAGAAATCCCATAAACACGGGAAGGCATAGGGTAGCCTAAATCAGATGGCCTTAAGATAGGCTCTTCTGCATAGCATTAAGTGATTTGCGTGCAGTAATTTGAACACTGACCTTGATCTAGCCTACTTTGGCTATTTAAAGGTAATTTATTGCCCAAACACCACACAATATAAATGAGCTATAACAAACAATAAAGGACTTAATCACAGACAAACTACTATTTTACTGACTACAAAAATAATAATTATGTAGGAAGTTTAGAAGTTTAAAACCCAGAATTGACCAAAAGTGCACAAAATTCAACACAAATGACTCAATACACTTGGATGAGGCCTGCGTCCTTTCTTTTCCAGATATTTTAGGATTTGGATATCGTTTCAGTATCGAGTATCAAGATATTTATGGCAGGTATTGTATCGAAGTCATAATTTTGGTATCGTGACAACACTATGCCAGAGCCACTCTGTTTTCTAGATGTCGAGGATCGGAGGCTCTACCACCAACACGTGATGCTGCCTAATGGCATATTAGAAGAGCACATTATCAAGCTCTAGTATGGAGGCAAGCACACATACCAAATCCAAATTTTACTTGACGGTTGTTGCTGACGGTAGATGCAGTTCTGCATTATGGCTTATTCCTGTTATCTAAGTTCATGTACTGTAGGATATATTCTGAGTTGAAGGTTATCTGTGCAACTTGTTATTGTGATGAAATGCATTAAACACCTCGAGTGACTTACTATATTAGCAATACAAATATGGTTGTGTTTTGATTAGAATTTTCACGTTTATTACATGTTAACTGTAATCATGTTACCATTAAATATGTTAATAAACTATAGTATGGCTTCTTTAATGCTCAAACATGTATTTAGAGAACACTTTTATTTGGTTTTAGTGATTACTTTTGAAATCAACCCAATTTAGGGAAAATAAGCAAAAAACATTTTATGTTAAAATGCTGATTATGCGGCTTAGAACTCAGAACTTGAAGGGTAAGAAGGGTGGTTTACCAACTTTTCCTCAAATTTGCCGTCAGAAGTTCTCTTCTGTGAAGCTACTCTCCCTCTAATTATAAAATAGCAATATGAAGATGAGTTTTTACATATCAAGAGGACTGAGGACTGTCGGTTTGAAATAGAAGATAGGACTCAGTGTTCACTTAACTTAAAAATTACAGCCTTTGTACTTTGTTCTCTTCGCAACTATGATTATGTGCTTGCACTTGAGTCGTGAACAAAGTCCATTTTCAATAAATAAAACACATTGTCTCATTGCAAACTATGCATGTATGCATTCTTTTCATATTCTGTATTGATTATATCCTTGATTGATTTGTTAATTGATGTGTTTCTGTCATTATTTCTCCTCTCATCAACGCCTGACTCCAACCTGATATTAAAGGTGTATTTAGAGAATGCTCCTCACGTCATGATTCAGGCAGTGCCCAGCAAACATGCTCCCCTCTTGCCTATCAGCCAAACACATGTGCTGCTTTTCTTCCAGGTTTGTTAATCCACTTTATCAGTCATGCCTGAGTGTTTGAGCCACTGGATGCACAAACAGAAGGGAAGGCAGGCAGGCCAGGGTTGCCCTTGAATCCCCTCTGAGAAGGAGCGCTCAGAAGCATGCATAAAGCAAATATTTAAAGCTGTTTTTTCAAACAACACATTTTTTTCATTTTTTAAATATTTCCCTGTATGAAAATCTGTAGACAAAAAGCTAAAACATGACTACTTATACCTGCATTTGTTTAATTCTATAATGTAGTCAAATGAAAGACCCATAGCATTACAATAATGGTGTAGCAGTAATACTGGGTTCACATTCACCATGCTTTTCTTTCAAAACAACAAAATGATACATAAAAAGTTGGACATTCTGCTAGTTGTCGGTTATTTGCACACCATCACAACAAAAGGTGTTCCTTGCCCACCCGGCATCCTTTCCAGACATAGCTGATACAGTTACTTACCTAACTGAACTCCGATCCTGAACTCATATTAACCAAGTAATGGCGCCACGGTACTATCCTCAGGAGAAGTCCTTTCCTTTATGGCATTGCCAGTAACAACCTGTCCAGCACATGGACCTTACCTGAGTTATGCCACTGAGGGTTTGGTGCTGTGGACTGCAGGTGAAGGATCTCCTGAATCTCTCCCAGCATTAGTCCTGCAGTGTCAGGTGTTCACCTTGGCTCAACTGTAATTGCATGGCTTTAGACTGAATATATTTTATGCATTTGGAGACAAGTTGTTTTCGCTTGGTATTGAGTGCATCAACAACTTAGCCATCTTTCTAAAAGCAATCCACACATTCATGAAAGCACCATTCACCTTTTGCTGCTCTCTGTTGGAATCTTCCCTGAGGCTTTAACCACACATTGGCATTGCTTGTGTTTTTCACAACTACATGTGTGAATAAACTACGTGTGAATAAAAACTGATTGCTATACCAACATGCCCACTTAAAGTTAGCATTTATTTGACCCCCATTCATTTTGGGTCTCACTTTGACATCAAATAACTTTACATTTGATGCACCTTGTGTCTCACATTATGACCCCATAATAGTTTTTCTAAACATATTGTATGCAATAAAAATATGAAGAAAATATGAAAAAAAAATGAATAAGAACATGCAGCTTTCAGTCGTTGACATGAGTTTGCATCTCATTACAAGTTTAAAAAAGGGATTGGTCTTCTACTAATCACTTCAGCAACACACCGTTAATTCCTCCTGCCTTTGTGAGCTACATAATTCTCAGCCTATGTATACCTGTTGCTGTTCTCATTAACAGATATATATCATCCTGCAACTTTTGGAAGAAACCATTAGGGAAGTGGGTGTATGACTTAATGAGATGTGATATGGCATTGCAGACAGGGTGCAGGTGTGTTGCCCCATAGGCCCACGTTGAGGTCAGATGGAGCGGGTGAATGCTCTCTCTCCCTTAATGGTGTCAGAAGTGGGATGACTTGCTCTGAGGCCATGGGAGGCATGCCCAGTCAGTGATTCTCTGTTATGGCCATCTGACACATTATCACCCCCCTACTGCATGGAGGATGAGAGCAGCCTGTTTTACCTATGTCTCAGAGTAGACTGCCATATAGACCTCTGAAGTTCGCTTACAGAAAAGAACCAAAGCGGCCATCTTTGCCCATATAAGGAGATCCAGGTGTTAATTGAAGCTAACTACCTATGGCAAGTTGCATTGCAAGTTAGCTCTGGGGTAGCAAAAATCTAGTTTGCCGTCTTAACGTACCGAAGATCACAGTACCCACTCGAAGGCAGAGGACAAAAGTGTGTTGAGCAAAACGTCTGCATTTCAGACTTTGTCCCTGCGAGAGTTTAACAGGTGCGATAATTCAAAATCCCCATGTTATTTTCCTATTGGAAAAATCACAAGATACCAGATCTCAAAGATGGCAGCTTTTTTGTAGGCGAACTGCAGAGGTCTATAACACTCCCCATACAGTGCCTAGCAGCCGAAGGTCCTTCCTTTTTTATTTGTTTTATTTGCTTTCTCAGTTATACCACTCTGTTCATTTCAGATTGACCTGTGATCATATACACCTATTACCTTTTCTATCTTGTTGGAAACATTAACATTCATAATGCTCTCAATTTTTCCTTAAGTTATGTGAAACTGCATATTGGGCTTATTTTTGGCAAAGTATACTCAAAAGTACTGTACACACAGGATAATTTAGAAAGCACTGTGTATGATGCCTTGAAAACACTTTACTTTTTGTTCTTTTTCTTACCAGTGCATTAAATGACAAGGACAAGACATTCCAGAGTAGGATCACTGTTTTTCTCTCCTCTCTGTTGAGCCTTAAGCCCTCTGTTCTGATGTCTCATCAACATGTACATAAAATTTAAATGGTTCACATTTAAATGGTTTGGTCAGTAAGAGTAGAGAGAGAATTTAGTGATTTTTGGAGCAGCTCTCAGTTAGTGAAACTTGAATGAGATTCTACTAGATTTTATTTTCTCAAAGTCAGCGGGTTCATTTCAGTTTCTTTATCCCTGGTTGTTAATGGATTGTAGTGCAATGCCTTTTTTACCCTGTGTTTCAGTGTTTTATTGGAATTAATGTTTAATCAACAAACATTTGTGATTATGTGACTGTAGACTTTATATTTGTCATTGGACCAACCTGGTGAACATCGATGCCTTCATACTGTATAGCTTTCTGTTAAATCCCACTTCAAACTAGCCTAGAAATTTAGACGCAACCTAGCGCTAACTTCAAACCCCACTGTGTCATTCAATTTGGGAACTTTTGCAAACCAACAGCAAGGAACATCTCCTGCTAAAACTGTGAGCTTTGCCAGTATATTATGCCAGCATTATCCTAACTTCTCATTCTCTTACCTGAAAAATATGAACTTCTTTCTTTTAAATTATGTTCCTGTATGGAATAAAACAAACCACAAAATAAATGTCTTGAGCTGACTGTCTGTGTGTGGCCTGACATTGACTGGGAACTTGGGCTGTAATAAAGCCGTGAGCACATAACATCGCTGAGCCCTTAAACACATCATTAACCTTCTCCACTCACGTGGCTATGTCTCTCGCCACGCCAGAGGTGTGTGTCCATCCGAAACCGGCGCAAGTGTGAGATTGACACATTCTTATCATTCTCCTGAAATGTGTTTCATCTCCTCTCATTAGTGGACGAGAGTCACAGATGGATCACCTCCAGACTCTGTCCTTTTCTCATCCACTTTTTATTCCAGTCTAATTTGTGCAACATTCAAATTCTGTTAAAGCAAACAAGGTTACCTTAAGGAGGCGATGGCCTTATATGATGTTGACCAAAGACGCAGGAAGGATAATACAGACTTGTGCCAAGTTTTATGTCATTAGTAGATTTCATTAGTAGATTTTACCCATTTCATATCTCACAAAATTATAATCGTATTGAAACTCAGTGACCTGCCCTGATTGCTGGCTAAGTCCAAACATGAGAAATATGTAGCATGGTGATGAACTTTGCCATGTTGTGGAGTAGACGGCACAAGAATGTATTCAGCTGTTGCTGTGTTCCTGCAGTCCTGCCTGCTGTCTATCATCCATTACCCTGAATTCTGAGTCTTTGTTTGTGACCACTGTCCCATGACTGTGACATATTACCCCTCGTGAAAGACCCCTAGCGAGCCCACTCCAAGTAACCTATTAAATCAGGTGGCTACACAACTTAAAGCATACTAATTAAATGTCATTACAATGGAAAGCACGTTTGTATTTGGTGTGTATGTGTCAGAGAGAGAAAGACCCTGTGTGTGTGTGTGTGTGAAAGAGAGAGAGAGATGGAGAAAAAGAAGGAAGGAAAGTTTAGTTAAATGTATATATGCAATTGTTATAGTTAGAATGGTGGTATTTTTCCGTTGATGCATTTACTTACTACTGTATACTGAGATTGGACCTGAATCTGCCCCTTTCTCCCATCTTGTCATTCTGAGGCTATGATGGTTGGAAGTGCTCTTCTTATTTTAGGGAGCTTTATTTAGTCCTCTGTTGTTGTTTTCTTTGCTCGCTCTCTCTCTCTTTCACACACACACACACACACACACACAAGGCACCTAACCCCTCACTGCTCCCCGAGCGCCACTGCTGTTGCAGGCAGCTCACTACGCCGGGATTAGTGTGTGCTTCACCTCACGGTGTGTTCACTGTGTGCTGAGTGTTTTTCACTAATTCATGGATTGGGATAAATGCAGAGACCAAATTTCCCTCATGGGATCAAAAGAGTATATATACTATACTATACTTATACTTATACTTGGCATAAATCAGGTAATAGGCTCACAAGGAAAACACTGTCCCTCACTCTACTCTGTATGTCTTTTAAGAGTACCTGGAACACAGCGTTCTTCCACATGTAGTAGTTGTTTGATCCTGCTCGACAGAATGACAGCCGCATCTTCCTTTCTGTGCAGCGTTTAACTTCTTAAGTCCCTTGCAAACACTTTGAGTGTTACACGCATTGAGCACTGCATTAGTTAGTATGCCCTCCAATCAGTCATTAGATAGACACTCTCAGGTAATGTCCAAAGATGGCCCTAAACATTTATACATTCCTCTTGTCAGTGGAACTCAGACACTATTCCTCACGTCTCTTAGTAAAACACAGATTAACTTTCTCTTAATCTATAGAGTATAAGTATACTCTTTTGATCCTGTGAGGGAAATTTGGTCTCTGCATTTATCCCAATCCATGAATTAGTGAAACACACACAGCACACAGCGAGGTGAAGCACACACTAATCTCGGCGCAGTGAGCTGCCTGCAACAACAGCGGCGCTCGGGGAGCAGTGAGGGGTTAGGTGCCTTGCTCAAAGGCACTTCAGCCGTGCCTAATGGTCAGGGTTCGAACCGGCAACCCTCCGGTTACAAGTCCGAAGTGCTAACCAGTAGGCCACGGCTGCCCAATTTGCCAATCTGTGTCAAATACACCTTCTTCCTCTAACATACTGTTAATGCCCATCATCTGGCATCTCTATTCCTGTATATATATATTCTCTCCCCCACACATTGTTTGGTATGGTTTGCTTTTATTCAAACTCAGTCTTTCTATTTTTCACTGAACATCCCCATAATCAAACCCAACCCCTACACGTATCCTTAACCAAACAAACCCAACCCCTACACGTATCCTTAACCAATCAAACCCAACCCCAACTCATATCCTTAACCAATCCAACCCAACCCCTACACGTATCCTTAACCAATCAAACCCAACCCCTACACATATCCTTAACCAATCAAACCCAACGCCTACACTTATCCTTCACCATATTCACATCACTCCGATCCCAACATACCCACATAACTCCTAATCCCATGACCATGTAGTTAATAGAGTTTCAACAGATGGTCTGTTTATAATCTCAGCATTTGTATATAGTCTGTAGGGGACCATTTAAATGAAGTGTGGCCCATTCTTTTTCCATGGTCGTTTCATTCCCTCTGTTTTTGTCCCCGGTTCTGAGGGGAGTTTTAGTTTGAATATCTAGCAATTTCCTCTGCACTGTGAGTTCATTACATGGTTCATGAATAGATTAACAACACAGTTGTTATTGCTGGCCTTTGTCCTGATTGCCTCTTTTACAACACATGTTGTATTAACACTCTATTCAAGCAATTGGAAAGGGAAAACCTATTTCATTTCACCCCACTGACTATCCTGTGATGCTTTTAAAAAGGTTGGTTAATGTTATTTACTTTATCTGTCTGGGGACTATTCCTCAAAAAAGATCAAACAGTACAGCAGATAATAAGCTGGGAGCAGTGATGCACATCAACACACATATATGTCCACACACATGCACAAATACACCCAGACACACACACACACACATACACACACACACACACAGTCAAATAAAGCAATGAGGCAGGTTTATCTGATTTTAGAGTTGCCTTCCCTAGTTCATTTGCCTTGCTGCTCTTTTAATGAGGGGGAGGAGAGACCTCAAAAAATAGGTAGAGCCATCTCCTCTGCCAAGACTTTAAATAGAAATACATTCATTTATTTATTTATGACTTTTTATCTTCCCTTTTACTCCCTCTCATTCACCCCTCCATCAGTTTCCAATTATTGCTTTCTGTTGTCTAGAAGAAACGCTTTTGAAATGGAAATGCATTTCCTGAAAACAATGCCACTGTTTGAGCGCCCTCTGATTACTGTCTCGTGTTTCTCCGGCCTCTCACTAAGTGATGTCGCCAATTTCCGCCCGTCACATAGGAAATGTAGCGATCTCTGAAATCCATTAGCATAAACATCTAATGGAATTTTAAGTGCACTTTAGGGCTACTAATACTAAAGAGGGAATGTACACAGTGTGCTTTAAGACATGGGGCATGTAATAATATAGATCTGAAAAACGTAAAAAAATGTATGAATGCACAGGTTTAGACTGTTACAGATTTTGAGTATTTGTACTGTATGAAATGTAGTGTAACATTGCATTTCTTATTGAATGCTGATCGTAGTGAAATAAGCCCCGTTTGTGGCTATAGGCACTAGGCAATGGTATGATACTGCAATAGCTCTTCCTTCCCATATATTCACACGTCTGGCACAGCTTTCACACAGCAAAGTAGGTGAGATGTGAGTGTGAGAAAGTGCGAGAGGGAGACTGAAATGACAGCTTCCACCCAGTCCCTCTGCAAGCTCACACCTAACATGTCTAATGTGTGATACACTCTTCAGTGAACTTACTGTGCAATGATAACTCAGCCCAAATACAACTGAGCAATCCATAAAAGTAATGATGCTTACTACAGCAACCACAGGGGATAGACCTGTACATTTTCACCAGACTTTCTTTTCTAAATCTTTCTATATCAAACATAGCCTCAATCAGATGCCTTTTGCTGCTGAAATTATATAAATATCCAAGACTATTACACATTTTCAGTCTATGAATCAATTTTGTATGAGTTTGTCTGTTTGTTTAAGAGTTATTGGGGGCCAAGCAGCGAAGCTGCGAAGGCACCCATTGAGTTACTAGCTTTTCCTATTATTATTAGTCTGCCATTGGAGTCTATGGCAGCCCATAGAACGCCTGGCTAAAAAGTTCAGATTTTTTGGCAGAAAGTTTCGGGACACTCCACTGACCACTCACGCTCATTTACGGATCTCTAAACCCAGCCGTCTAGCGCCACCAACGGGTCAAAATTTGGCCGAAAATAGAACCGCTGGGTCTAAAGTTATGAAATTCGGCGCACTGATTCAGAACCGTCCCATGATCACTCTCACCAATTTATAGAACTCTATGCCCAACACTCTAGCGCCACCAATGGGTCGAACCTGGATTGCATTCACGCATGTGACCATTGAACGGTGGGTCCGATTTTCACAAATCAGGCACTGTTGTAATCCCTGGACCGACCTGAGTTCAATGACTCCTATTACGTCACTTTCCGCCATATTGGACCACCGCCATATTGGATTTAGTCCAAACTCTACGAAAAGTTTCAGCGTTCACAAATTTCATCCGATTTTCACAGGACTTGGCGGAGATGATCTTCTGCCCGAGCCGCACAAACGATACTTGTCAGATTTTTCAATTTCATTTTTGTTTGCCCGTGACAGCCAATCAAATATGGTGATGAAGCCACCAAACAGGAAGTGGACTAACATCTCCGTGGTACTTTGAGTTAACATAACAAAACTTCATACCATTAGTCAGGACACTGTCCCAATCACTCACAGCAATTTTTATGCATATACATTGAACACTCTAGCGCCACCACCAGTTCAATGCTGGACATGCATTCATGCGCGTGATCCTTGACTCTTTTGTCTGATTTCACAATTGAGGTAGTGTCTGTGTCCTTGGACCATCCCGAGTCCATCGACTCCTATCCCATCACTCTGCGCCATATTGGACCTCCACCATATTGGATTTGGTCCAAACACTACGAAAAGTTTCAGCGGTTACAAATTTCATCCGATTTTCACAGAACTTGGCGGAGATGATCTTCAGACCGAGCCGCACAAACGATACTTGTCAGATTTTTTATTTTCAAGTTTGTTTGCCCGTGACAGCCAATTACACATGGCAACGATGCCGCCTAATAGGAAGTGGGCTAACATCTCGGCTACTCTTTAATGTATGAAGTCCAAACATGGTACAGGGACTTGGTATCTGATTGTGAGGACGCCCTAGGAAATTGGCATCATTTGGCCTCTATAGGGGGCGTTGCAATACAGGAAGTGAGCTTGTATCTCAGCAACGCTTTGATGTACGAAGTCCAAATTTGGTATAGAGACTTGGTACCTGATTGTGGGGATGCACTAGGAAACTGGCGTCATTTGGCTTCTACAGGGGGCGCTGCAATACAGGAAGTGAGCTTGTATCTCAGCAACGCTTTGATGTATGAAGTCCAAACTTGGTACAGGGACTTGGTATCTGATTGTGAGGACACAGTAGGAAATTGGCATCATTTGGCCTCTATAGGGGGCGCTGTAATACATGAAGTGGGCTCAAATCTCAGCAACGCTTCGTTGTATGAAGTCCAAACGTGATACATGGGCATATTATCTGATTGTGATTGTAAATGAGCTTATTTATCAGCCGTTCTTTATCCAATTGCCATCAAACTTGCTGTGAGTGCTTGCTCATGCCATGGCAATGCCATTCATGCTATAGTGCACTGCTTGGCCCCCGCATTGCTGCTTGCAGCTATATTTTTCTTTGGGATTACTGACAAATTGGGTCTCCCATTACATGGGTACTTTTTTCTGTTATTTTCCATGTCATTCTAGTTGTACAAGAAATACATTCTGAATAAGAGGTGACAGGGAACAGTGGTGGGAAGCCAAAAGGAGGTACCGGTAATGGCAATCCGGTTTCCAAGGCTGTGCTTCAGTAATTAGTTTAACACCACTGTATTTTTATGAAGAGGGTGATGTTGTATAGCTGTAACCCAACTGTACATAATAGTATGATAATTAGTGGGTTTGATCCAGCAAGACCACTATTGTTCTTCTTAAGTTTACTTAAATCTTCTTTTTCACCCACTTTTTGTACTCACTACTGCTCCTAGACCGTTTGAGCTATCGACGCGGTTCAAACTCCAAAAATTCAGGCCCGAACCGGTGTAGTGCGCGTGTTACTTTCGTGTCGCTGGTCCTTGTCGTTTTCGCGTTATTCCCGTTTTTCGGCGTTTTTTGGGCCCATTGAAATGAATGGCGGAATGTTCAAGGATTCTAATTCCGATTGTGACATCACAGCTCTAATTGTTTAAGCTTGCACCTGGCAGAGTTCTAAGCCATCTGGCAGAGCTCTAATGGGCTGGGCTGGGCTGTCTGTGTATATGAAGGTGTGTGCATGTAACTTTTGATCCGTATGTCCGATTTTCATAAATGAGGTACCGTTGGAATCCTTGGATGAGGCAGAGTTCCATGCCCCTGATCAAACCCACTGTTGCAGTTCCTCGGAACCACAATTCTAGTTGTATGTTGTAAGAGTGTATGGCACAGTATCACTGGTGGGGCAGCGGTGGCCTACTGGTTAGCGCTTTGGACTTGTAACCGGAGGGTTGCTGGTTCAAACCCTGACCAGTAGGCACGGCAGAAGTGCCCTTGAGCAAGGCACCTAACCCCTCACTGCTCCCCGAGCGCCGCTGTTGTTGCAGGCAGCTCACTGCGCCAGGATTAGTATGTGCTTCCCCTCGCTGTGTGTTCACTGTGTGCTGAATGTGTTTCACTAATTCACGGATTGGGATAAATGCAGAGACCAAATTTCCCTCACGGGATCAAAAGAGTATATATACTTATACTCTTTTCTTGTAGGTGTATGAGGAGGACTGTGAGTTTGTATGTGTTTGGATAATATATTGTGGAGAGTGCTGTTTGCACACAAACAACTAAATAGGTTTGGGTCCAAATTTAGCCTTAGCTCCTCTTTTCTGTTTCTCCCAGGAGCCAAAGGGTTGAGGCACGGGATAAACATTAATATCTCCATATTGAGTCATATTGGAAGGAGGAGACCAGGATGCAGACTCATGAAGAAATTGTTGCTGATGCGTCTATTCCTGAAGTTAAGTAAATGAATTTCCCTCCCCTAGTTTCACCAGGACATCTTCTCCATGTCTGTGGAGATAATTTTCCAGTAAACAGCTTTTTGTTGCATGCAATTCCCTGTCTTTATTCCAATATGTGCTATATGCGCAATAATCGGGCTGTTTTACTGGCAGTAGGTAGTGTGTGTGCTCAGTAGCTGAGCCTGAGTTATGGAAGCAGCTTTGGCAGAGTGCTATCCAACACAAAAGTTTTTACTGACTTTAGCTGTGCTTCAGGTGACTGTCATGCAATATATTACACAACACTGCATTAGCCCTTATCCATAGACACAGGCATTCCAGGACCATGGCCAGCTCCCAAGCCTAATATGCAAAGTATTATTAGCATTCCAAATTAAGCATCCAGATCCACTACATTTAAATATGCCGTGTGTAAGTGTGTGTGTGTGTGTGTGTGTGTGTTTATGTGTGTATGTGTGTGTGTGTGTGTCTGTGTGTGTCCGCGCACGCTCTCGGCATCTTTCCTCTCTTTTCAACTGTGCTGAAGCATTAGCATACACCCACCACTATTCAGTAGCGAGAAGTGAATTAAATTAACTGCTGGAGCTGAGGCCCAAAATTCCTGTGACATTCTCCTAAATGCACTTAACTGTGTCAGAGGGAGTTTTTCTTTTATGAATATAATTCTGTTCCCATATACAGCACGTGGGCTGCGTAACACAATAACTCATGTGTAAAAAGCCCGGCATGAATAATGCAGCCACCTCCCATGACTGAAATGATGAAAGATATCTCAGGCTCTATTTCTCTTCAACTTCACTGTGCCCTCTGGTGCTCCCCAGACAGAAATATGATCACGTTAGAAGCAGGATATCATTTCCCACACACAGAGGCTGATACAGAGAGAACACTGCCTTTTCCACTGAGGGAGGGTTATTGATGACTCGAGCATTAAACGTGTGTTATTGATGGCCAGTCATTAAGTCCATTCAGTGCAGCTTCACATATAGTCACTTAGGTCTTTGGTCTTTTTCAGGCCGCTACCATGGGATTATAAAGTAACATAGTTTATTATTTGATGTGTGGATTGCCAGAAAGTGTAATGCTGAAATATCAGAGACTCCAGGCTGCTGTTTGGGTAGACCTAAAAGGCATTTACATTTATTTCCTGAGCTGATGGTTTCACTGTCTGGAGTGAATAACTGTCCTAGGGAATACATTTAGATCCATTCCACCCATGTGCAGTGTAGGAATGGCAACCATGACCTTGGTGTTTTTAGACTCCTGTTTGACCAGCTGAGCTGAAGGAAATGTACTCAGCATCATTTTTTCTGCTGGTGGTTCCCCCAAAAAATCAGGTAAAAACTCATCAATATTGACCCATAAAAAATTGAATAATCTCAAATAAAATGTAAAGCATTCGTTGGGAAATAGCACACTTCCATTTGTGAAATAACAAACTGTCAATGCCAATGCTAAATTTAACAGTAACCTGAAAATTGTCAGCTTTACTGTGAAGATATTTCATATCTGAAATTGTGTATTAGCCATCTGTTAGTAATGTGTTAATTGGATGTTTGAAGCAGCCCACTGAGAAGCCTGCACGAAGACAAATTAGCCCTGTAAATGAGTTCAATAATAAACTCTAAAAATCTCCTGTCCCTCAGTGCATGTCAGTGCTCCTGACTGTCTGAATCACCAGATATCTGATCCCTCTGTTGATACCCACAGTGTTAAGATTAATCAGAAAATTGTGACTGTTACTCGCACTCAGTGAGGTCAAGCTAATTTCAGGCAAATAAGGCATGGTGATTTTTTAGTGAAAATAAGAGGAAGAAAAAAAAAATGTTTTGAGGAAGACTGCAGTAAACTGAAGATCTATTAAGGTATCAGGGCCTAAATGTTTGGGAACATGCCAGTTTAAAAGATTTTCATTTTTCTATGTATTCTATTTATAGTGGTTTATAAACCCCACAACATCATTAGTCCCTTTCAATGAAGATTAATGGCTTTCACTGTTTTCTCTCTCCAGAAGGCAATGTTTTTTTTTTCATATTGTGCGGTTACCTCAGCATTTAAAAAAACACGTACGTAAAAGAGCCAGATTTTGAGTTGTCTCCCAGGAATAGATTCTTGGACCCTTCTTATTTGATTTTAATCCACTAAGACAACATTTTTTTTATCAGAGTTATGCACACAACAAAGAGATTTATTGGCTCCAATACAGTTGTCCACTAGATTTATTTCCTCTTGTGTTTTGAGTGAATCATATGTTTGAATTGCCAATTTTTTTCATACCTGAAAAAGGGTACCATACAAACCTCAAATCTAGCCAAAAGCAAACACAGAAATCTTGTTCCAGTTGATTCAGACCTGAGCATTAGCAAGCATATATCAAAGCACTAAATCAACAAACACTGGCAACATGAGAGAGCTGAAAAAAAAAAGACTTGAAGAGACTCAAGCACTCCTTTATCTCAAGCAGACTACACCAGCAACTGCTACTACGACCCTCTTTCTTCCTAAAGGATAACTGTAGACCTAACACCTAAACACCAATCATACAACAATCAACAAATATATTTTTGCATGCTTGTTGAATATAACCCAAGTATATTCCTCAGACTATCAGGACTAAGTCAGCTAATAGAAACTAGGGTTAGGAGTACATATAGTGAATCAGAGGATTCTTAATGTGGACTATTTGTTCTCTTCTTGTACTGTATTGAGCTGTTTATCTTCTCTTCCTCTCGAATCGCAAATCCATTTGTTCTATTACAGTAATATTAATTATTTTCATATATTTATTCTTTTCAATGTCTTCATTGATTTCTTCTGGAATATACAAATTATTTTGCTGAGAGAATAGAACATGTGTATATATATATACATATGATGTGCTTAAGAGTAGAAAAGTAAATTAATGTTTGTTTCTTGAGGTGTTTTTTAAATAATTGTTTACATATTCATAAAACCAATGTCAAAGTTGTATTTAGCTTGCAATGACTTGTATAGATTAGGCACTGGAATAGACATACTGTATTTTGTCTATTTTACACAATTTAAGGTTAAACAACAGCATACTTCCACTGCATGCATGTATTTATTGATCTATATATGTATTCCATATTATTCCATAATATCAAAGCATAATGTTTTATTCATAAAAAGCCACATGCAGTGAGAAAACACATAGTAACAATAATAACCATTATTGATCAGCCAATCAGAGAAGCCTAATCTTTTCATTCACGCTCCATAGGCTTCTGGAGCAGTGAAGGATGAAAAGAAATGAAATCTTAATACCCATGTAAAGAAGGGAGTGGGTTGTAGGGAGGGAGAGTGCTTGGGCACACACACAGCTCTTAGGTTTCTGGGGTCGTCTCTGAACACCTCACCTGAGCCGGGAGATGAGAAATGACTTGGTAATGACTGTATGTCTCAGGATGCAGATTGGTCTAGGTAAATTGGAATGCTCTCTGTGGCAACAAAATACAAAAGCAAATCCAAAATGGCAGCTCTTGGGGCTTTCTGTTGCTGTGTTCTGTCTGACGAACACACACCAGGCTCCACAAGGGGCACATTTTGTCACGGTTTGGAGTTTGTGTTTTAGTTTTTGGGACTCTTAGTTTGTAGTTTGCTGAGTTCTCTTGTTTACTTCCTGTTGTCTTTGTTACTTCCTGTGTCCTGTGCCATGTGTTCCTTTGTTTATATTGCCATGTGGCTTTGTTCCCTGTCATGTCTCCACCCCTCACCTGAGTCTTGTTAAGTTATTAGTCTGATTAGTGCCTTGTTCCATGTTCACCTAGGGGGGGGGGGTGTTATTTCATGAAAATGTTCAGATTCAACTTTAGCCCAGATTTTCTAATGCTCCCATGTCTTGGGAATACATTGATGTGAAAAATTTTCAAATCAAGCCCGAAAACCCCCCCCTACCCTGAAAATTACTTTTTCAACCCTGAAAATGTGTGTTTTTTGCCAACTTTCAAAGTACATAGTGGATTTATGTTTATGCTGGGTCCTTTAAAGGTATTTCATGTGGCATGCAATGCCGTAAGAGCACTTTGCACTACAAAGGGTATAGTGTCAAGGTCATATTTTAGGTCAAAGGTCACAAAAATGGCTCAAAATGCCTATTTTTTGCAAAAAAACACACAATATTCTAACATTTTGTTAAGTTCAATGTAGAGAAATGTTCATTATGGGCCCTTTGATGGTCTTTCATGTGGTATGTCATGCCATGAGAATAGTTTGCATTATAAAATATCCTATTTCAAGGTCATATTAAAGGTCAATGGTCACCCAAAATGATCCAGAATTACATTCAATAAGAAACATTAAGCAGAGATCATTACAATGCACAATGTAAAACAAAGTTGACCTCAGTCATAATGTTCTGCATGGTTCACTTCAGCTTGAGCAGTGGAGATGTTTTACGAGCAGATTTACGCAAATGCTGATAACTTCTCTATCACTGTCATTGCTGTCAGTGTCCGTGGCAACGTGTACTTTCCTCCTTTTGGACTGGAGTTGCTCAGTTGCAGGGTTGTATGTATCATCAAAGTCCTTTTAGGCAAGTCCCTCCACTTGGCGGCCATATTGCAACGCTTTTTGGGCACTCATTGGGCATCCTATTCGGCAGAAATGCGCGTGCGCAAGGCTTTACGACACCAATCTTGCTCCAGCGGCGAGTTCACAACACATGATTGGCACGATGTCTTCACAACACACCATATGATTGGCTCAATGTATTCACATCACACCACATGATTGGCTCAATGTATTCACATGTCGATGTTTTGCTGAGGAAGGGGTGGGATATGTGTAGACAACGGCCATGTTGGCATTACAAACTAGCCCCATGCATTTCTATGGAGGATTTTTTGAGTGCTGTGTCTCCTCATTAGAAAGTCTCTGGTATCATCTGCTGTATTTACCTGCTCTGAGATACTATCAGTAGATTCAGTGGTGGTCTCTATGGTTGCCTCCCCCATAGCTTCTTCGTATGTTGACCCAACCAATGCTGTATCAGCCCTCTTCCATTCCTCTTCCTTGTTCTGCATGGCCTGCAGGGCCTTTTCCCTCGCATTCTTTCGTTCCATTGTTCGCTCCCACTTTCTATCAACCTGCTCCTCACAGTAACCTTTGCGACCATTACGCATGGATTGCAAGAACTGCCTCATCCCCCATCTTGATCCCAAAAAGGTTTTCTTGGGACACTCGTGCCGATTTGTTCTCACAAAAAATGTCAACAGATTTTCCATATCCCCATTGTACTCCTTCATGTCAGTTTTCCATTTCTCACTTTGTTTGGACTGTGGCCAATTCATATTGGCGAGGAAGCGGGTATAACGGCTTCTACACACAGTTGCGTTCCATCAAGTGGGTGTTCCCGACGGTAGCTATGCAAATTACTTGAAGTATAACCGTAATTTGATTGGTTGGTGCCGTCTGTCGGTGCAGCAACAGCTGAACTTCTCAATGCGAGCGACGGGAGAAACGCGTCGCAATGGACCCACAATTCAGTTCGGCAACGGATTACGAAAGCCCATGTAAAGTGAATGGGATGCGTCTCCAGCACTGCAACACACGCAACTGTGTGTAGGAGCCGTAAAGGGCTTCAATTCTGCTGGAAATGTATTGCTCCCCAATGGTGTATATGTTGCAGAACAACCAGTGGTCTTTTAAAACAGAGGCGAGAATCTTTGCCGCCATAGACCTGGTTCGCAGGACTTTACCGGCCCTTGCAGGGCGAAGAAGCATGCATTCAATGATATCCTTTTACAGGGCAAGACACCATGAGGGAGGTCAGATTCTTCCATATAGGACACATCTTCAAGTTCCTTCTTGGATTTTGACCTTGTTCCATGAATACAAATCGCCATTGTTAATTTGTTCGTCAGTACTGGACATGCCAAACTTCAATTATGGTGAATGTGGGTTTTGTCACTGAATAAAAGCCACGTCACATGAGACTGTTTTTTAGAAACAAAATATCTTAAGTTGTATGACACTTAACTTTTTATGCCAGTACTGTGACACATTTCGACGAGAATCATGATTTGATAAAGTGTGGGAATGTTATTGATTTTTTGGGGGAAAAAGGCATTTCGGTGACCTTTCACCTACAATATGACCTTGACATTAGACTTTTCATTGTGCAAAGTACTCTTACGATATAACATGACACATGTGAGATCATTAAATGGTCCAACATGATCATATTTGTCGGTTGTAATAGGCCAAAAGTGGAAAAGTTGTGAAATATGGCAAAAAACACACATTTTCAGGGTTAAAAAAGTAATTTTGGGGGTAGGGGGGGGTTTTTGGAAGAAAATTTCAAAAAAATTACACAGAAGTGCTTAAAACATCTTGTTGCATCAGGAAATCAGGGCTATTGTGGTATTTGGTATTAACACCCCCCCCCTGTGTCTCCTTGTTTTTGCCCTATCGTCTGTGTCCTTTTAATTACCTTCCTGTGTATTTAAGGTCTTGTGGTTGTCTTTAGGCGAGTTCGACTTCGGCTGAGTCTGACTTGGTCTGGCTTTCTACGTAAACGTGATCTTCAGAGGCTAGCCGGGAGGAGCTACAACAGAGGGCAGCTCATCCTGGACAGGCAGGCTACAGTCTGCCTGACGTGACTCGCGGGAGATATCGCGGAATTTTGTTTGCAATAAACACAGCAGAACTTTCATTCCTACTCATTAAAATGAGCATGATGACGGACGAAATAAATTCTTATGATGTAGTTTAAATAAACCACTGTTGTCATACAGTTAACAGGCCTGCATTGTAGCACATAAATTCAATATCAAGTGTTTTCCCTATATGTGTGTCTATCTATTTAGCCAACAGCAGAAAATAACAGAATATCCAAACGTTTTCAGTAGGCTAGCCTACCATTGTTGCAGAAATCACATATAAGAAGGTATCCCTTCGATTTAGGGGTCGACCAATTATCGGCCTGGCCGATTATTAGGGCCGATATTTAGCATTTTTATAATAATCGGTATCGGTCATTTTTTCCACCGATAAGCCGATATTGAAATGGGTAAAAAATGAAACGCACTATTTTGTCTGTAAAGCGTCTCTCACTCCCTGCATTTGCTACTCTGTGGTCAAGAGCATTCATTGTCCCGCCCACTACACCGTCTGATTTGTTAGTTAGCACGAATGCAGCCAATCAGGATCGAAGACTGAACACAGACAAAGTTTAGGATTCTCACTGAGGCAGACTGGGCTTCAGCTCTACCCTACGGAGTAGAGGTGGATTTTGTCGTTCGTTCTCATGACACAGTTCGCGTCGTTCAGTTCGCCAAGATGATTAGTTCTGAATCGTTCGTTCTTTCGTTCAGTCGCATTTCCGGTAGCCTAACGTAGTTCAGCGGTGAATCATGGAATGCAGGTTCTCAGCTCCTCGTTTGTGAAAACGGTCAACACAACACTGTAATTGTAGCGGCAAATATAGCTGCAACTAAATGATTATGTGTACTTTTAGACAAAACAGCAGTAGCTAATGTGTTCATTCATCTTGACATTAAATTGACATATTGAAGTAGACTACGGCTAGATCAGCTAATTTCTTTTTTAAAAATGTGTTCATTCATAAAGGAACAAAGACCCAGTAGGCTATGTCGACAAACATGTTTAAAGGCTTGGCAGAAAGATTATATTGATGAAAAGGTTTCAAGTCCCCATTTTGCCCAGGCTACAGAGCCATAATCACTCTGCTTCTTCTGCTTCACTCTGCCAAGAACGAGTGACTGACTTAACGAGAACGACAGACCGAAGTGAAACAGGTCTTGGCGTGAGAGCGAACGAACGAGACAGATTGAAGAGACATTTATTAACCTGACATGACACAGAAAATACAAAGACAGCATGCATTTACCATTAGACAGATATTTAAATGTAAATGCCAATATTGAAATGCAAAATGGAATTGTTAATGTACATTATCGTTATTTTTTATCGTATGCTCTCCCACTAGTCTCACTAGCCCATTTGTTTTTTTTCATGGAAACGGTTGCTATGCTTTCATGCCCCTCATTGGCTAATTCGATGAGAACGTTTTAGAAACAATACAGACAACAGCATACGATTGGTTTGGCTCTCGCCTTAGGAAGCTGGGCCAGAGGCATTCACAGCAGCACTAGGTCAGTGTGATTCAGCGATGAACGAAAGAACGAACAAGAACTGGAAAGGCGAACTAGTTCAGGTCGTTCATTTTAAAGACCCGTTCGAAGGAACTAGTTCGTTCGCGACCGACCCACCTCTACTACGGAGCTATTTTTCCAAGGTAAGGAAGGTAGCCTACATTGCTGAAGTTGCAGTGAATCACAATCATCTACACTGAAGTTACAAAAACACCACTTTGTAAGCTATTGTCTCTTTGATCCGGATTAATAAGTAAAGCACCCACTTCCTTAGCGAATTCCCGATTGATTCACGTTACTGATGCTGTTTACTAGTTAGCCCACAAACTCGGGTGCTGCGCGTCGGGAGTTCTCTGCCTCCGCCTCGTTCCTTAATTGTGAATAACGGGACACATCGGCAGACATAGTACAGACAAGTCCTAAATTATGCGATAGCGAACATCAAAAAGTCTAATTGCTCCTTTTTGAAACGGACTGTCAGAAAAGACTACATGCACCCAGGGCCAACCGTAATTTACGACCTGAACAAAATCGCGTCATGAGCTGGCTATTAACGTGCCTTTTAGGCTCTCAAAAGTGTAGCTTATAGCCTACATGGATACAAATTGCATGCTTAAATAGCCTAAGAACT
Source organism: Alosa pseudoharengus (assembly GCF_046254945.1). Classification (NCBI taxonomy): domain Eukaryota; kingdom Metazoa; phylum Chordata; class Actinopteri; order Clupeiformes; family Clupeidae; genus Alosa; species Alosa pseudoharengus. Next base: position 36,072,869 of record NW_027468630.1, on the reverse strand, counting down.
ATTTCAAAATTGTTTTGTTAAACTATTCAACTGTAACACTTGCCATCACGCATGCACCTCTCCCTCTCTCGTGCACTCACACACACGATGGCAAAGCATCCTCTTTGTGACTAAAGGTGTTTGAGTCGTGACTCACTCGGATCTTTCACCCGTGTCTTTAAATTAACCCACAAGTCGCGAGTCTCTAGTATCATTAACCCGGATCAGTTGAGTCCTACTACAATTCAATCTAAAACGATAAACAGCGCCACACACAAACCTCTTGCAACATTAGCTAGCCTCCTAGCCATCGTAGCTGCCAAAAATGTAACAATTTCGTAGGCCACCACAACTCAATCAAATCAAAATCAAATCAACTCAAGCGACTGAGTGAGCAGGCAGTCCGAGATAACTGGTTAACTTCCCGCAGAGCTGGAAACATTGCAGACTCACAGACCATGGGACTCAGATTGGAGCAGCTGAGTAGCAATCCGGGTTAGTCGGATCAGCCGGCCGGTTAGGCTACGTTGAGTACGGGTCAGTCGAATCAGCCGGCTACGTTGTCATGAGTGGATCTGCAAGAGCGAGTAGCTCCTCCTCGAGGTGAAGCAATTCCACAACAAAAGCCATTTCTTTCACTTCTGAAATAACATTCAATGTTCTGCATGTAGCCTAGACATAATTAGATTTGGTGTATAGATGTAGCATATTAAAATGCAATTAGGTCGTGCAGACAGTCCGAACTGCACGCTCATGGAGCTGCTTGAGTAGCCTATCTACCCGGGTCAGTCGAATCAGCCGGGCTGGCCGGTTAGGTTGTTATGAGTGCGAGTCAGCCGAATCAGCCGGCTACGTTGTCATGAGTGGATCTTTAGAGTAACTCCTCGTCAAGGTGAAAAACAAATCCACAACAAAAGCCATGCTTTCACTTCTGAAATAACATATGTTCTGCACGCATAGCCTACTTTAAAATGCAATTAGGTCGCGAAGACAGTCCGAAACATTGCAAGCTCTGTATGGAGAGTAGGCTAGCCAGTCGGATCAGCCAAGCGGGCCGGTTACGTTGTTGTTATGAGTGCGAGTCAGCCGAATCAGCCGGCTACGTTGTCATGAGTGGATCTTTAGAGGAGCGAGTAACTCCTCGTCAAGGTTAAAAGAAAATCCACAACAAAAGCCATGCTTTCACTTCTGAAATACATATTCTGCACGCATAGCCTACTTTAAAATGCAATTAGGTCGCGAAGACAGTCCGAAACATTGTAAGCTCTGTATGGAGTTGCTTGAGTAGGCTAGCCTACCTGGGTCATTTGGATCAGCCGGGCGTACCGGTTACATTATGTTGTTATGAGTGCGAGTCAGTCGAATCAGCTGGCTACATTGTCATGAGTGGATCTGTAGACGAGCAAGTAGCCTAGTTTCTACTCGTGTCAAGGTGATAATAATAAAAGGCCTAATAAGAATAGTAGTAGTAGTAATAATAATAATAATAACAATAATAATAATTTATTCACTGCAGGGCATTTCTACGTACCTGTTTCTATGTCTACATTGAAAGTCAATTGCTTAGGCTAGGTTAAGACAATAAATAAACAGTCTGGCTCAAACTGCTTTCTTTCCCGTGAGTGGGTGGAGGTTTTGATGCTATTATATTAGGCTATTTTATATTATATTATATTATATGATATTATATTAGGCTACCTAACATGATATATATATATATATATATATAGCTATGATTAATAGGCTAATAATATTAGTTGCCTAGTATTACCTGCCTATAATACCTATTAGAATAGATTCCTAGTAGCCTACTATTAGTATATAGTAGTGGTAATAAACATTGTAGCAGAGTAGCATTAGACCTAGGCAAATTTTCTATTGTTAACAAAACAACAACACATAATTAATTATTATAATATAGGCTACCCTCTCTGTCAATAAGATCAAAGTTTCTGAACATGAGCACCAAAAAGATGAACAATGTGTGGATGCACTTTGACCAGGAGAGCAAAACTCTCGCTAAATGCAAGTACTGCAAAAACCTGGTTTCAAATCATGGAGGATCCACGTCCAACATGAGAAGGCACTTAACGAAATGAAGCACCCCACTGCACTGCTTAAACGTAGGACTGAATTTCTTTGTGATTTAGCAATACTGACTCAAGTGACTCAAGTGACTCGTTCAACCCGGATCAGTTTAGTGAGTGACTCAGAATAACCCGGATCCTTAAAAGGAATCGAGTTTGACAGGCCTATTTGTGACAGGTCCCTTAACAAGCACATAGCCCATTGTGTATGAAGGTATATTGGGTGCAAAAGTGGCGAGCACATTTAACTGCAGATTTTGCATGTGCACACTAAAGTCGTAAATGTGTAACAGTAAAGTTGAAGTTGTACATATTTTTTTATATCTTGTTAACACAAAATAGGGGCTACGGGTTCACAAATCCTTTTTACAGGTACACAAATCCTTTTTACAGGTACACAAATCCTATCCTGTGAGTCACAACTTTCAAGAGTCACGCACTCGACACTTTTGCTCCAATCGTTGCAGCGCAGTAGGTGCGAAACACATTTGCACATCCGTGTTTCATAATCTGAGAACATGCACAACATTCGTGCATTTGTAAACCCAAATGTGAACTAATGCATCCGAAGTTGTGCATCTGTGAAATAATTTCTCATTAATAAAATTCTACAGATCGCTTTGATTTTCTTGCACGACTACAAGTCAATTGATACAAGTGCTCGAATCTGCTTCTACGAGTGACGAGTGACTTTTGCTCCTGGCTAGGTGATATAATAGGTGCAAAAAGATTTGTATGTGTGCACGTCGAGCAATCGATCGAGAAAACAAGGCGGCCGGATCTGGATCCTGGATCACGCTCAGACTACCATTGCCTGCTCATAAAGTAAGTAACCTCAGCATGTTTCCTTATCAATGAAGGACACACGATTTATAGTTTTTCTTTGCACAAAGCGAGGAAAAAAATGTTGCGGTGTGCGGTGTTAAGTCGACCTTATTATTCATAATGTCTGCACAGCAAACAATTGCTAACTTGCCTTGCACTATCCAATAGTCTTCGTGCAAGATACAAGTCAGCTGTTCGAAAATTGCAGAACGATTGTGTCAGATTGTGTGTCCTAACGATTTTGGACGGGCAGTGTTATATTTCTGTACTTCTAAACTAGTTATTTATCTAGCGATAGCTAGCTTGATCTGGCACTGGAGGATTTAGCAAGCAGGTAAACTAAGCTAAACATAGCGGTCATGATAATGTAAACCAACAAACAAGATAACTTTCTTCATATTATTATCATGTTACTTACCTTATGAGCAGGCAATGGTAGTCTGAGTGCGATCCAGATCCGGCCGCCTTGTTTTCTCGATCGACGTGCACACATACAAATCGTTTTGCTCCTATTATATCACCTAGCCAGGAGCAAAAGTATCGTCACTCGTAGAAGAAGATTCGAGCACTTGTATCAATTGACTTGTAGTCGTGCAAGAAAATCAAAGCGATCTGTAGAATTTTATTAATGAGAAATTATTTCACAGATGCACAACTTCGGATGCATTAGTTCACATTTGGGTTTACAAATGCACGAATGTTGTGCATGTTCTCAGATTATGAAACACGGATGTGCAAATGTGTTTCGCACCTACTGCGCTGCAACGATTGGAGCAAAAGTGTCGAGTGCGTGACTCTTGAAAGTTGTGACTCACAGGATAGGATTTGTGTACCTGTAAAAAGGATTTGTGTACCTGTAAAAAGGATTTGTGAACCTGTAGCCCCTATTTTGTGTTAACAAGATATAAAAAAATATGTACAACTTCAACTTTACTGTTACACATTTACGACCTTAGTGTGCACATGCAAAATCTGCAGTTAAATGTGCTCGCCACTTTTGCACCCAATATACCTTCATAATTGTGCAGGCCTACTCTATGAAAATAATTGCTATCACTCAGCTCTTGGATTAACATGATACACAGGATTTACACTTGCAAAGTGATGCAAGTTGATAGACAATTGTGTATCAAAAGAAGAAAGAAAAGTTTGCATAATTAAATGATTTTTAATTAAATTTTTGCAGCATATAGCCTTTACTATCTACCCCCCTTTTTGACAACTGACATATCGGTTTTACATATCGGTTATCGGCCTCCTGTTTTGGTAATAATTGATATCGGTATCGGCCCTGAAAAAAACATATCGGTCAATCCCTACTTCGATTTCTGTTTATTTTCGCATATTCCAACATAAGGAAGCAGCATGAGACTCCCGTCAAAATGGTCATGAGGGGATTCCTCCCAAATGGCCCTATCACGTCTTTGAACTGACGTCATGAGGAATGGTGCATTCAGAGCACCTCGGAATGACAAGGACCGCCCCCATGGCTACTTTGTTTTTCCGACAGCAAGTGTTCATGTGCTTTGCCATCGGAATGTGTGACAAACACGGATGCCACAACAAAGGTTAAAACATACACTCACTAATCCTAAACAAACAACTGTATTTGCTTAAAATATAGTGTAAGATGCTTGTGAAAGAAAGATATGCAGCTTTCAAGTGATAAAAAGGGCAAATTCCCAAGTTCACATTAAAACTGTTGGACATGAAAGGCCACATGGACTACAAACGAACTACAACGTGACGACAAAAGTGATGACGAGCCCCTAACTGGGCAACTCTGTTAGCAAAATCTAGCCCCAGTTTCCAACCTCTGACTCACACATTAAGTGACGTGAATGACGCGGAATGATGATGTTTTCACTCGGAGAAAGGTTTTTCCGAAGCCCATGAACGCTAGGGAAGGCAACTGCAAGATCTGTCTGCAGGCTAAGACTCCCGCGATATTTTAAGGTCATGTGACATGGTGTCATGGTGGTAAGTCCCTCCCCGGCTGACAGAAGTCGGACAGAATTTCTAACCAGCAAGCATTGCGTCCATCCCAGTATGCATTGTGTTCAACCCAGCATGCAAGATCTGCCGCAAGTCGAACTCGCCTTTTGCTTGGTCATTATGGTTTTGTCATGTTCCCATGTTTCCTGGGTTTTCAAGAGTAAACTAGTGTTTAATGTATTCTCAAGCCTCTTGTCGTGCATTTGGGTTCCAACCTGCTCAGCAACCTGACACATTTCTTTCCATTGACATGAGAGAATGACAACAACTAGAACAAATGAGAAGGGGTATCGCTAATTATTCAGGAGAGATGTCTGATAGGAACTGTCCAATACTTGATCTAGACCATGAAAATATCACTGTCAAACATTCAGAATTACAATCCTCTGCAATGACCACAACACAGCCATTCGTTTGACAGTGCATGGTGCTATAACAAAAGAATAAATGTACTGTACAAAGGAGTGCCTTTCAGACCTGTCTGCCAAAATCTTTCTACAATAAATGAATGAATGAATGAATGATAACAATAGAATGATGAAATAAAACCTGTGCCATCACAAGCACATCACACATGTCTCATGAGGATTTTTTCACATGAACACAAAGCTGTGCTTCTTCCTCAGCAGTGTCAAGAAATAGGACCATACTACCACAAAAGCCTGCACAGAAACCAACACCACCAGACTCAGTGGACAGAAACCGCAAAATGAATATCCACCTCCACACCGCCATAGTCATCGTCCTTTTAGTGAACCGTAATATTAACTTTTACAGGCTTTTCCCAAATCACGGAAGAAACGTCGATGCAGCGGTATAGTAGCAGATAATCAGGCAAGTCTTATTTAAATAAACTCCTGGTGCACTTACAAACTTTCTAATGCCTCGTTATTGGACTAAAGGTCGTAGTTGTACTACTGCAGAAGTTTTGTACCATTCAGGGCATTATTAGTGGGGTAATTTACGAGATAAAAGTTGGTTCCATCACGACTGCAGAACGTCATTAGTTTTTGATAGCGCTACTCGACCAGGGTTCGACCAAGGGAAAAAAGGTTCTGGGAGGGTGTTTGGCTCGGGGTCATGGTGCAAAGGACCCTAGGGTGAAATTACTCCGAACCATCGCTTTAAGTGTTTGCAATTTATTCATAATCAAAAACAGATACAGGTGGGTTAAAGATATCTAGTGATACTAGAGTGATAAGAAGTCCTAGTGAATGCTTGATAAGTAGACTATAATACAGTAAATAAACAAACAAATAAATAATAAATAATTAGGCTAAGTGAAATTTTCGGCATTATAACTCTATATCATAGTACCACCAAGAAATAAAAACTACTTTCACCCCTGGTGGTATCAAAGTATGGTGTATTATTTACCATACCATAGTTAGCCGCAGGAGATGCAGTTCATCTACAGATTATGAGCAGAGCAGCAAGAAGGGCTTTGATTCTTCTTCCACCTTACAGCTTGCAGTTTGCTTCAGACCGTATGTAAGACATAGTGGAAACAGGGGAGGATTACAGAGCCCCCAGATGTACCTTCTGTTTGTGCCCTTAGATGTAATCACTATCCACTCAACTACACCACCATCAGAGAGCAAATATATCAAAACCCAATACTTATATCTTATTTATGCTGTTTGTATCTATTTGTGACCAAAACAAGGGTATGCTTGCTTCTTTTTCCATGAGGCACTGTTATGTGGATAAACGTGTAGTTCTATTGCTAAATCATTTCCATAAAGCCTGTATATTTATGGAAGTGTGTGTACCAGGTCTGCGCTTGGGTCTTTGGGGGGATCAATTCTCTCCCTGCCTTAGGCAGCTCGTCATCAGCCTTCAGCGGAGTCATTCTCTCTGGATATAAGTGTGCATCTACATCGCAAATGTATCAAGCACTCTTGCTGCCAGAATAGAAAAAATCGTTCTGCTGTTTTATTTAGCCAGTCATTCTGTGAAACATGCTCACACACACACAACACCACACACACATACACAAACAAAAACATAACACATAAGTGTGTGAGTGCATACCAAAAGCAAAGCTGTGGCCTGGGTCATTGGCTGCAGGCAGCTAAATCATTGTGTGTTACGCCTGAGCTGTGAGGCTTACAGATGCTGATGTTTCTGCCCTCTCTTAATGACAGTCACCTGAGGTAAACTCCCCTCTCTCAAGCCCAGTAGATATGTCACTGCTGCTGAAAGACCCATTCCCCTTCCACTTTTTGCCCCCTTCTCAAAACCTATTAAGCTGACCTTGGTATTGAAAGTCACAGAATGGATGGGTGAAGACCTCGGGTGGCTGAGCACCCTGCATCCTGTTCAGAGCCATTACTGGAATTAAGGAACCTATATGAAATAGCTTTGTGCTGCTTTGTGCGTGAAGAAAAGCTGTCTGGTGTAGATGGCTACACAGCATCCTCCCAGGGTTATACAGATGGGACATACATTATGCCTCCCTTCAACCTGGAGAGAGTTTTTGTGGATAACGACTGTCACAAACATTCCCTCACAATATGCTCTTCTTTTCTATACATAAGCTTATATAACTGCATCCCTTTAGTGTGTGTGTGTATGTGTGTGTGTGTGCCTGTGTCTACCCAGGTAGTGTTAAGTGACTGGTGGTACATAATTCAGATGAAAAAGTAAGAGATTTCCTGTAAGCACTGCTTTACAGAGTGCTCACCACCCTTGTGGTGTCAGTGTTTCACAACAGATAAGATATGACGAAGAGTGGACAGTCACAGCGCTTTTGTATGCTTTTTCCCCCTCTGACAGAGGGTCAGCGGCAGCTTCCGAGCCCAGATGGTGTGAAGAGAAACAGTAGGAAGCGCTCACTAGATGACCTCTTCGTCTGAGTCATGAAAGACATTTTAGTCCTAAAGTTATTGCGTAAGCACAGGAAGCAAAGACATGCTAATGAAAGCAAGTGAAATGCACCTTTCACAGTTCACCTTTCTGCTATGATTTTGCAAAAACCACAGTGTCAAGAAAGTACAAGAAAAAGGGCTGTCGATTTTCAAATGGGGGTTTGTAGGGTGCTGGTAGCTTTCAGTGCTACTGCTCCTTGAGCCGCTTCCCTGTTCCTGATTCTTTTTTTCACTTAGCAAAGTTATTTTGGAGGAAAAAAACCTTCCCTTCTTTATCTAAGTTCGATAAAAACTTTCTCACAGGTCATATTTGAGGACAAAATAAGGTAATCACACGTTCTGTCTTATCAGAAGATTTAATGTGAAAGCACTGCAAATAGAGACTGTGGGAGAGGCTATCAGTAGGTCAGCCACAGAGAGACTTCATTATTTTACCGGGCCTTATCAGGCGGCCCACATGTAGACAAAGCTACTTTTACATTTCATATTTTTGTTTAAACCTGTGCCCCAGACAGGTGATTGTTCACATCATAATTACAAAGTGTGCTATCTGGTTTACCTGGCAATATTAAAATAACCCTGAGCCGTGGCACTTTCAGGACTTTGCAAAGCAACATATTCCGAAAAACTTGCTGGTCCTTAGGTCCTGTCAGTTAAGGATTCAAGTGACATTACAAAGTATATTACTAGTAAAATTTATCCTGTAACCTAATTTGAGAAGACATGCTGATACAACAACAGGCTAAATTCATACTTATGAGCACTGGAGAGGCGATAACCACGGGCACCACAGCTGCCAAATTGAATCTCCTCACACTTCAAAAGGCAATCAGTAATTGTTTATTCAGTGTGTCATGTCTCATAACTGGGTTTGTATTGTATTTGCATTCAGAGCTGGACTTAAATGAAAGGTATTTGTTTTTCAAATTACTTGAATGTGTGAGATGGTACTGGAAAAATGCATTACTGTTTCAACAAACACTTCATGAATTGTTTTCAGGAGACCTTAATTTCATAGCTGACTGAGACATCTGTGTGGGTTTCAGTGGTGGAGGCTTTGCATATTGAGTGTTGGGTTTGATAAGGGTGCCGAAATACCCCAAAAGATTGCAGAGTTTAACCGAGAGGTTTCCCTTCTTGCCTATTAAGTGATAAGATGGAAAAAAACAGGCCCTTTCAGCACAGGATTCACAAGCACAGCAGACAAATGCCATGTTGGCGATAAGATGTGGCATCAAGGGTGACATTTAATAAGGTACAGACAGCCTTCACATTCTAAATAATGCAATCAGGCTCATCCATGCATGCACATATTCACTTATGTCTGCTGAAGACAGGTCAAACCCGGAGGATGTTATTATTTCTCACCATGGAAATGACGTGGACAAAAGATGTGAATGACGACATATAAAGTAAAAGCCCTGTTTGTGTCCATCTTGAGAAGACATGAAAGGGAAAAGAAAGGCATAGTCCACATTCATATTACAGCTAAGCATGGTGCCTTTTACCAGTTCAAGCCAATGAGATGAGATAAGGGGAATGTCATTAACTTCAGATGTACACAGGAAAGGTGTTATTCCTTGTGCTATAGGTAGGGGATTTCCCTCAGCAGCCATGCAACAACCAAGCCTATTTACCATCAAAAACCACATCATCAACAAATAACCATAGTGGGCAAACACATCAGCAGCAGAGCAGCCTCATGAGCCTTTCACTGGGGTTATCAATCAAGTCCACAACAACAAGAAAGAATATGCCATTACCCATACTTCACATACCATATAATACACATTACATATTATACACATAATCATTCATGTGTGTTATTTTATTCATTTATTTCGTAAATATTCTGAGCCACAAAATATCACTATGTCTGTAGGAAGCATGTCTGTCACCATGTTTGAGGGACACATTGCCCTTAATGCCACACATCTACAAAGCACTTCACTGCTTCATGTCTTCCTTAGTCATGTATGAAATTTAGTATAGCTTGATTGGATTGTCCACAGTTTAAAGAAATATTCACTGTTTTGCAGCAATCAGCAATGAGCTAAATATGATCCCTGCCTGCCCCTTTGGAACACTGTTAGTTATCTATTTGTCTGTTATCCAAAGAAAACCAAGGAAGGGTATTTACAGTGTGATATCTGACAGCTTCTTGAACCTTGTCTCTGTTTAGAAATGATTGTCTTTCACGCTGTTTGAGTAGGCTGGGAAAATATCATCAGAAATTGCGATGAGCAGCGAAGCAGGCGAACAGACTCGCGGCACTACAGGTGTGATATGATCTGCCTCATTAATAAATGCAGAGAGCCAGGAGTCCATCTGCTGCACCAGCACTACAGTCAGCATTAGTTTAACAGCTTTCAGTGCTCACTTCTCATTAAAAATGGGGAATTAGTTTTTCTACAACTACTTTGTAAATTGTTCAATTGTTTTTGGAAAAAGTTTTCGTACTGAATTTGCTGGAATTCTCCATAAAATGCTTCACAAACACACACACGCACACACACACACTTTCTCTCTCTCTCTACTCTCTCTCTCTCACACACACAGACAGAGATACACACACACGCGCGCACGCACACACACACACACACACATACACACACACACACACACTGACAACAAAGCCACGGAGCCATCATCACTGTGATGGAGCAGCAGTCCCAGTGCCCGCATGGTCTGTCTCGGTTGAACTGAGGAACTGAAGAAGACAATCAGATGAGGAGGAAATAACAGAGACAAGGGCCCGCAGCTCTTCACTCTCATCTCCTCCTCGTCTCTTCGCCTCGCCTCCGCTCGGGCTCAGGCTACGGCTCTGATGTCTCTGTCTTGGCCTCTGTCTGCTTAACACAGAGACATTAATGGGAGGGCTGTCTTTGTTTCTCCTGCAGAGACATGAGTGTCACTGCCATTGCAATACCAAGAAAGTACAGGCATGCAATACAAACTATATCCAAGTCTACAGAAAAAAGTGAACTGAACAATAGATTAACTCATGTGTTGTGCTGAGTGATGAAATTATGAAAAGTTTCTTGCAGATGTTGCAAATGAGCTGCAATAAATCATGTCTGTTTTGGCATTTGCTTCTTTGTTATAAAATGCTGTGTTATGTTTGGCTTCCGATGTGATACATCAGGCAAAGTCCTTTTAGCATCTGGCCCCTCACTATGCTTTATACTTCAACACAACCACACAAACCTGCAATATTCACCCAAGAGATATACACTGCACAGAGTGTCATCATGCATCAGTCCAGAAACATCTGTAATACAGTATCATTGTCAAGAGAGCTTTCTTTTGACCACGGCAGTGTGATGAGACTGGGTAAGTATAAGAGAGAGAGAGAGAGAGAGACGTAGTGGGGTGGGGGGGGGATGCACATCAGGAGAGGAGGTTGTGGAGGGAAGGTAAATGCATTTGTTGCCAATGGTGATCTGTAATGATAAACAGACACACAGATAACATCAGACACAATTAAGATGGCATGTTTTCAAATCACTATTTGTACGTACAATTATTGATGCTGTGCTAATTGCTTTAATTAATTAACTAGGCAAAAAAATCAAATGCCATTATCAAAATGCTTACATATCTACATGAGTGAACTCACATTTCAGAAATGTGCTATTGTTATCTCAATATCAAATGTTTAAATTGATATACTTCTTATTATGATTATTATTATTATGATTATTATTATTATGATTCTTATAATCATATAATGATTGTCAAAGTTTTTTTTTTTTTTTTTTCCCCGTCATCTACTTCCTGAATTTTTGGTCAATGATACCCGGGACACCGAAACACCGGTGCACCTGAAATTTGGTGGGTATGTAGCCCCACTAGACTTTTACGGAAACATTTTGTTTCGTCCCCGGGGGCCACTCCCCCACCCCCCCCCCCCCCCACTAGATGGTGCATCGTTGCAGTGAGACGTAATTTTGTTGAAAGTTAAAAGTGGGTTGGAAAAACAATGGACGCTTCCTACAAGGACTGTAGTTTACCGCAGAGAACGTCTAATAAGGATAGGACGATGTTCACATGAAATGTTATTCCCATTTCTTCTTGAAGCCGAAATAAATCTGAGAATGTTTATCGGACATGCTTGGTTTTTACTGCAGGTACGTTAATCTTATAATATCAATAAGGACCTAGGTACAATAATGTTACCGTTAGCGTTGGTTGAGTGATGGAGGCCAATTTGATTGATTGCAATTGTAGAAAACTATAAATGTGGTTATACCAAGCAAATTGATAGCAGCACTGTAATTGTATCTTTCAACTGTCATTTGTTGCAGGTGCTACAAAAATCATTCTGTGCAATGGAAGATTTACCAACGTTACACCGGTCTGATACAGTTTTGCCTATACATGCGTGAGACTGAGACGCCTGTTTATTTGTTTTAAGTGCGTGCAGGGTGTGAGAGGGGAATCGATGTGCTTTAACTCCAGCTTGGTAGTTGTAGTCTGTGAGATTAAAAAGCACGTGTGTGTGAAGTATCCAAACAATGACACCTTCATTTCATTATGGCTGCTTTAGCAACACACCTTAAAGGAACACTCCACCCAATGTCAGTAGTAATATATGTTCTTACCTTAACTTTCACGAGTTGAGTCATACCTCTCCCGTGTCGGTACGTGCACTCAAACGCTCTGGTGCGCGGCGCGACTGTGTTAGCATGTTGCTATGCTAGCGGGCTCAGACGTAGCCAGACGTAGAATCAAAAACATCCACGTTTTCCCGACTTAAATAAAGTTGCATGAGTAGTTAATAAAAATGTCTACGGTCACACAACATGAAACGTGGCGATTTTCCAAGCGAATAAATAGGAGAACTACCATGTGTGGCGCAATAGCACTGGGAGTAGGCTACTTCGACTTAGCTTAGTACTATATTAATTAACACCTAATTGTAGATCCTATCCACCACAGAGTTTAGAATCCATGCTTGATCGACCCCTCAGCCTCCCCCTCCCCTCTGAGCGAGAGAGGCACACACACTAGAGATGCGCTGATGGGCTATTATTTCAACCATAACTGCATAGCAAAACTTATCATCCATCAGCACCAAAGTTTTTTGACCAATTTTCAAAACCGCACCCGCCCACCATCCGCTGGTTGTTTTAATGTAGGCTATATGGGTGATGCAGCGCTGCTGACGTGAGGCTAGAAAGCCCTTGCCTGTTCTAGAAAGACTGATCCAATGCAGCAAATATATTAAAAGGCTAAAGTCGTACATTGGCTATGTTGTAGCCTATCCCCAGAATATCAGCAGCAAACTCAGTCTCTGTCTCGCAAAACAGTCTCCAAATAAAACGCACATCGGCCTGTTGCCTATTCTGCCAGCTTGTGACAATATCGTCCAAAATGCTTGATTGCATTGCATTCTCCACATTTTTAGCTAAATTTTCATGTACCACATCAGCATTTTTGTTCAGTGAATCTTTTGTAAATTGCTTCAATAGCGTCGGGCCCTTGTCAGCAGCCTTCGTCTTGCCTCTTGCTAATTACTCCTTGTCTTCCGATGTCATTTCTGAGTCATCTACAGATGTTTACACACATTCACCTCCCTAAATAGAACCAACTTGACGTTAACTTCAAACTGTGTTATATCCTAGATGAGACTGCCTGGGTTATTTTGTTTCGATATTAGCCTATATATAAAACACATAGTAATTGTAGCCTACATTCAGGGAATAGGCATTTAAAAGAAAGACAGAAAGTGATATGACTCAGAAATTACATCGGGCGATGGCAGTGCGAGATGTTCAGAACGTAAGAGCTAAAACTTCTACAAACTCAATAACATCCACAGTGGAAAAAGAAGGTAAGAAAAATAGTCGGAAAACTAAGATGTGTAAGGCAAGCACTTTTGGTGGTTGTTACTAAAAATGTGAACATGCACGTTGCACTGTTGTGCGGTGGACTTTCAGAATGAATGGAGTCGGAGTTTCTTTAATATTGTAATGATCTCACCCTCAGACAAGATTCACCTTTGGCCAGGACGGCCATTTATTGGAACAGGAAGACACAATCAGACATACTAGGACAGGGCAACACAGGGGTCTCAGCCGCACATGCAACACACAATAAGGGTTTACCACACACATCAACACGAGGATGAACACATGAGGTACAACTAAAGAGACTAACACGCTAACAAATAGGCCTACACAACATGGTAAACGTAACTACAACTCTTATAATCGACATTACACCTTATAGCATTCACTCGCACTGCATTCTGGGAGACACTCATTCAACGTTAAACATGTACATCCACCGACGCTACAATATTAATTCTATTAATATATGCTGGTATAAAATGAATTGCACTGTCTGTCTGAAAAAGACGTGCTCTCTTCCCGTGCAGTCAAAATGAATGGGAGTCTTCAGAACAGGCTTGTCATAGTGTCACTCTGACATGACAGTGCGTAAACTAGCCTATAATGTGAATGACTTGTTATTTTATCAAGGAATCAAGGATCAAGGAATGATAAAATTGTAAAAAGACGTGACCGAAGCTGAGGCAAGCCAGGCAATAGGCCTATAGGCCCGATGGTAATTGTAAAGCAATTTACAAAAGATTCACTGAACAACAATGCTGATGTGGTACATGAAAATTTAGCTAAAAATGTGGAGAATGCAATCAAGCATTTTGGACGATATATTGTCACAAGCTGGCAGAATAGGCAACAGGCCGATGTGCGTTTTATTTGGAGACTGTTTTGCGAGACAGAGACTAAGTTTGCTGCTGATATTCTGGGGATAGGCTACAACATAGCCAATGTACGACTTTAGCCTGTGCGTTTTCATGAGTTTTCAATCGTCATATATTTCATTTCCATTCATCACAGAGTTCCCAAAATCACATATAAGGTTTGTTAGAGTGTCTAGTTTCGTAATTTAAAAAAAGCTAAAAACTTAATATTACGTTTTTGGCACTCAACGCATGGGAAGGAAAAACGTAATATTGCGTTTTTGGCACTCAATGAGTTAATTAATATTACTACGCTAGGTCAAAGTACTCCCAGTGCTATTGCGCCACACATTGTAGTTCTCCTGTTTATTCGCTTGGAAAATCGCCACGTTTCATGTTGTGTGACCATAGACATTTTTATCAACTGTATTTAAGTCGGGAAAACGTGGATGTTTTTGATTACTTCTACGTCTGGCTACATCTGAGCCCGCTAGCATAGCAACATGCTAACACAGTCGCAACGCGCACCAGAGCGTTTTAGTGCACGTACCGACACGGGAGAGGTATGACTTAACTCGTGAAAGTTAAGGTAAGAACATATATTACTACTGACATTGGGTGGCGTGTTCCTTTAAGCTACTGTGTATTGGGTCCCATTTAGAAGTGGCTACTTTATTCGCGCTTTCCTTGAATCATGGAGCTGCGTGAATTTTATTACAACTTTTCACCACGATATGGCAGTTTAAGTCCGCTTGATACTGTAAGGCATAAGTCATTGGTTTCCAAAGGAGATTTTATTTGTGTCGCCAGCATAGCCTATTGACAATTTATGTTGTAAATAGGCCTACCTTATAGGCCTACCTGTAGCTTAGGGAAGCTAACAGCTTTCTATTAGGATCTAGTTTGTTAGTTACAGTTTTGTCATAACTCCCTGATGCATTTTTGCATTTAGAATAGCCAGAGCATGGATATCTCAATCGGAAAATTAAACAATATCGGGCGCCTATGGACTAGACTGGGTGAACCCAGCCTGATCTGCCCGCTATTTATTTTTTGATTTCTTAAAAGATTGAGCTTGGTCTGGTGAAAGCCAGACTAGCCATGGACCTCAGTTACACAATGCAAGGGAACATGAATCAGCCTATATTTGCACGAACAATAACGGACAACAGCTTTTCAACTTTGCCCCGTTAAAATGTGTATGAACAGTCTAGCGACGCATTTCATCAAGGCCCGTTTGGACATGTCAGTTATTTCCTTGAATTTCCCCTGGGGATCAATAAAGTATCTATCTATCTATCTATTTGCACCACTGGTTAGATGTAAAACAGCATTTCGTTTCAGACTACTGTTACTTAATTTGTGCATTGACAATAAAGTATCACATGAACTAAAGATGACTAAAATCTTATGTAGAAGAAGAAACATTCACAAAAAATCCATCCATCCAAAAATGACCTTTGTTTTTGATAGCTGTTGAAAACGGCATGGAACTGACAGAGATGTTTTTGTTTATTAATAAATAAATAAATAAATACATATATAACATTATGCTGATACCTTTTGCTAGCCTGACGAGCCAGACCCACATTAAAATGTAGGGTCTGGACACTCACCGTTCGCAGTGCTCAGTCCGAGGGGCGGGATAATCAGTTGTCTTTCAAATTCCCTCTGCACGCAATAGGACAGCGGCAGCGCTATGAGTCCCATGCGTTTCCCACCAGCGGAGCTAGTTGGCTAGTTCAAACGTTTGCCAACTTAATAAAAGCTTAACTCGTGTCACAATGTTCGCCAGCAGCAACATCCATCTTATTTGTTTTCAAGTAGCAGGGAATTCAAGCCAAACCGTTGCAACTCTGCCATCAATCATTATGTTAAGCCCACCTAACGACTCTATACACCAGCGGTCCCCAACCACCGGTACCGGGCCGCAGGACATTCCTAACCGGGCCGTAGCCTACGACATGAGTTTTAAAAAAAAATGCATGCAAACTAAACTAAATTTAATATGCAATAATGTCACGTTTTTACATGGCATAGGCCTATATGCAGTTGTTTGATTGTACGCATGTTTGCATTATGCAAGGTCTATTTTCTTACGTCTGTCTGTCCCGCCTTCAACACTTTTACATACAGTAATTGCCTTCAGCGCTGCGCAGCCTCAGGTCAGCTCACTTCACTTGATCAGTTCTTGGCAAACGGTAGTGTCACACTAAGTTAGCTAAACTGCTAGAATGAACAACAACATCTTTAGCAGGTCACTGGCCAGAGTTGCGAGAGCCGCTGCAGAGATTTCTTTTAGTGATGAGGATTACCTGTGTGACATATTCAGGTTGCTTAATGACCTCAACCTGTCACTCCAGGGGAGAATGACGACTGTCTTTAAACTGGCAGATAAAGTCGCTGCATTTAAAGTTAAGCTTGATTTGTGGGGACGACGAGTGGACCAGGTTGTATTTGATATGTTCCAAACAGTAGTGGGGGTTTTGGCAAACCAATGAGTGGGTCCGCAAACCATGTCAATATCCCGAATAGTCCTAACTTGTCAGCGCAGGAGGAAGAGCAGTTGATCGAAATTGCAAATGACGGTGGTGTGTATAAGGAAACCTCTCTGGCGGGTTTTTGGATCAAAACCAAAGCAGAATATCCCGAGATAGCCGTAAAAGCGCTGAAAACGTTTCCCACCACGTATCTATGCGAGGCCGGGTTTTCGGCAATGACTGCAACTAAGACCAAATTGCGCAATCGACTGCACATTTCAAACACACTGAGGGTGTCACTGTCTTCTATCACCCCAGATGGAAGCTTCTTGTTGCAGGGAAACAAGCACAGGGCTCCCACTGATTATATTCATAATGCACGTTTAGTCCCCATCTTTTTCCCGCTGTTGTTGCAGGTAGTGTGTGCTTCACCTCACTATGTGCTGAGTGTGTTTCACTAATTCACGGATTGGGATAAATGCAGAGACCAAATTTCCCTCACGGGATCAAAAGAGCATATATACTTATACCTATACTTATTTTGCGAGAGAGACGCTCATGGCTTTCTCCAATGCTTCATAAGACGCGTTCATTTTGACTTTCAATCCAAGGGCGACATATCGGATGCTTTCAGGACAATTTGCTTTTGTTTTAAATTATCCACCTTCATTTAAACGTGAATATGTGCTTGGTAGGCCTAATCAAAAGGACAATAATATGTGACATGCCCATGCCATCTATTGCCTGCTTAGAGGAGTTTATTGGCCGTTTTCAACACCTTTATCGTGCGAGAGGGACGCTCATGGCTTTCTCCAATGCGCCCACAGGCGTTTCACAAGACGCATTTGGTACGTGTCCATAATCGCGGCAAAGCCCACTGCGGCGCACATAGCCCATGTTTTGTTCCCATATTTTGTTAAGCATGTTCACACTTATAGATGTAGCTTCACTTCTTCAAGTTCACGTTTTTCACAAGAGATCGTTACCTTTACTGTTCCTACATAACTGGAGCAAGTTCTTTTCAAGTTATGCATACACAACACATATGGAACATGGAACCCCCGAACCCCCCCCCCCCCCCGGTCCGTGAAAAAAAAAATAGGAATCAAACCGGTCCATGGTACATAAAAGGTTGGGGACCCCTGCTATACACGATTTCATTGGCCTGATTAAGTTTCGATTTCTGGAGCTCACAAGCCAACGGAGAGTTGCTAGACTAGCCCTGGCAGCAAATGTAATTCGCTGCCGCTAGGGGCGCGTCTAGATTTCTAGGCTAACCTTTTGCTTTTCCCAAATACAATGTAGCCTACAGGTGTAAGTGACCTTTCATCAATCCAGTTGCAATGGATGAACTGTGATGAACTACCCTACTTGTGATTGTTTAGAGATTTTAAAGGTTTTATAACAATGCTACAACTTCTTTGGCTATTCTACAATCTATTCACCTTTTCAGAACGGATGTACAGGACTGAGCAGCGGTCATATTTTGTACCGCTATGCGGTACATCTAGTTGTTGATATAATTGGTATAGCCAGCAGGCCCGTCGCTAGAAGGTAAGCAAACCAAGCAATTGCTTGGGGCCCCGAGCTGGCCAGGGCCCCCAAGACAACGACTGGTTAAGAATAAAATGCAACGACAAACTTTGCTAGTCAATGCAGTAAAGTGCAACGACACTGTTACCGGCAATACCGGGATCCCCCTCAAGGGGGCCCCTCTCAGTAGTCGCCGACAGCAGCCAGCCAGCCAGGTTCATTTAATGATATAACATAGCTTTGTTAGCCTGGCGAGCCAGACCCACATTATAATGTAGGTTCTGGGCACTCACCGTTCGCAGTGCTCAGTCCGAGGGTCGGGATAATCAGTTGTCTTTCAAATTCCCTCTGCACGCAATAGGACGCAATAGGATATTTGTTTTCAAGTAGCAGGGAATTCAAGCCAAACCGTTGCAACTCTGCCATCAATCATTATGTTAAGCCCAACAAACGACTCTTTACACGATTACAATGCCAGATTTAGTTTCGATTTCTTTACATTACATTACATTACATTTGGCTGACGCATTTTTAGCCAAAGCGACTAACAACATGGTAAACAGTTTAAGTTTAGAGCAATTCTCAACAATATTAGGACAATTTAAAAAACATTAGAGTACAGTAAGAATAAGTGCATCAGTGAGTGCTGTTTTTAACAGTTACGTGTCAGTTTAAGACGGCTGGTGAGTGCTAGGATCAGCAAGACTTGTTGTAAGTGTTGCTATGAGAGGAGATGTTCTCTAAAGAGCTGGGTCTTCAGGAGTTTTTTGAAAATGGAGAGGGATGTCCCTGCCCTAGTAGGAGCTGGCAGTGTGTTCCACCAGCGAGGAACAACAGATGAGAAAAGTTTGGATTGGCCTGAGCGTACCGGAGGTAGAGCTAGACGTCGTTCGTCTGAGGAGCGCAGCGGTCTGGAGGTAGCGTATGTCTGTATGAAGGCATTCAAGTAGGTGGGAGCAGAACCGGAGACTACTTTGTAGGCAAGCGTTAGAGCCTTGAATTTGATGCGGGCCGCCATAGGTAGCCAATGTAGCTGGATGAGTAGCGGGGTAACATGTGCCCTCTTGGGTTGGTTGTAGACCAGGCGCGCCGCCGCGTTCTGGATCATCTGAAGTGGTTTCACTGCGCAGGCTGGGAGACCTGTCAGGAGGGCGTTGCAGTAGTCGAGTCGTGAGATGACTATTGCCTGAACCAGAAGTTGGGTGGCATCTTGATTTAAGTAAGTCCTGATTTTCCGTATATTGTAGAGTGCGAAACGGCATGACCGGGCGACTGAGGCAACATGATCTGAGAAGTTTAGTTGGTTGTCGAGAACAACTCCTAGATTTCTTGCAGTCCTGGTAGGTGAAACAGACAGAGAGTCAAATTTGATGTTGATGTCGTGGTGTATGGTAGGTTTAGCTGGGAGGACCAGCAGTTCAGTCTTTGAGAGGTTCAGCTGGAGGTGGTGTGCCTTCATCCATGTAGCTATGTCTGAGAGGCAATCCGAGATCCGTGCTGAAACCAAGGGGTCATCAGGTGGAAAGGACAGATAGAGCTGTGTGTCGTCTGCATAGCAGTGGTATGAGAAGCCATGCGAACGGATAATCTGTCCCAAGGAGGTGGTGTAGATAGCAAAGAGAAGGGGGCCCAGTACTGAGCCCTGGGGGACCCCTGTGGTGAGATGATGAGGTGCAGATAGCTGACCAAGCCATGATACGTTAAACGAGCGTCCTGTGAGGTAGGATTCAAACCAGGAGAGAGCAGAACCGGAGATTCCCATGTTAGCGAGTATAGAGAGAAGGATACGGTGATTAACCGTGTCAAAGGCAGCCGATAAGTCAAGCAGAATGAGTACTGATGACCGAGCGGTCGCCCTGGCTTCTTTTAAGGCTTCTGTTACAGACAGCAGAGCCGTTTCGGTAGAGTGGCCGCTTTTGAACCCAGACTGATTTGGATCCAGAAGGTTGTTCTGTGATAGGAAGTCAGAGACCTGTTTGGAGACTGCTCGTTCAATGCCTTTGGATAAGAAAGGCAGGAGTGAGACAGGGCGGTAGTTCTCGACTTGAGCAGGGTTGAGAGAAGCTTTCTTAAGTAACGGTGTTACCCGGGCCGTTTTGAACGCTGTTGGAAATGTGCCGGAGGTTAGCGAGGCATTGATCACGTGTGTGATAGCTGGTGCGATGGTCGGGCTGATGGACTGAAGTAGGCTCGTAGGTATAGGGTCCAGCGAGCATGTGGTAGGATGGCTGCATGTCAGGAGTCTAGATACTTCATTCTCAGAGAGAGGCGTGAATGCTGAGAAAGATGATCTAGCAGTCCCTAGAGGTTGTAGGAGTGCGGTATCTGAGTCCGATGCGTTGAGTGGGCATGTAGAGAATTGACTGCTGATTGCCGCCACTTTGTTTGTAAAAAATGAGGCGAGGGTGTCTGCAGTAAGGCTGGATGGAGGAGAAGGCATCTGAGGGTTGAGTAGCGATTTGAAGGTTGAAAAAAGTTTTCGAGTGTCTGTAGCACTGTTGATTTTGTCATTGTAGAAAGCCGTCTTAGCAGCAGTGATGCTGGCTGAGAAGGAGGCCAGGAGTGTCTGGTAGTTTTTGAGGTCATCAGTTAGTTTGGATTTGTGCCATTTCCTCTCCGCGGCTCTGAGTCTGGTGCGCTGCGATCGGAGGGTATCATTTAGCCATGGATGAGAGTGTTTGGATCGAGCTGGCCTTGTGGTAAGAGGGCACAGCTCGTCTAGACACGAGCTCAGTGTGGAGCAGAGCGAGTCTGTGGCCTCATTAACCTCCAGAGAGGAGAAGGTGTTGAGTGGAGGTAGACCGGAGGCAACCACAGAGGAAAAGTGCGTTGGAGACAGGTTCCGGATGTTGCGGCGGAACGTAGGTTAAGGCGATTTCTGCCCCTTTTGGCATGATGCCGTTTTCTGCGATGGCCGGTGATAACAGATATGGTGGAATGGCACATTTTTGCCTTTGTCGGCGCCTGTGCTCGGTGAACTTGCACAGGTAAACTTGCTTGTCTTGACCGCGTCCGTCTTAAACGAGTATGGCTGAAACGAGGGCTGACGCTTACGCTGACGCTTCAGCAACAGCCTCTATTGTTATGCTGACAGGAATTGCCTGCAGCTGTCCTCGCGTCTCACTAATGATGAATCAGCGTAGACCGCCCTCTGACGTTCGCACAGCTTAGATTGTTCAAAAGGGTGTTAATTACTGTCAACTGAAAGTCCGCTCGCTCACACCGACCGAAACTCGCAGTTTCAAGTAGCCTCCTCCCTCAGCTGTTTCCAAACGCCCAGAGTCCAATTGTAAACAATTGGAGAGGATTTGCCAGTAGTAGCCTATGTGTTCTTCCTTTCTCTCTCCCAACTCACTGCAGTTGTTGTCTGATTACCTGAGAGGTGCTCCGATATTATAAGGAGCTAGTCACGTCTGATCCCGCCCTCTGACGTTCGCACAGCTTAGATTGTTCAAAAGGGTGTTAATTACTGTCAACTTCTAGAGCTCACAAGTCAACGGAGAGTTGCTAGACTAGCCCTGGCAGCAAATGTAATTTGCTGCCGCTAGGGGCGCGTCTAGATTTCTAGGTTATAGCTTTGTAATAGGTTTTGATGAAAGTGGCATAGCTTCTCTGCTATAGCCTACTAATTATTCGACCGTGATAATCTATTTACCAAATGGAGGTTAGGAAAACCACACGATAAATTCATTGTATAAAAAAATTCATAAATTCGTGCATCAAAGCAGACTGGAACATTCATGTCTAGCAGTATTCATGCACGCCAGCTGTTTACTGTCTTTAAAGCACCAGGTGCGTCTGTCTAATTCTCAAACAGCAGAATGCTTAAATGCTATGTTAAGCTACAAGTAGGCCTAGGTCAATGTATAACATTAGCTTGGGATGTTTTTACAGTAAGCATTGGTAGTTGTGAAAGCAGCTGCATCCCTTCTAAATATCAAAATATGGAAATACTAACATATCTTTTCTTTCTCCCTCAAGGTCCTTTGCTTAAAGGAATACGCCACCCCTAGGTGAAATTGGGTCACTCCCCCCAGTCCCTAGAGTTGGATGAGTGAGCCAAAATGTTTTATAGCCGACCCAGCCATGTCCTAATCTAGAAACGGCCCGGTTAGCTTTAGTTTAGCGTAGTCGCTGTAATCCGGCGATATCAGATAGCATGTCATTGCAAAAGTGAATCAAATAACTCAAGATTTTTTATAATTATTTCTCGTAACCTGTACATTCACACCGAGTACAAATATCAATGCAAATTAACACGAAGGGATTTACTAGACCAATTTAGATTTGGAACTATTTTCGGGCACAGCACCGGCAAAGCACCGCTGCCAGGCGCAAAGACATCACGCAGCATCTGTAAACCCTCAACTTCCGGCAATACACCAGCGTGACTACCAAGTTCTCTGCTACTAGGCTGACACTGACAGGTGGGCTTTCTCTAAGAGTTCTAATGGCGATGAATATGGAAGATTACACGATAGACGAATTTCTCTCACTGAGCTGAGCTGTTAATGACCTTTTCCAATATGCTAACAGTGAAATGGTCAAACGTACTTCATAGGTAATTTCAGATTTTTTTTCAATTATTTTCCCAGGTACACCATCAACTTCATCCTCCATTCATAAGGAAGAAGCTGACATTGGATTTTATGGTACGGTGGTGTTTTTGCAAATGTTCAAATGTTCAAAATTAATGCACAGTATATGCAACAGCAGTATTTGCACTGTCAACATTTTTTATTTATATAAAGTGTGGGTGAACTTAAACTGTATGGCTATGCTGTGGTTCCTGTAGGCTTTGTGTGAGGTGGGGGGGCTCCATGTCCATTTTGCTTGGGGCCCCCAAATTCCTTGAAACGGCCCTGATAGCCAGCATTCTTTTCATTAAAAAAATATTAAATTGCTTTAAAGCATGGAAAATTAGGACACTCAGCATTTTACATATCAATATTACCGGTATTTATATAGTGATATAATACTAACTATAAGAACTCTACTGACATATAGTCGCATAATGTACAATGCACACATATCTCAAGGTCTTACAGTAAACAATATGAAGGACCATCATGGTCATAAACAGTTTTAGCCCTGCAGCAGACACAAATGAACTTTGGACTCTCATCAAGAGGGTTGCAGAGGGAGAGTCATTGGGCAGTCAATGGACACCCTGATCCATGAGTTTGAGCCCCTCTTTTGACCTCACCCAGGGGAGCAGAGGATCCACAGACACTCCTCACTGGTGAAATCTCTCCTCAAAACCACAGAGGTCAATCTGTGACAGGTTAACCTCTGTGTGTGTGTGTGTGTGTGTGTGTGTGTGTGATAGTAGGAGAATGAACAAACGTCTCTGTATCCATGCATTCCTTTGAGAATGAGCCAAATAGATTAGTCCAGAGTGACTAATGGCCCAGACCGCACTGTGGAACCATTCCTGCCTGGCAGCCATTGGCTGCTCACTCAACCATTGAATTCTTTCTCCCTAAGTCTCAGACCTGACTAAGTGATGAGGAATGATCATTACAAGGTCCTATTGGCTCAAGGGAGATGCACAGTTGCTTTTCCTCAAGCAAGTTCAGAAAAAAACCTTGCTTGCCTTCTGTGAAATTTTAGTGATAAAAAATCACTATCCTGATCACTTTTTCATATACAGCAGTCCAAAAGTAGGTGATGAATACAACATTTTCCCAAAAGGATAGTTGGTACCGGTACATCAGCTATTTATATGGTTGGAACTATGCAGTTGCGACAGAAGTGTTTCCCAAAACCATAGTTGGAACTTAAGTTGTATAGTTCGAACTACAGCTCTCAACCTGTGGTTAAAGATGGTTGGATGTGGTTGGATGTCAATTATTTGTGTTCAAATTAAAAATTATCAATGCATTCGGGTTGCTGGTTTTAACCATCATACAACTATAATTTTAAATGCATTGAGCAGAAAATACATTATTCCATACATCCACTCAAAACCTGTATATATCATTGAGCATTTATTGTGCCTTTCCAGATGTGCCCATGCCATAGGCACTAATGCACCCCCATTGTCTCCCGTTGTCTTGTAAAATACGATAGTCCATGGTAATATTTCTCCTCCATATTCCCATCTCTGTCCACCTATAACAGCGTAGCTGAGCAGAAGCACAGTGTAACACAGGGCAGTGAAAGGCAACCATGAACCTTATAGCATGCCTGTAGTATACACTGCCTATACTGCAAAGGCTGCTTGCTCAGGGCCAAGGCTACAATTACAGATGACAAATTGCAGTTGCGGGACAAATGATGACTGACATCTTCTCTGATGACTTCACCAGGCTGTGACCATGAGGGAGGGAGACTGTTTAGACCTTTCCCTACGGTGTGATTGCTTCTGTCATATGACTGCAGGCTAGTTGTGCTGTGCAGCCTTTGGTGGGGTCACAGATGCATGATGTGGGCATTCAACTGTAGGAAACATGCCTGAGATGCTGTGAGAGAGGTTTGTAGGTATTGCTGACATCTATCAAATGCAGCCATGCAACTATAGCCCCTCATTTCAATGTGTGTTAGACATGCAAAAAGATTGGCCAGAAGAAATAGGTCTGTGCGTACCATATAATCCTAATAATAATAATGTTAATGTTAATATTAATATTAACACAACAACAACAACAATTATTATTATTATCATTATTATTATTATTAGTAGTAGTAGTAGTATTAGACAGCTTTGCTGTGTATGGTAGCATGATTTGAAAAAATGGTAACACTCCATTATAAGGTGCCATAATAAATAGCAAACTAGTAATTACCTAACCCTTTGTTAATATTTGTTAATTGTGTTAATTGTCAAGACTAAAATATCTATTTGACACAAGTTAATAGTTTTTTCATCATTAATTAAATATTAGTTGTTTGCATAAAATCTGTATGTTAATGTTTTAACAAATCTATTAACTAATATTGTATTAATATTTGTTAATAGTTAACTATGTCTTTTTGGCACTATTTAACAGTTATTTCTTACATCATTTAAATGTTAAATGTTTATTTACAAACTTAATATAAAAGTTAATTACATATTATTTATCTAGCTTTTCTGATTAGCTTTATGAAGAATTTATGGAATTTATGGTTTATGGTCTTGTGGGGTATACAAGGCCCCAGTTGTGTGAGAGTTTGTGCACCTCTTCTTCCACTTCATCCTTATTGGATACCTTTGTGGTTGGCTTTCCTGTAATTGGTGACCCTCTGTCTAGTGTTTGAAAGTAGTGTACTTTTTGCCTTTGGAAGTACTATTTGGTTGCTGCTCGAATTTGATGAAATTCAGGGGAGGTGGGTGTAACAGAGTTAGAAATGTAGTTTAGTGTTTGTATGTGATTTTCGCTGTAATTAAGCAGCTTTATTGAGATTGGTGTTTTAGAGCCCCCTTTGGAGAAAAGGCATACTGCAGCTCTGCTGCGTTTTGTCCTTGTATTGTTGCCATAGCCGATCAGAAGCGGTATGCTTTGCATTGGGTAGGTTGACTGTATAAACAGAGCCTGTCTACTTATTAGACATTCTCTGGTATAAAGCACTCCCCACTTTGCTTTAATTTTGTAACTGTAAAATGTTGTTTAAGTTGAAAACTTCGATATACCACCTGTGTTATATTACTTTACATGTATTGTTAGGATTTGGGTGCAATTCTAGCAACTTAGAGAATGTTTATTAATGTTTTCATTATGACCACGAGTTCATACACACTGAGTCTTACGTGACTAGCTGTAAACTCCGCTAGCAACTTTCCATGCATTCAGTGTAGTTTAGTTTAGTGTGCATGGAAAGTGCAATTTAGTCTAGCAGGAAATGAATGTACATTTAGTTTATCATTATGTTTATGCCTGACCTCCGTACGTCTGTGAATGTTTAGTGAGTCTCAGAATATTAATTAACTGTCATTCTGTGCACCTGGACATTCCATGTCCTTGCTAGTAGGGCTGACAGTGATGGTATAGGAATGCTGCATGTAATATAGCCCATTCAACTACTTCTTTTTATTTTGCTTGTGCATATGCTGTTTTATGTATGCCAGTGCCTGAAGGCATGTTTTGTTTTAACTTTTCCTAAAGGAATAAATGTGATAAGCCAGTTTTGGTCTCAGTCCCTTTACCGTCTGACTAATAGTTATATATTACTAATATATTAATAAAGCTTAACCAACTTTATTAAGGGTCCCCTATACTGATAGTTATATATTACTAATATATTAATTAAGCTTAACCAATTTTATTATAAGGGGCCCCGCACTGATAGCTATATAGCCTATCTATCAATCAATCAACTTTTATTTCCAGACTCATGGTCCAATAAATACACATACCAATACCAATAACAGCAAATACAAAGACAACAACAGGACAATTAAAAAAAGCAATGATACCAGTGTTTCCACATGGGTGAACAGCACAATGATAAGGTTACATGAACCATTCAATCTGCAAATGAATTTGTACATTAGGTTTCTCAACAGTGCATGGAATGTGTTGACTCCTACCCTACAAAATAATTCACTTGCACTGCTCCACCTGGGTTTTTTTAAGCAGTATACGCAACCCATCATTATAGGCAATCTGGAGCTTCTGGATGCTTGACTTTTTAAACTTGGTCCATAAATGGGCAGTGTATAGAGGAGTACAGTATGCTTTGAACAGGCTTATTTTAACTTTATCTGAGCACCATCTGCATATATTTTCAACTGTCATGGAGCACTGAAAGTGATAGGCCTCACTGGCTATCACTCTCACTGATCAGAGGTAGCCATGGAGTACATGATCTCCATATTCAAGTAGCCTAGGCTATACAAGCAATTATTAAAGAAGAGTTTCTGCTTAAATTCAAAGTATCATTTCAAATTATTTAATAGGCTACATTTAAACTATACAATGCTCAACTGACAGCAGCACCAAACAGTTACTGAATTTTCCTTTTTGTAAAGAGCTAAACTACCTAGATTGTAGTAGACGTTAATCACTGTAAGACAACTGAAACAACACAAAATAAATAGGGCTGTTGCTGGAAATATTTCATTCCTGTAGGCTATACTAAATTGCTGGTACATTTTGGAACATTATAGCTACATTAACTAATTATCTTTAATGTCTTCCAGTAGCCTATCGTATAGGTTACCGTATATTAGTTGCCTTGTGCATGAATATGACTTGATGTTTTGTAGCCTACATTTCCATCAGTCTACAGTCTTTTAGCCCATCTTTACCATGATAATTAACCCTTCCCAGTCCCAGATAGAACCCTTTCGACGCTCTACTTTGAGAGACCAACCACCACTCATGTCATCGATGTTGAATTTTGGCGTCTGACGGAAACTGATCAATCTGACCAACAATTAACATCGATTTGACACTCTTTTGCTGTCCGGGGTTGCAAATCATTCATTTAGAACATTTAAGTTACGCTGTTTGTTATTATAATCACAGCACGGCCTTAGGTTATCATAACCACATCATTGCATTATCGCAATTAATAAGTCATCATAATCATCATCGTCAGCATGGCATGTCACACATAGCCTACCTGCTCCACCACTGAGTTCTTATCATGTAGCCGCAAGGCTCCACCACCTGCTCACTGTCATACTCTCTGTATGCTTGCTTACATCCTCGTTCAAACTCAACGAACTTCAACATGTTGCTGACATTTGCTAGCCTACTTGCAATATTGTATTTTTGAATTTTCATTGGTGTTACTTTTGCACTATTGTCACTACCGGTGTTGTGCCCCTTCTGGTTTTTCCACCTACTGGTTTCCGAGCTGTTTCCAAGCCTGTCCAGATGTCATGTATACCTATCAACAGCAACTGACGGCTACCCACGTCGACAGATTCGCTACATATTCATAAACATTTTACTGGCCTTTGCATGTCGCACCTCAATAAAAACTGCACTGAACTGAACTGAATAACTGAGCACTATATTACTATAACATTTATCAGCGGGAAAAATGCTTTTTTAAAGTAGCCTAATTTTGATTCTCTGTGTCGCGGTGGATTCGAACCCTCATCAGCGAGACCGCCTCGCTCTGCACTAAACTATCAACATCTACAAAACTCCCAGAACATAACGCTGTGTTCACTCAGTAGGCCATGATTCACCGTTTATCTGAGTATTTTGAAACAACTGGTTACCTTGATTTAGGCTTCAAAAACATAACTGTATCATGCACTCTACCTTCTGTCACACCTCTGCGCTATTCATGTGCAAGGATTTGTCATAAATTCTGCCAGGCAGCGCACGGATCATGAAACAATTGGGCCTAAAACAACTGGTTACCCTGGACTGAAAACGCATGATCTCGCTGTCAAACACTCAACAGCTGGAGCTGGAGAGCTTTTGGTGCAAATTAACTAGCACATAATGTTGGTATATGCGCAAGCAGCTTGTGGGGATCATCTGTAGCCTAATTGAGGCAAGGTAACCAGTTTCATCCCAATTTAGAACAAGGTGCTTGTGATAACAGGGATATGAGGTTAACCTTTTAAAATTAAAAACCTGAAATGAAAAGCATTGTAGGGGTTGCAAATACTTATCTTCCGTCGTAAACATAACGTTGTAGGATAGCATAGGCTATAACTTTGGAAACGAGACGCCATGGCCATAGAAATCTGCTTGTCCTAAACCAAAGGAACTGGCTATTGTAGCTGTTTTTCACACTCTCGAATTCATGCGTTTCCAGGCCAGGGTAAACAGTTGTTTCAGACCCATTGTTTCAGAATCCATAAGCTGCCTGGTAGAATTTTTGACAAATAATTGCACACAGATGGCGCAGCGGTGTAGCAGAGCGATGTTTTAAGCCTAAATTAAGGTAACCAGTTGTTTCGGAATATTCAGACGAACAGTGATGTATGACCTGATAGAAAATAGTTAAACGACCATTGACACAGTGTCAGTGTTGTAATGTAACGGAGTACAAATACTTCTTTACTTCGCTATTTAAATTTATGTCAACTTTCACTTTTACTCCACTACATTTTTTAGATAAAATGTATACTTTTACTCCGTTATATTTCCACTAAGCATCTTCGTTACTCGTTACTAAAACAAAAAATTAGAAGAAATGTGTGCGACTGCAATAAGGGAGGTTTTGCGAATCACTGCTCTTAGATTTCATTACGCACTGCGCGCTCTATTTCAGCGCTTGTTTGTTGCTAAAGGAGGACGCACAACTGAAACAGCCATGGAAGCACTAGCACCTACTGGAGCACCTCCCGTTATCATAGACGACCGACCCGACGATAGTGGTGAACTCGGTGAACAGGGTGAAGAGAACGTCATACACCCGTGGCCGTATTTGCAAGAAAGGTTTCTGTACATTGGCAGCTTCTGTGAAGCTAAACACTCCGCTACCTGCCTCAGCGGCTTGAGAAAGGCTATTTAGCATCGCAGGACTTGTCTTCAGTCCAAGAAGAGTAAGACTGAATCAGGCCCGGATTAGGTAATCGGGAGAATTCCCGGTGGGCCGCTTCACTTTTGGGCCGGTCGAGGAAAAAAATATTGACATTTGTCACGTTAGTCTATCTTTTCTTAAAGTAGGACACGTTCCGCATTCTGTGCATGACACCAATGCAATGCCTCTGCATGGGTTGTAGCCTACGCGAGGGAGTTCTCCCCTCCCAAAAAGAGTTGGTTGGGTCCATAGGCTATAGCCCGTTTTTTCCAAAAAGTTTTCTTAGATATGGATAGCCGAGCCGGCCCTACAGTAGACACAAACGTCAGGAAGGATGGATGGAAGAAAGAGGCCAGGAGAGACTGAGCAGCAGATCAACCAGTCGACCAGTGAAAATGATGAGCCCGAAATTAGTGATGAGGAGGCCATGACTACAGGGACAAGTAGAGGATAAATTAAAGTTATTTAAGAAAGAGCAATTGCCCTACATGATAAACCTGTATGCCTTGTTTGCTCAGATAAGGGTGTAGTAAAGGAGCAGGCTAAATCACCAAACAACAATATAGCCTACCCATGCAAAAAACATGTAGCCTATACATTAGTCAATATGCCTCTTTGTGGAAGCGTGGGATAGGCTACATTTCAAAGGCTGTCTTTCTTTCTTTCTTTCTTTCTGTTTTTGTTAACTTGTGGAATAGTGGAATATTTTTTGTTAACTTCTCAGTTGAAGTGAATTATTACACATTTGTGGTTTATTATTATTACACATTTGTTGAACCATGGTACTAATAAAAACTACAGGATAGTAAGAGCTGAAATGTTGCTTAATTTATCCAACTAGTGCAGTGCCCGTTCAAACATGCCATTCCTGAAGAAAACCCGTAGCTCAATTACATGCCCACAGGTATGCATGCTTTAAAAATAGGATGATAGGGAAACATCATTCCAGCTAAGCATTCAATAATGAATACTGAATATTATAATATATTAGCCTATAATTAATGTGGTCTCTAATAAATTTAGGCATGGCTGCATGTGACATTTCTACAGATCAGAATGACATAATGACAACTGTTTTGAGTTAAGGCTAAATGTGTATAGCTTACTGAATAACTTCCTAATGCTATTCGAAGCTTGCACATACTTTTATTTTGAGTGGTCACTACATACCCGTGTTTAATGGCGTGATAAGTGCCGTCACTCAGTCTGCAACTTGTCTAACGTTAGCTATGTGGCATTAGCCTATTTCAATTTGGGACCTTGCAGTCGGAATTGTCGTTTTAGTCAAAGTCTCTTGAAAGTCCAAAGTAGCCTGGGCTATTCGAGTGGTCACTACATACCCGTGTTTGTTGGCGTGTTGTTGCAAGTAATCATTTTATGCAAGCAAACTGCATACAGGGAGTCTTTATTGTTGAGGTCAGGCATGATAATCATCTTGCATCTTAACCCACAAGCGGTTCCCGAGTAATCTGATTAAATTGCGACTGACTATCATCAAAGTGAGACCAGAGAATGTCTAATAAGGAGAGAACCTTCACTCTCGGAACTCTTCCGGTGTGGTACTGCATCTAGGGGCGCTCACGGGCGAGTCCAGAATGAATGGAGGTCTATGGAGCTGTACCCCTCAAAATCCACTTTTCTCGGGATATAATTTTTTTTCAAGTAATTTGAATATTGTATTCGAAAGGGGAGGCAAAGACAATACACTTGGTTGAGTATTATATTTTTTAAAGTCACTTAATTGTTCTAAAAAGCCTTTCAAACGTGCCAATGACATCATTCATTAGCATGATCATAGCATAGCATAGCATCAATGCTAGCGTGTTATGGGCAACAACGACCCAACCTGTAAGAAAACGAAAGGACATGACTCCCGGATTATTTCACTTTTGAATGAAAATCCATATCCATTTTGCGAAAAATAAAATAAAATCTGAGGGTTTCAGTTGTTAAATAGGTGAAAACAACAAATGTAGCCATGTAGCTCCATAGGACCCCATGTATTTTGGACTCGCCCGCGATCGCCATCTAGGTGAACTGCAGCCAAATTCGGTTTGTATGGGATTAATAGAGAGTGGGGAGGCTCTCCTTAGAAGGGCTCTGGTGAGACCTAGCAGAGCCCGTTCTCTGGACCTAGCTACTGTCAGTACACGGGAGCTCCCCTTAAACTGGTCCCCTTGGAGACAGTGCAGTGCAGCGATAAACGTCCTACGTAAATAAGCATATTTTGAAATATGCATTCAAAAATCGTCAAAATCGAGAGTGCACACCTTTGTGCCACGCGCGAGCCACATACGAAATCTTAGGTCAGTCTGACAAACGGTCAGCGAGATATGCATGCCACAGACACACACACACACACACAGACGCTTCTTGCTTTATAGATAGATTTCCACCACTATGTAAAACGTTGGCCAGTCTTGGGCCTGAAACTCCCAGGCACTGAATTCTGGCAACTTTGAAAACAAGCTTCTTTTGAAGATGAACACCTTTTCAGTTTCAACTAATGACTGGCATATTAGTAGCTGCTGGACATAGGTGGCCTCTGTGTGTGTGTGTGTGTGTATGTGAGAGAGTGAGATGGTGACCTGGGGAGTAAGCCCTAGAAATGCTCATACCACATGACCAAAATGTTCTCCCTACCAGCAGGTCATTTTTTTTTTTTAAAGAAATAAGTTATTTATTTTTCATTTTTACCTGAAGTTCATACAAAAGTGAAATTTCTGTTTCTGTTTTTTTCTTTGACGTCAGCTCTAAAAATATGCGGTTTGTTCTTTGAACTTAAGAGAATTGTGCCTGAAAAGTCCTAGAAAATAATGTGATTTTAAGTGAGATTAAGAAGATATGGGAACCCTGAATATGCTTTATGCTTTACTATAAGAAAGCCAAAATAAAGTTCACAATAAAAGTTCAAAATAAAACCGCTTGCTTTTTACTTTTTACTTTTAGGCTACTTCAAATACTTAAGTACATTAAATATCAGAAAATTACTTTTGATACTTAAGTACTGTATATATCAGATCCTTTAAGACTTTTACTTAAGTAATATTCTAAAAGGTAACTTTCACTTCTACCAAAGTCTTTTTCTAGTACGATACTTGTACTTTTACTCAAGTATTGCTTTCTAGTACTTTATACAACACTGCACAGTGTTGGTAGTGTAGTGGGGAACGGTGTGGTCACGCATGTAATTTGTTTTCCTGAAGAGAGTTCGAATCTAGATCATGGTCATTAGGCGACTTAAATCATTTTCTCGCTGGAGAATGTTATAGTGCTCAGCTGTTCAGTTTAGTACAGATTATATTAAGGTGCAAAACGCAAAGGCCAGTAAAATGTGTAGGCCTTTGCATCCAAGGAACGTAGGCTATTGCAGCCTAGCTGTTTGAGAGCGAGATCATGCGTTTTCAGTCCAGGGTAACCAGTTGTTTTAGACCCATTGTTTCATAACCTGTGCGTTGCCTGGTAGAATTTATGACAAATCCTTGCACATGGATAGCGGAGAGGTGTAACAGAAGGTAGAGTGCATGATACAGTTACGTTTTTAAAGCCTAAATCAAGGTAACCAGTTGTTTCAAAATATTCAGATAAACGGTGAATCATGGCCTACTGAGTGAACACAGCGTTGTGTTCTAGAAGTTATGTAGATGTTGATAGTTAAGTGGAGAGCGAGGCGGTCTAGCATGGTGATACTGTTGCTGATGAGGGTTCGAATCCAGCGCGACACAGAGAATCGAAATTAGGTTACTTTAAAAAAGCATTTTCCTCGCTGGAAAATGTTATAGTAATGTAGTGCTCAGGTATTCAGTTTAGTTCAGTGCCGTTTTTATTGAGGTGCGACATGCAAAGGCCAGTAAAATGTTTATGAATATGTAGCGAATCTGTCGACGTGGGTAGCCGTCAGCTGCTGTTGATAGGTATACATGACATCTGGACAGGCTCGGAAACAGCTCGGAAACCAGTAGGTGGAAAAACCAGAAGGGGCCGCAATTTCGTGTAGGCAACTTCGATTAACTTCTGATGGCTCACAAAATCCTGGCTCTGGGCCAAAATGCGAGGGGTGGGCCTGACGTGAACTGTTATTGGATCAGTCGAGTGTCAATATGGAAATGTAACCAATGGGCCGCTGATTGTCCATCCTTTGGGCCGATCGTTGGCCAAAATAATTAAATTAATATAGCCTATTCTATCGGCCCAAAAGGTGCGTCGGCCCACCGGGAAAATGCCCGGTATGCCAGATGGCCAGTCCGCCCATGCCCACTACATATACACTTGTGGACAGATTGTCAGAAATAAAAGAATTTATGAAGGCAAGTCTATTCAAATGTTCATCTTCATTTTGTTGTGACTCATATGGTGTGTACACATTGAGGATGGTAAACTATTTGTTATCCATTCTTGTACAGCAATACACCAGTCAGCTTCAAGTCTAATGACATTTATCACAGTGTCCAACTTTTTGTGCCGAATGATGGCCACTCCCCCTGCTATTCTTCCTTTCACTATTCCCATTGATAGGTCAGTAGTGGACTCACCAGCCCCATGGAAGTTGTCATTAAAAGAGTTCAATTTTCATAAGTCCTGTTTAGATAAAAACGTTTCTCGCAAACATAAAATGTCACAACTTTGCAACAGGTTGTCAACTACAGCACGTCAGGCTTTGTCTCCCGTGTTGTTGCCCAGGTGAAGCCCACGACAATCATAGGATCTGACCCGCATAAAGTTTATTTGGGCATTGTGGCCGCAGCCCCAATCAGTAGGCCTACTCTTGCACTCAGTGAATCAGAGAGAGGCCTAGTTGTGCTAGCCCCCGACCCGTCCGCTTTACATGGTTCATAATATCGCCTCACAACAGAGCCTTCCGGCCAGAGTTCTGGATTGTAAATTTCATTCACTTCATTGCACTCTGCGGACACTTTAAACGAGCTGTATCTGTTGCCTGCAGTGACAATGTGTTCACAGTTGACGCTGCGGCTAAGTTGGCCACTCAAGTAGCCTATTCAGACAGAGTCTCTGCATCAAGGTCCGGTGAGAATTTAGTGGCAAAAACACTTACCAATTTCGTTCGAATCACTCTTATATTCCCTTGCGCACCAGTACCGACAATAGGCTCAGACACCTTCCGTTCAGGTTTCCCAGCACGCGAGGTGAACTGACCCTCGGCATAATTCCTCCGAGCCCGGCCCTTTTTCACCACACGGCTCCATTTCGGCGAATTATCCACAATCCCTCCAGGAGTCGGGCATACCCGCATAGTCCCACTCCCTGCCTCGGCACAGGCGCTCACGTCGCCCGAAGTCAACTTCGTGCGAGGTAATGCAGGAATGCCGACACAGGTGGGCCCCGCAGGAGAGCCAGGGGCGCTATTAGCCAGCTCCTCTCTATTCTCCCCAGCCGAGATAGCCAGACCTCATCTGCTTCTCGATTCCAGCCGGCATTCAACAGCATCAACTCTGCGGCCTATGGTCGCAGTCACAGAATGCAGGGTCTCGCCGACATCTGCCTGAAGTTTAACTGCATGCCTTAGCGTGGAGATCTCACTGTGTAGCCGCTCCATCTTGCTGAGCAGGCTTGAGACATCCAGGTTATTAAATGTCACCGGTGGCAGCTCGTCCAGGTAGTGGGAGACGAACTGGGGGATTTTGTCTCCACACTCATTCAGCAGTTTTAAACAGCTTTTGATATTGTTATCAGTCCTTTTGGTTGCCTTTAAAGTCCACGCACCATTGTTTGGTATCAGGACAAAGTTCGAACAGTACCTTTTTGGAGGACTCAATTAGTGCTGCCACTAACGACTAATTTTCTAACGACTAATCTTTCGACTAATTTTTCGATTAGTCGACTAATCTAAACGACTATTTTTTTTTCAAATCAAGTGTTTGTTATTTTGTTGTGTACGTTTTATTTTGAACTCAACTAAAGGGAAAACGTAAAATATATATCACCCTACTTTTGTTAGAAGCTGTATTACTGTAAGTAAACTGTTCAAAAACATTACGTATTTAAAAAAAAACACCCATTTAAAATGCTACCTTCAGATCTACAGTAATGTCAGACCTTTGATAGACTTTATTTGTATGCCAGTGTTGCCATCGACATAGACAACTTCTTTGACCTGAGGCCCGGTCATGGCATACTTTGGGGTCATAGGGCCCACCTACATGAACCCAGCCCCCATCAAATTATCATTATATCACATCACAATTATTATTGTTATGCTATATTGTTATACATGCACTTCAAAGCAGCCAGTGTTTAAAGTGCTAACATTGTTGATTGACTGCTTTAAAGTGCTAACATTGTTGATTGACTGCTTTACTAATGTAAAATATAATTAGAATAGTTCCATTGCTTTTGCATGGTTGCATGATAAATACTTCTCAAAACAACAGCAATTATATGGGTGTCATCGTTTTGGGATGTTTCCCTCATGCAAGCATCATATACTGGTAGGCAAATGGAAAGAATATTTACATATTTAATTATGCCACAAGCTTTTGGCCACGTTATTCAAATTTGACTATACAATACTCTAGATAGTGTATTATAGTATGTGCTCTGTTTTTATGGAAGTTGCATAAATCCACATTGTTCTATTAAATGTAGTTTCATAATTAAATAGCTTTCCAATAGGTTGAGTTGGAGATTTGCTACCAACGTTATCAAGTGGTTTCAGTTTCTCTCGCGCATTGAATGAACGCTCATACCACCATTTAATTGTATGCCTCTGTTTGATGACACCAAATTAGCAAGTAATTCATACTGATTGCAGAAAAGTTTGTTTTCTTTTTCTGTCGGTCCGCGGTTCCTTGATCAATTGCGCAGCAAATTATCAGACGAAGCCCCGGGAATAATTTCACTCCGCAGCTCCGGACCAGCAATGTCCACGTTACGGACGGTGCTGGTCCGCGCGGCCCATAGTTTGAGAAACGCTGGACTTTGAAAGGCGACAGGAGTTGAGGACTTTGCAAATGAGCCTAACATCAGCATGTTCAAAACAAGTAGGCTACAGGCACTTTGCGCGTCTTACCACATAGGTTACTTCACTTTATCAGTTGCTAAAAAAATATGCGTCGTGACTTATTGACCATGGGAAATGACGCGCACCTTGATTGTTGATATCACGGGCAGCGGCATGTTCGGTTTAACGTTTTTTTGTATGAATGAATTACAGTAATGACACGCCGTTGCGTTGTCAACGTGAGACACTTCACTTAATTTATTTCAATTTCCACAATAGGCTACTATATTAGTCAGAGTCTGGACTAGCGTAACCTACTAGCTTAGCTCCCCCCACTTAGCTCTGCCTAATAATTAATTGCGCTGAAAGCAGGCAGGCACTTAACACTTGCGTTAACACTTGCATGCATAGTGGGGTTTAAAACATGCCAAAGTCTTAGTAGCCTGTTTAACATCCAAAGACAGTCATTGTACTTTTCAAGAGTTAATAACATAGAGTTAATATAACATTACAGCCGTGTGAGACCAAAAATAAATAGGCGGTCAATAGTAAAACGACTCTTTGACTAAAAAAATTGCCGTCGACTAATTTCCATGGTCGATTAGGTCGACTAAGTCGACTAATCGTGGCAGCACTAGACTCAATCCATTCGGAGTTGAACAAATGCAATGTAACGTGTCTCAAATCCAGTAAAG
Source organism: Alosa pseudoharengus (assembly GCF_046254945.1). Lineage (NCBI taxonomy): Eukaryota > Metazoa > Chordata > Actinopteri > Clupeiformes > Clupeidae > Alosa > Alosa pseudoharengus. The sequence goes on along the minus strand of NW_027468630.1, from coordinate 36,035,320 downwards.
ACTATGGTTAACTTTACTCCGGTGTTTAATTGATGTATGTTGTGAAAGTGCAATACACAACAGAATTGGCGACGAGCATTTTAAGGAAGATATCACGTGTGTGGAAGCTTTAATGGAAGTTTTCCGTCTGTTTAATTTGTTGCTGCTAGCAAGATAGCTCACCCTCTGCAACGGTGAAATGAGTGGAGCGAGTGGAACAACGACGTGAGTAACTTACAAGTAAACAAGGAGAGGAAAAGAGTAGTAGCATTTGATAGTAGTGTGGAGGATTGGGACACTTATATTGAGAGACTGGAACAATATTGCCTTGCTAACCGTATTGAAAACGACCGCAAAGTGGCGGTGTTGCTAAGTGTAATGGGTGCAAATTACCTAACCTGCTAAGGAGTTTAACAGCACCACAAAAGCCAGCACAGAAATCGTTTAAGGACATAACTAAATTGCTACAGGATCACTTTAACCCGAAACCACTCATCATTGCAAAGAGATTTAGATTTCATAAACGTAACCAGCAAAAGAACGAGTCAATATCGAACTACATGGTGGAGCTCAGGAAGCTAGCAGAAGTTTGCTTGCCAAATTGGCGCGAGCTTGTCCGAGGCACTTCGAGATAGGCTAGTGTGCGGCATGCATAATTAAAGCATACAGAGACGGCTCCTGACTGAAAAAGACTTGACATTAGCAAGGGCATTAGAAATTGCGGTAGCTATGGAAACTGCATCAAAGGATGCTATGCTATTGCAAAAGAAAGTTTCAAATGAGTGCACTGTCAACGAGTTTACAGCTAAACGCCCAGTAAAAAGAGCTGTATGCTATTCACCTTATTCAGCCCCGCCCATTTTTTTAAATTCCACGTTGTCTTTAAACTTCCGGCTAGCTACGTCTAGTTAGCTTCATTGGGATAACACGGCAGAAGAGGATAGAGAGGCTAACTTACAGAACAGCCGCTCCAAAGTCAGTTTTTTTCCTAACTTCAGATAGGAAAGCTGTAGGGGAGAACCGGGACGAATGAAACACTTCTTAATTAAATGTAAGTTACAAAGACATCGTAAAACACTGAAAGTTAATATTTTGTCTCTAGCAACCTACATCTATCCTCTGTCGAATACAGTTGCATTTACAGCTCTGAACAAAACCGTTCAAGAGTTATTTAAGGAGAAGTCGAACGTGCGTTTTGTTTCATTCGTCCCTCCTGGCTGGGACGAATGAAACAGCATGGAGGACGAATGAAACATACAGCTTAAATTATGTAAACTTCCCACAATTTCAATATTTGACAACATATCATGAATGGTACTTCAAGTATGTGTTATTTTAGATAGATTGCTGCTGGGCTATATGTCTTGGTTCATGTCTGTTAACAACTTATTGACGTCATGGTAAAGTGCTTATCTCGCGGTTATGGAAATAGCATGCACTATGCCATTAATATAGCTAGAATAATGCATGTTTCAAATTATATAATGTTTCTATAGTACAAAATGTTATTTCACTCTGTTTTTACGTGGTTAAAGCCACCACACATCCAAATAAGTGCCCTCCATGACCGACAGACCGTCGGTCTCCATAGTTTAACATGGCAAAACTCGACCCCCTACCTGATAGCCCCAAATATATTTGCATCTTTCTAAAACTACTTTTCCATGTCTCACCTGCATAAAATATAGTATAAACACAGATATGTGTGCATTGACTTAGAATAAATGGGGTTTACTGCCTGGTCGGGACAAATGAAACAGGTGTTACAATCGTCCCGCCATAGACATCTAGCATTATAGGCTGTTTTGCATCCATTACAAACAATCATGCAATGTGAACATCTGGGATTGGGGAGAGCACTAAATGCCCTACTGAATAAGCATGAAGTCAAACCATTAAATGAAAAACACTCTTTAATAATCAAAAAAAATAAACCGCTAATGATGTAAACTTGAGACCATCAAAAATCGTTTATCGCCTGTAACTCCGTGATACCAGGACGTAACAGGAAGGCATTTGGCTGAGCAACGGAGGTTAATATGCTCTATGTTTTGTCCAAATGATGACTGTCTATCATCGTTGCACTCGGAGAAAACCGGAATGTTTCATTCGTCCCCCGTTTCAATCGTCCCGGTTGTACCCTATAACAGAAATGTCTTAAGTCACCAAAATCCTAAATAAACGTTCCTAACTTTAGGATGACCCATAATATATGATGCCAGTCATCTCGATAGAGCTCTGCTATCTCAATGTATCGCAATGGATGTACTGCTCAATCGGAAGTTCAGAGACAATGTGGGCAAAGCTAGCCCCCCCATGTTTGCGCGCGGAATAAGGTGAATAGATGTGGAAAAGACTCCCATGACCAAGCAGACTGTTGGTTTCGTGATAAAGACTGTAGACTGTGCAAACGGAAAGGACACATACAGCGAATGTGTAGAATGAAACAAAATGAGGGAAGGCACAGAGAAAGGAAAAAGGATAAAAGAGTGCACGATATGAATGACACAGACACAAGTGGATCAAACTCAGATGTGGACACAACTCTGGCGCACAATAGAACTCCACTCTATGACAGACAGTGACAGACAAATAATATGGGTGACCCCAGAGATTGAAGGAAAAACATTAAAGATGGAACTGGATACCGGGTCTGCGCTTTCACTCATATCACTGAAGGAGTACAAAGAAAAGTTTGCAAATCTGAAACTGAAACATACACCAGTGTTACTGAAAACATATACAGGAGAAAAGGTGGCGCTAGCAGGAAAAATTAAAGTGAAGGTGAAATATGAAAGCAAAAAGAAAATTCTGGATTTGTATGTGTTACCGCGTGGGGGTGTACCGTTATTTGGACGCGATTGGCTACAAATGATTCAGCTCAACTAGCAGGTCAGCCCGAATAGAAGCAGTGCAGCTAAACAGGAAAAGTTGAACCTTCTACTACTGCGTGCAGCGCCAGTGTTTCAAGACAGCATTGGAACCCTTAAACAGATTAAAGCACACCTCACAGTGGATGAACATGCATCGCCCAAGTTCTTGAAAGCTCGTCCTGTCCCCTTTGCGTTGCGGCCTAAAGTTGAGACAGAACTGAAAAGACTCGAAGACCAGGGCATTCTGTCCAAAGTTGAATGGTCAGACTGGGTGGCAGCGTGCTATTGATCAGGTCCTACAGGGCATTGCCGGCACGCAGTGCTACTTGGATGATATAATTGTAACAGGCCATGACGATTGCTCTCATCTTGCTAATCTGGAAGCAGTCCTAACTAGACTAGCCGAATGTGGACTGAGAGCAAATAAGGACAAATGTTAATTTTTCAAAGACTCCATTGAGTACTGTGGACATATAATTGATAAAGAAGGCCTCCACAAATCACAGGACAAAATTGACGCTGTACTGAAAGCACCTAAGCCCTGTAATGTCACCCAGGTTCGCTCATTTTTGGGACTGATAAATTATTATCACAAATTTTTACCAAATCTGTCGACGGTACTGTATCTGTTGCACAACCTTCTGCAAACAAAGGCAACCTGGAAATGGACTACACACTGTGACTTGGCATTCAAGACTGCAAAGGAACTGATAACGTCTAAAGAGGTCTTGACTCACTACAACCCGGACTTACTGCTTCGCTTAGCGTGTGATGCATCGCCATATGGCATCGGTGCTGTCCTCTCCCACAAAATGCCAGAGGGCTCAGAACGTCCTATAGCCTTCGCCTCTAGGTGCTGCGGAAAAGAATTATGCACAAATTGATAGAGAGGGATTGAGCCTTGTCTAGGAGGTGAAGAAATGTAACTAATATTTGTATGGGAAACGCTTCACATTGATTACAGACCACCAATCCCTAGTGGCCATTTTTAACCCAAGAAAATCTGTTCCGACAATTACAGCAGCACGCTTGCAAAGATGGGCATTGTTCTTAGGTGGACATGACTATGTGATTGAGTACAAGGGAACGACACAGCATGGAAATGCTGATGGACTCTCACGATTGCCATGTAAAACAGAGGACAATACATCTTCAGATCCAGCAGAGATGTTTCATTTGACCCACATGGAGAACTTACCTGTCAACAGCGCACAGATCAAACAAGAGACCAGCAGAGATCCAACTATGGCTAAGGTCCTTGAGCGTACGGTAAAGGGGTGGCCTGCCAAAAACACAGTGGGCTTACCTGAATACTTCAGTTGACGTGAACAGCTATCCGTGTGCCACGGGTGCATCATGTGGGGTACCAGAGTCATAGTGCCACCCAAGCTGCGCTCCAGAGTCCTCGAAGACCTTCATGAGGGACACATGGGGGTTGTAAAGATGAAGAGCTTTGCCAGGAGCTACATATGGTGGCCAGGCATTGATTACCAGATTGAGGACATAGCCAATACATACTCTGGATGTCAACTGACACAAAAGCAACCTCCACTGGCCCCTGTCCACAGCTGGGAGTGGCCAACTGCTCCATGGCAAAGGATCCACGTAGACTATGCAGGGCCATTTCTAGACAGAATGTTTCTTGTTGTTGTTGACGCACATTCAAAGTGGCCAGAAGTTTTCATAGTGAAAAATGCCACATCGCACACTCTTCGCAAGAGCAGGATTGCCTGAGCGACTCATCAGTGACAATGGTAGTCAGTTTACATCAGAAGAGTTCCAATCATTCGTCCGTAAAAATGGAATCAAGCATACAACTGCTGTACCTTACCATCCTGCCACAAACGGGCTTGCTGAGCGCTTTGTCAAGTCGTTTAAGCAGTCAATGAAAACAATGGGCAATGCTCAGATGCCACTGCCAGAGAAGATGGCAAAGTTCCTACATGCGCACAGAAATATTGACCATGCTACAACTGGTCAGGCTCCCGCTTTACTATTCATGGGAAGGCGGCTGATGTCACGTCTAGATCTGCTTAAACCTGAACTTCACAGAAATGTGACGCAGAAACAGTCCATCAAAGCTGCACCACGTCATGTCAGAAACTTGGTAATTGGACAACAAGTGTTGGCAAGGGATTACCAACAGTCAAAACAGAAATGGCAGCGTGGTGAGATCCTGTCAAAGACAGGGCCTCTTACATACACAGTGAGGATTGGACGTGACGTCATCTGGCAACTGCTAGATGCAACAGCTCATCATTCAACACAATGCAACAACACAGAGGATAATACCCCTGTTCATGAGGACTCTGATGAATTCATGTTGCCGGTTTCAGACTCCTCCTGATAATGACAACCCCACACCTGCTAGTGTGGATGTCCCCGAGGTTCCTGTTCAGGACCCTGAGCCTCAAGAGAGACGCTATCCTGAGAGAGCTCACCATCCTCCTCTGGAATTGTAAAAAAAAAAAAAAAAAAAGAGCAATACATTGTCATTGTCTCATGTTTAATGTTGATGTGTGTGTTAGTGTTTTAAGTGTTCAGCACTAATGTGTGATGTGGAGTTGTGTAAGACCTAGTAGAGTTGTGTAAGACCTAGTGTAGTAACTAATGGGTTGATTATCAGTAACAGGTTATGAGTTTTCCATTAGATACTTATGGATATATATGAGATGGACATCAATGCTGCAAAGGAGGAATTGTTATGTTCACATAAATACTGGTTATGGGAACTACTTTTAGTTAAAGTTCATGGGACTACTTTTATGTTATGCGCATGATACCTTTGAGGTAGTACTGAGTGGCGCATTGATACACTGAACTAAAGCAGTAGACCTTCGGCAGAGTAACAAATGCAATGTAACGTGTCTATAACAAAAATCCAGTAAAGACTATGGTTAATTGATGTATGTTGTGAAAGTGCAATACACAACACTAATATATTAATTAAGCTTAACCAACTTTATTATGAGGGGCCCCACATACTGATAGTTATATATTACTAATATATTAATTACGCTTAACCAACTTTATTATAAGGGACCCCACGCTGATAGCTATATACTACAAATATATTAATTAAGCTTAACCAACTTTATTCTAAGGGTCCTATGGGGAGTGGTTCATATTGGGATAGGCAGAAGCACAGTTTAATAACAATTAGTTAAATAATAATGTCATTAACTGTTCTATTAACAGTTTGTAAATAAACATTTAACATTTAAATGATGTAAGAAATAACTGTTAATTAGTGCCAAAAAGACATTTAGTTAACTATTAACACATATTAATACAATATTAGTTAATAGATTTGTTAAAACATGAACATACAGATTTTATGCAAACAACTAATATTTAATTAATGATGAAAAAACTATTAACTTGTGCCAAATAGATATTTTAGTAACAGTTAACATATATTAACAAAGGGTAGTTTGCTATTTATTATGGCACCTTATTATGGAGTGCTACCAAAAAATATATATGCTATTTTAACAAATCCATGATAGAGATACTTTCTGATGAGATGCTATTTTTTCTGCATCCCCACTTTTGAAAAAAAAATCTTCCTTTTCTGAAAAGATTTAATTTGGAAGAGAGCCCAGCGCTAATTATAATATTTTACTTTCCAGTGGCTCTGACAGGACCCATGTGGGGCTCAGCCATGCAATATGGAGATGAGCTGGCTGCTCTTAGCCTCTCACGCTGATGAGATATAATCAGACTGATTATGAATGCCACCCCAGGAAATGGGAAGGACCTGATGGTAGTGTTTTGGGTCACCCCAAGCCCGCTTTCAAGTGCAGCTCCATACAGATTTTGCGGTGGCTCAGGAAGTCATGCTGGACCACGGAGTCAGACTGAGTAGGAGTTTGCGATGGGTATGAGCAAAGCATTCATTTGCCTCCTTCATTTGGATCTTCATCAAGTAGTCTCCATCCTTGATGGGACTCACTACTACACATCACTAAATCAAATATGGCTGCTGGTGTCACTCCACTGCGGCTCTAGCTCTTAAGCTCACAGCATGCCTTACTCATATTTGAAATATCCCCCCTGCTCACACTTCTTGCCAAGGTTCTTTACTTGAGTTGTTTCCTAATGCCAGTGATGTAGCAGCTTGGCATAAAGCAGGATATGGAATAAAGTACACCAGTTCACCGTTCTTACATTTTAGTAGCTGGCCCCAAAGGTCTTCTAAATGAGCTGGCAGTCCTAGAGTAGTTGGAGAAAGTCAGAGTGGAACACATCTAAGGGAGGTTTGTTTTTCACTCTGTTTCTGAACCAGATGTCAGTTTTCTTCTGGTTATAGACCAGCACTTCTCTATGCTCACTGTCCTATCAGAACAGCTTCAATGACCTGTCTTAAATTGTCACCAGTAACTAGTAATAGTTCAGGGATGGGTTTGATAACTTGGTGAAAAGCACCAGGCTGCTGGTGCTATAGTAAAATGCTGCAGGTTGTCATCAAACTCATTTCTTCTCCTCACAACATATGTATCTGAATACTTGTTGTCCACCTAATTAACACAGCAATTTAGTCAAGGATTAACAAGACGTAATCCCACCCTGCATGCAGTGATATGGCTGTTTACCCAGGGAACTGCTCAAGCCGGCCAACTACCATTAGCATTTCCATAGATGGTTTCTTCATGCCCGCCTTGATGCGTTGTATTATTGCAGTGGTAATTAATTTAGATTAAAAAAAAGACTAAGCTATGTTTAAATGTTAATGTAAGGTGGTGGTCGCCGATGTGGTTAATGTTTGAGATTACTCCAAAGCAACATCACTTTCCGTTTTAATTTCCCTAAGAACAGAAAATTACAAAGACCGTACTTAACACCTCTTTGTTTCACCTTCCCATGCAAGATGGTCTCCCCTTTCTTTTAACACTCCCTTGATGCCCTCTGTCCTGCTGATCTGCTGAATGTGCTGATTGCTTTAACCGAGACCTTTGGTGATAACATAACACCCATATCTTGGACCTGTATGGCCTAGTGCTGACCCATTATCACCACTAAGGCTAGAAAACAACTCCTATAGCTTTGAAAAGTCAGTCCCTACAAGGATTTGCTAAAGTGTTTGTCTTCTTGCTTATGCCACAATATGTCATTGATATCTCTAGCTGATATAGTCAAACTCAGCACATCGTGATCATGCTGTGCCACAGTTTGTTTACTGAGATATATTACAGGGCTTCTAGACGGTCCTGGGGCCTGAGTCAGACAGTAATAACCTGGCTACTTCCCCATGCTGACAATACCAAAGCCCAGATTTGATCGACTTGAAATCTACTTTAAAGAAACAGTGGTCAACAATTGGCCACATTTTGGAGCATATGTTTTTAGGCAAATAGATATAAATATTCATGGTATATGGTCATGTGAATGTTGAAAAAGCTTATACAGCACAACGTTATCCAATTACATTCAAAAGACATAAGTTAACATGCAAACATGTTATCTGTGCCAATCGTGCCAACAGTGTTTGTAAGATTTACATGGCTAAATTTACAGTCTTCGACCACACTTATGCTATAAATTGTTGAATATTTGAAACATAACTTCAATTGTTTATGATCAACAAAGTCTATAATTCCTTTTTAGTGAATGTGGTTGGAGAATGTAAGAAGATTGAGAATAAAGCATTGCCTGCCTGCTGCTGCCACCTATGCTTTGATGTTCCAAATGCAGCAGTCATATCGATGCATTTGGATTTGCACCCACACCCAAGTAGTTACACCTGTCTTTTGGTTGAATGGCTCAAATGTTTTAATAATTCATTTGGCAGTGGTGTGTAAACCGTCAAAGACTTAATGTCTCGACTGAGTAAAAATAGAACCTGAGTCTTGAGGGACCTTTTCAGAAGTGAAGCTCAGGGTTTCTGCTATCTACCCAACTGAATCAAGAACACAGGACTTACCAAGAAATGAAAGAAAAAATACCTGGCCTTTGTCTTTTATGCAGAGGAAGTCTGACTCAGAAAAAGAAAGCTGACGTGAATCACAGACCAGTGAGTCCCACTCCCAGTTTTGAAAGAAACTGGGAGAGGTGATGGCAGCCCATATGCAATACTGTATCCCTGTCTGCATAGTGAACATACTCACAGCATTTAACAGAACTGTCTAAGGCTTGGATATATGTAAGCAAACTCTCAGAGCGAAAGAATGAATCAGGGAGAGACAGACAGAGGAAGGGTGGAAGAAGAATGGAAGAAGCCAATCCAACATCACTGATGGAGTTTTCAGCCATTACAAGAAAAGTAATTTCCCAAGTTAAAAATCCTTTCCCAAAGAACACTGCCATTTATATTCTGGTTTATACTCATATTTGATTCCATTTTCTATCTAGGTTTTTCCATTTTGCTATCTAAGATTTGTGGGAGGCTTCACTCTTTCATTGTCTCATTTTTTTCTTTCCAATGATGAAACATCTGTCACTATCTGATGAATCAATTGTAGACTCATTGGTAAAACAATGTAATAAATGATCAACTGAAGGGTTTCATGTCGGTTTCAGAAATTAGTCTGAACATTTATGTTTGATTAGTCTAACAAACAGCCCTGCTTTGCTCAAAGCAAATGAGTAAAAGCTGCTTTGCCCAAGGATATTAATGGTTAGGCTTGTATTGAGATTAGACCATCAAACTGCCTTTCAGGCCGCCTGGCAAATTTTCTAGTCCATTTTATCTCCAATTCGTCACTGATGTAATCCACAGCAAACAGTGAGAAAGTGAAACAGAGTGGTTTGACTTTGTGGAAAACAAGAATATGGCAAAAACACAGGCCTTCTCCATTAGCAGTGAGCGGTCAAACACACACCAATTGAGATTAGGAGCAAAACAAAAACAAATATGATGTAAATATGTCAAATAAAATAAAGAGGCCTTTGAATTCTCTCAGAAGCTTTCTGAGGCAAGCTGAGGACCCATGGAGAACGATGCTGGTAAACAAAAGAAGCTTGCTTATCTCTCTGAACAGACACCTTCAAAGGTTGTCTCCCGATCATCACAGACTAATTATGAGCATATGGCATTTAAAACAAGATCAAACAATTACATGCTGCAAATGCATACTTTGCCTTCATCCTTTTGAATTACACATTGTGAAAAATCCAAGTCTTACTTAAGCTATTATGCTTTAATGACAAATAAAGATATATATTAAAAAAAACAAAATCTTAGCACAGTCACACTATGCACAGTGTATTGTATTGTATTGTGCTACAGGTTTCACATGCATACTGTTTCATATAACAACCACACAGGCCATATCCATTTAAATGCAACTCTTCCTCAGAGGGACATCTGCAGAGCTGGACATGAATAAATGAGACATTGTTTTGGTCGGATCCGTCACCCTTCACCCATGTTCTCACAACACCCACACACAGCTCGTCAAAGCTTCGTTAGCGGCCAAATTAATTGGTATGCCAGTTGGATTAAGAATTAGACCCATTATAATCCCATCCATGACATCAGTAAAGCTGGCCACTGAGTGTCCTTTCATTCCTTTGGCACTGTGCTGCTGATTAATTTTCAGCATGTTAAACTGCTGTGAAAAGAGAACAAAAGTGTTGCATCTTAATTAGACTTATTGAGAATTTCTTTGCCATGCTCGTTTAGCTGACAAAAGTAAACACACACAAGGAGCAGGAAAGTGCTCAAAGTGTCTGGAAGAGTTCTATAAAAGAACTTTAAATCATCCTTGAAGCCTTTCAGTCTGCCAGACACACACACACACACTAACACGCACGCACACACATTCTCTTTTAGGTATTCTTTTACTCTATTATTTTTCCCATCAATCCCAACTACTGACTGAATGTGACCGCCATATAACAGTGGTGATTGTATTCAAGGCATACTGTATGGTAGAATTTTGGCCTATAGGACACTAACTAGATCTGCTCCTAGTTATTTTAATTCAATAATCAAGCCTTACATCCCCAACCGCCCACTGCGGTCTTCTGGTGAGCGTATGTTGTGTCGACCAGTCATGAAAACTGGGTCTAATTCCAGACTCTTTTCTTCAGTGGTTCCATGTTGGTGGAATGAACTGCCCAGTGCTCTCCGTTCCTGTGGTAGTTTTGGGTCGTTTAAGAGGGGTCTAAAGACATTCCTATTCAACATATACTTAGTTGTTTAAGCGCTTATGTGTTATGGTTTATATAATGTTGTTTTATTTTAATTGGGCTGTTAATTAATTTGACATTCTTGTTTATTATTGATATTCTCCTTAATGTAGTCTTAGCATGTCATTGTTTTTATATTATTGATTGAATTGACATTATTGTTTTATTATTGCCTTTCCCCTTTTTTACATTGCTTTTTTATTAGGCTATTGATTGAATTGATATTATTGTGTACTACAACTATTCTCCTTACTATATTTGACCTACATTTTAATCTGTTCCCTGTTCAATTTTAAATATTATTATGTTGTTTTGTATTTATGTGTCGCTTTGGACAAAGGCGTCTGCTAAATCCATAACCATAACCATAGAAATACTCTTTGTGTGAATCTCTCTCTCTGTCTCAATCCAACATGGACACAAATGCAGACAGAGTCACTGCCTCAATGATGCTTATACTGTAGTATATATGTATGACACTGATGTATGACTGTGTGTGTGTGTGTGTGTGTGTGTGTGTGTGTGTGTGTGTGTGTGTGTGTGTGTGTGTGTGTGTGTGTGTAAAATCAAAAAACAGTAAAATAATTATTAACCAAAGGTGAAGTTTGTGCTTGTGTGAGAGGATAAGTAATCTGTATGCAGGGACAAATACAATTCTCTACTCTTTGGCCTTACACTGCTAGAGGCCTATAACTCCAACCCAGCTCTTGTTTCTCTTTCTACCTCTGGTCTAATGGAGGGTTCACATTTTTCACTGGGATAGAAGAGAGAAAAGATCATGTGTTGCCGAATAGAGATTAGCACAGAAATTGAAGATGGCAGGAGGCTATTTACACTCCGTACTGCAAGTAATGGGCTTTATGGAAAAACACTGCTGGGCGCTGATCTAATTTAGTGTGGGAAGAGAAGAGAAATGGTGCAAGCTGAGAGGAGAGGAATGAGAAGTAGGAGACCTGTTCCTTTATCTTCTCTGTTGGAGCAGATTTCTGCTTTTTTGGAAGGGGGTCAGTGTTTTCATAAATCAGTGGACCGTACTTTAAAAGCAAAATGTTCAGATATTCATACAGAGCAAATCTGCACACACATGCAATTGTTTCAGCACCAGTTTCTGTGTCAGTCTACAGTACGAGCTTACTTGCTTCCTGTGACGCCAGCCTCACACGGCCTCGCCTTATTTCCCAGTTCTGGCAGGCCGAGGCAGCTTCAGCACTGAGAGAGTGGACAGCGCCAAGCCAGCCGGGGCCAAAACAACAAAGGCTCGTGGCCCACAGGGAGGCATGGAGGAGAGGAGCCTTAGTAATAAGGCCCAGCTGACTCCCATCATCAACACCACCTGCCTGACGTCTCGGAGCATCCCCGGAGACAGGCGCGGCAGTGGGCAGAATCAGGGAAACGCAGGGTTGTGCCAGAGAGGATTCAGGCAGTTAGGATTCAAGAATCTTTGATCATGCCGTGTCACAGAGGCAAGTAAGCAGGACATGCTGGCTGTGAAGGTCTTTCTTCACCTGTGAACACTTGGACCGACAGCTCTCCACTGCCCTGGTCAGCTCAAGAACACCTCAGAACCCTTCTGCGTCTCATGTGTTATGAGAAGTGAAGCATCACTTAATATGGTATATTATATAATAAGGGATAAATGCCTGCCTCTAGGATTACTGAACAAGCTATTGTCTGTGTTCTGTTTACTTTACCTAGTGTCTCTGCACAGTATATGGCTCTTTCATATTGTGTTTTCCTTCTGTGGTGATACGGTATTACAGTCACGTCATCAGATAGAATTAATTTGCTCAGTTGTGTGATGCGTGTCAGATACAGAAATAACATCAATGCTACAGAAATAGAAAAAGCACCATGGGACTTCCATTTCAAGGAGCATGTACACAGAAAGCCCGGTCTTCTGTGTTTCCAGGCAGAACAATTCCTTGCGTTACATCTAAACAAATCTCTTTATTTGACATGTCTTTCACAATAAAGTCCTCACCTTATCATAGCATAACATCTGTTATAGAATTTACTTTCCATTTCTTCATTGAGATACAACCGTTTTTAGACTCAAGTGGCCAATTTGCATCTGCTACACATTTTGTACTTCATTGCAGCTACTGTTTTTATATCCACAATTGAGATATTTTATACCTGCGTTTGGCCTGTGATTATGCCTCTGCCTTCAACAAATTACCAGTATCCATTATACAAAACAAATACTTCAAAACCGTGGTCATCAATACATTGATGCAAATGTTTAACACTTTTTTCTAGTGTCACAGTCAAGCCTAGTTCTTTTGGTTTTCTTTTGGTCAGGCTTAATCTATGCATTATCAGGAAACCAGCCCTAAATGTTACAAAACATTTGCATCAATGTATTGATGACTACATCTGACTATATTTTATTTCTATGGACAAAGATGACAAGTCTTGATTAATGAAAAATGAATGTCTTGGCTAGAGGCATCAATATGCATGTCATTAGAAATGGACTTTCAATTTGATTCATCAAGACAGTTACAGAGCCCTCCAGTCAGGATAATTACCCTCTGTAGATCACCACTAATGGAGAACATTTGGGAATCCTCAGAGACGAGGATACATTTGATGAATCTGTCTTTTGTCACAAAATAAGCCTCAATTTCATGTCAGTGCTGGAAACTGTTTAAACATCCTGTATCTAATTAAATACGTAAGCAAATAATTTAAAATAGACGCAACACCAGTTCACTAGTTTGGTACTCTCTGGTTAAAGCCTTCATTTGATTGAACGCATGTTATCACCCCAGAAGCTTGTTCATCACAGAGAAGTTAATTTCCCTGCGGATTTCCCATTAGTCTGGGTTTCTTCATTACGAGCCTGACAAGATAACATTATCTGAGACACTCAACAGCGTCCTGTCAATAAGGAGCCTTGCGTCTCGCCACTCAGCCAGTGTGCTCTCCTGGGGTTGAGATGTTGGGCACTCAGCACTGTGGCTCCTCACTCTTTTTCAGCATAATGACCGTGTGACCTCAGCTGCACTGCACTACGAAAGAGATTTGGGTCAGATTTGGGTCATTTTCAGATTTTTCGAGTTAAAAAGGCATTCAGTTGTCAAACAGGCTATGCTGGATACTTTCAATGCAAGATGAAGCGGCATATTTAATAACCTGCCAAGGACACAGTTTGCCACATCACTGGATTTGCACTTATTAATGTCATCAACACAAACTGAGACTTGTCAACTGAGGAGTCTGTCTCCATCTAGTGGCTACAGATTCAACAAAAACTCTTACTCTTCAGTGATATTTAGAAACTACAAATCATATTACAAGGAAAGGAATATTTTATGAGAAATCTATGATAAACTGTTAGAACAGAGTTAGAGTTAAAAAAAAGTAAATAAATAAATAGTAGATTAAACAGAATCAAAGACACACTAAATTCAGAACAATCATTATCTTCCGCCTGTTCTTGTTGTTGACTTCAGGGTCGTGTGAGTTTTTCATTGTTATATCTTTGTGTTGTATAATTCTGTTTGTTGGACAAGCCATCTGTCACCTAGAACACCAATGATGTAATTTCTAATGTCACATTTGAGGTCATTTTTTTAGACATCCGTTCCACTAAATGGTATAACTCTGACATATTTAAGCTTAGTATGCAGCAGCACATTACTTGTTTGTACTTGTATTATTAACACTATAGTAAAATATACGATGTCTGGACTGGACATGTCCCTGTGCTGTGATTGGCTCAGACTCATAGGCTGCTCTTCCTCGTCCTCCTCCCTCTCATATCCTTATTCCTCATCACAGACTTAGCAAGATTACATCTCCTTATCCTTTAAGGAGGTACTGTGTGTGTGTGTGTGTGTGTGTGTGTGTGTGTGTGTGTGTGTGTGTGTGTGTCTGTGTGTGTGTGTGGCATACGTGTGTCTGTGTGTGTGTGTGTTTGTGTGTGTGTGTGTGTGCATGTGGCGCACATGCACACATTTGTGTGTGTGCGTATGCGCGCGCACGCGCGCGCGTGTGTGTGTGTGTGGCGCACATGCACACATTTGTGTGTGTGCATATGTGTGTGTGTGTGTGTGTGTGTGTGTGTGCGTGTACGTGTGTCTGTGCTGTATGTGTGCATATCCATAAAGTGTGTGAAAGGGAGAGGGCCCAAAACAGAGAGAAGACGAAGTACTGTAGGAGAGCAAGCTAGGAGACATGGTACATTAAACACTTAACAGCACGTTAAATGACCAATATGGCACTCAGCAGTGCATTAAGCCCAGTGGCATCATCCTTCCTCTGATGTCTCATTTTCCACCAGCACCCTTCTGTCTTCTTTAATAATGTGCTTTAATGTGCGCTGTGTGGACCTGCTCATCTGTGGCTATTTAAACTGGCCATCGCAGACTCTCGGCCAATGGTAGAGCCTTGTCAGAGCTGTCATTGTTGTCAGGACTGATGGATGATCAGTCCACCTTTTTGCTGACACTGGAATTAGTCCAGCTGGCTTTGTTAGCATCTAATCTCCCGGCTGTGCTGTTGACATCTTTCTCTGCTTCTCCTAGGGCACCTGACCAGCTCACCTGTACATGGGAACAACACACCTGAGTGGAACCTGTACATATGGCTCCCAAAACATACATACAGAAGCACTCCAAAAGGTGTGATTTTGCCTGAACTCACAATAGTGTGAAGTGAGTTTGACATAATATGGTTAACAGCTCAAATGCTCTAATGAGTGCAGCACACAGTGCTGACATATGGACCTCAATCCCCTACACCCAACAGACCTGATTTCTGATGTCTGAACTCATATGGGTGGTGGCAGGGTCTTAAACACTTCAACGGGTCTTAACTAGGTCAAAGTTAATTGAGCTAAGCAGTGAGCCTTTTCTGTAACAGTAACCCCTGACATTGTGATCACTTGCAAACAATTTGTCCCCTGGGTGTCCTCCTTTCAGTGCTAATCAGGGGAGCACTTATCCAGAGCAAAAGACAAACACTAATAACCTACCAACTAATGCCTTCAATAGCTACTATGCATTACACCATTACACCTACACATTACACCATTACATTCATTCTAATGTGAATCTAATATACACTGCTGAGCTTAAGTTAAGACACCCATGCTTAAGTTGACTAAACTTAAATCATCTTTTGGAAATTGATCTTAATGCTTTAATTAAAAAAAAAAAATGAGGAAAAATCCAACCTTTTAAGGAAACCAATTCTGTGAATGAATCATGTATCTTAAATGAATAAATATTTTGTGAATGAATCATGTATCGTAAATGAATAAATGTTATTCCTTAAAATACAGGGGGCATAAGTAAGGAACCCCCTATGTTACTTTCCCATAGCTGCAGGCAGAATTTGATTTTTAAAGGCCAGTTATTTCATCATGGATCCAGGATACTATGCATCCTGATAAAGTTCTCTTGGCCTTTGGAATTAAAATAACCCCACATCATCTCATACCCTTCACCATACCTAGAGAAATCATGGTTTTATTTCAGTTAGTCTAATAGCTGATTTGATTTGCATTGAGCTATTAGTCTAACTCAGCGTTTCTCAAACTGTGGGTCGCGCATGTTTGAATTTGCAAGCACGTTCACTAATGAACATTTCTTGACGAAGCTGGCCTATCTTAGCGATATATTTGATATATCTTAGCGATACATTTGAGTTAAATGTCCAGTTACAAGGCAAAGACAAGCACCTACCTCACCTAGCAAATAAGATTACTGCATTCACCTGAAACTTGAGTATGGGACAGGCGCCTCGATCGCGACAGTATTATGCCTTTGAGATTTCTGAGCGAAATCGCTGAAACGTCTGATTGGGAGGCACTCTTGTGATCCCATGTATTAAACAGTAGGCCTACATCACATCCCTGCAAAGTTTATTTCAAAAATATTTCCCAACCAGCAGTGCTCAGTATGACTGGATTATGGATCCATTTAATGCAGCATGTTGGTATTTCATTGAATATATTGTACAATGCTGTAAAATGGCCTATGCTTCCTAATATTCTTCATCCAGTTCAACGTCAGCCTGACAGAACAGCCTCCGGCGTTCCAACGTCAGCCTGACAGAACAGCCTCCGGCTCCTCAGCCGATGGTCACGTTCCGCCGCAACATCCGGAACCTGTCTCCAACGCACTTTTCCTCTGTGGTTGCCTCCGGTCTACCTCCACTCAACACCTTCTCCTCTCTGGAGGTTAATGAGGCCACAGACTCGCTCTGCTCCACACTGAGCTCGTGTCTAGACGAGCTGTGCCCTCTTACCACAAGGCCAGCTCGATCCAAACACTCTCATCCATGGCTAAATGATACCCTCCGATCGCAGCGCACCAGACTCAGAGCCGCGGAGAGGAAATGGCACAAATCCAAACTAACTGATGACCTCAAAAACTACCAGACACTCCTGGCCTCCTTCTCAGCCAGCATCACTGCTGCTAAGACGGCTTTCTACAATGACAAAATCAATAGTGCTACAGACACTCGAAAACTTTTTTCAACCTTCAAATCGCTACTCAACCCTCAGATGCCTCCTCCTCCATCCAGCCTTACTGCAGATACCCTCGCCTCCTTTTTTACAAACAAAGTGGCGGCAATCAGCAGTCAATTCTCTACATGCCCACTCAACGCATCGGACTCAGATACCGCACTCCTACAACCTCTAGGGACTGCTAGATCATCTTTTTCAGCATTCACGCCTCTCTCCGAGAATGAAGTATCTAGACTCCTGACATGCAGCCGTCCTACCACATGCTCGCTGGACCCTATACCTACGAGCCTACTTCAGTCCATCAGCCCGACCATCGCACCAGCTATCACACACGTGATCAATGCCTCGCTAACCTCCGGCACATTTCCAACAGCGTTCAAAATGGCCCGGGTAACACCGTTACTTAAGAAAGCTTCTCTCAACCCTGCTCAAGTGGAGAACTACCGCCCTGTCTCACTCCTGCCTTTCTTATCCAAAGGCATTGAACGAGCAGTCTCCAAACAGGTCTCTGACTTCCTTTCACAGAACAACCTTCTGGATCCAAATCAGTCTGGGTTCAAAAGCGGCCACTCTACCGAAACGGCTCTGCTGTCTGTAACAGAAGCCTTAAAAGAAGCCAGGGCGACCGCTCGGTCATCAGTACTCATTCTGCTTGACTTATCGGCTGCCTTTGACACGGTTAATCACCGCATCCTTCTCTCTATACTCGCTAACATGGGAATCTCCGGTTCTGCTCTCTCCTGGTTTGAATCCTACCGCACAGGACGCTCGTTTAACGTATCATGGCTTGGTCAGCTATCTGCACCTCACCATCTCACCACAGGGGTCCCCCAGGGCTCAGTACTGGGCCCCCTTCTCTTTGCTATCTACACCACCTCCTTGGGACAGATTATCCGTTCGCATGGCTTCTCATACCACTGCTATGCAGACGACACACAGCTCTATCTGTCCTTTCCACCTGATGACCCCTTGGTTTCAGCACGGATCTCGGATTGCCTCTCAGACATAGCTACATGGATGAAGGCACACCACCTCCAGCTGAACCTCTCAAAGACTGAACTGCTGGTCCTCCCAGCTAAACCTACCATACACCACGACATCAACATCAAATTTGACTCTCTGTCTGTTTCACCTACCAGGACTGCAAGAAATCTAGGAGTTGTTCTCGACAACCAACTAAACTTCTCAGATCATGTTGCCTCAGTCGCCCGGTCATGCCGTTTCGCACTCTACAATATACGGAAAATCAGGACTTACTTAAATCAAGATGCCACCCAACTTCTGGTTCAGGCAATAGTTATCTCACGACTCGACTACTGCAACGCCCTCCTGACAGGTCTCCCAGCCTGCGCAGTGAAACCACTTCAGATGATCCAGAACGCGGCGGCGCGCCTGGTCTACAACCAACCCAAGAGGGCACATGTTACCCCGCTACTCATCCAGCTACATTGGCTACCTATGGCGGCCCGCATCAAATTCAAGGCTCTAACGCTTGCCTACAAAGTAGTCTCCGGTTCTGCTCCCACCTACTTGAATGCCTTCATACAGATATACGCTACCTCCAGACCGCTGCGCTCCTCAGACGAACGACGTCTAGCTCTACCTCCGGTACGCTCAGGCCAATCCAAACTTTTCTCATCTGTTGTTCCTCGCTGGTGGAACACACTGCCAGTTCCTACAAGGGCAGGGACATCCCTCTCCATTTTCAAAAAACTCCTGAAGACCCAGCTCTTTAGAGAACATCTCCTCTCATAGCAACACTTACAACAAGTCTTGCTGATCCTAGCACTCACCAGCCGTCTTAAACTGACACGTAACTGTTAAAAACAGCACTCACTGATGCACTTATTCTTACTGTACTCTAATGTTTTTTAAATTGTCCTAATATTGTTGAGAATTGCTCTAAAACTTAAACTGTTTACCATGTTGTTAGTCGCTTTGGCTAAAAATGCGTCAGCCAAATGTAATGTAATGTAATGTAATGTAATGTAATGTAATGTAATATGTTGCTGGAAAACAGAAATATGTGTGTTATGTATTTATTTATTATTATATCTGCAGCACCAGCTGATTTTAACTCTGTTGAAGAGGATATATTTAGAACTTGTCATTATTTCAATAAATTTGACAATTTTAAGCTTGACCTACCACTTTCTTAGAGCGATGAGGGACAGGTGGGGCTCGAGAATGCCCCCTTGATCAAAGTGGGGAATGAAAGAAAAAGTTTGATAACCACTGGTCTAACCGAAATTAAAACATTATATCCTTTACCATTAAACCTTTATGTATGCAATATCTAATGTATAGCACCCACGTTTGTATTGTTCAATACATATTTTATCAATGTCTAATGTATAGCACATGAGATATAAAGATTTTGGCATGCCACCATTTTACTAAAAAGACCAGAAAGCCAAAGCTGTGACTGCCAATGAATTGAAAAACAGGCAGATGAAATGCAGTTCAATCAGAGGAGGATCAAATTCTATGACAAGGGTATTATTATGAGGAATCAGAAAGATAGGAGGCCTCAACGGATTGGAAAGGGACAGATGAAGAGATCAGAGGAGCTGTTGAAAGCCGAACAGAGATCCACTCAGGACAGACAATTAGGAACAAAACTGGTGAATAATATGAGTTAGTATTCATACTGTAACACGGATGTGTGAGTACTCTAGGAAACCTGATCTTATGAGCGGTGCTTCTAAACATGTAAATGCAGAATGACGCCAGTGATCTTCAGTCACGTGGGTTATTGGCTGTTTGCTGTCTTGTGTTCCGGTTCTTTAGGTTCCTCAGTGGCAGCGTTGGGCTCTGTGCTCTGGTTTCTCCTGAAGCTAATCTGCGCTGGCCCCGGCCTTGGCCTTCAGTGTAAAAACACTGTCCCTCAACTCCTAATCCTGTTAGCCTCCTGGGTGTCTTCTCTTCTAATCCAGCTTGTCTCCTTCTCCCTCTCCTCTACCTCCAGTCCTGCAGAACTTCCTCTGGGATGTTACCCTGCAACTGAGCAATCAGGTAAGTCATCAGTCTTTATCAAATTCTGCACTAGAAGGAAAACAGCTAATTCATATAGTTATGTCAGTTCTGCTTCCCTTGCTCAACTTTTAAGATTTTAGATGTTTCTCATCGCACAATGGTGGCCCCCAGTTGTGTTGAAGGTGCCCTACCTGGAGGATTTGCCATAGAGGGATCTCTTTGGCTAGTGATGTTTAAGTTGTGCAGCTAAATTATCTATTTCTGTATCAGTATTTCCCAACCTTTGAGGCTGTGTAGTGCTCTCTCAGCTAGTATTGTGTGCAGTCATTGCCTGGTTGTGACTGTGACCTTCTGAAGCACAGTTAAGATCTAGGCCGCCAATCCTTCTTGTCTGGATGGGTCTATGGATTTTGTGGATAAGTGTGAGGCTAAAGTGTTGGTGCAAGCAAAATAATGAAGTACTTTGTTAAAATTATGGCATAAATGCTGAGCACACATTGGTAAGGAACAGGTTGTTTGCCTGTGTGTGGCACAGTGACTCATTTTTCCCTGTGAGAGGTGTGTTTGGGGGCCTTCAGGTACCTGTTTATAGAGGACAATACAATGATTATCTTCAAAAGATTTTTTGAGTGTGCCTGGAAATGTATCTCGTTGGAGACTATTTCCAAATATGCTTTTTGTTTTGCCAGCTGGAAGAGGTGTTTTATTCCTGCCACTCTGCTGGTCGGGAGAGATTAGGGTCACCAACATTAATTCTCTGATTAGAGCTGACAGTTCCCTAGTCATGCTGCCCAGCAACTACTGACAAGTCTGACATACAAAGCCAACAGAGGTTCTACTGAGAACAAATTCAAATGCAATCACAACCACTCAGTTGTGTCCAGATATTTGATTGAAATTTACAAAACACATTTTTTCCCCACAAAATAGTCTATTCGTTTACATCTTCTAGATCAGTAGACAAAATGTAATTAACTGGCATGATGAAAAAAAGATTGTTTTGGTTTGTTTTATAAACATGCATTCTATGAAGCTTGTTTTTTTTTATTGTTTTGCACACATTTCCAAACATACTGTATATCGGCCTACTGTACCTTTAGCAGCTATGTTTTTCAAAGCTATTGATACATTTTGATTAATTTGTTTAGGCCCTCTACTGTATGAATTGAACATCTTAATTTGGTGTGTTTAGAGTGTGTGTTTGTTCTGTGGTGCGTAGGATGTTCACCTGGGTGGCAAAAGTGGTTCCCCAGCCTCCTGATCCGCCAGGAAAACTTGGGGAGGAAGAGAAGCCCAATCCACCACCTCCAGTACGTATGACAGCTGTGTGTGTGTGTGTGTGTGTGTGTGTGTGTGTGTGTGTGTGTGTGTGTGTGTGTGTTTGCACGTGTGGGTGTGAGTGTGCACGTGTGTGTGTGTGTGTGTGTGTGTATGTGTGTGTGTGTGTGTGTGCACGTGTGTGTGTTTTTATTAGCTCCCAATTAAATCAAGTGACTTAATGCAATCCTTTTATACAGGAGAAGAAAGTGGTATTTAAAGAGGAACCTCCAAAATCAGGTAATGGTTGTTATAGTAGGGATTTATTAATGTACCATATAATATGATATTCACATTCACACATTCATGTGCTCATATTTTTTTTATTATATCTGCAGCTCCTAAACCAGTCAAGGCCAAAGAGGAAGAAGTATCAGAAGAATCTAGGTATGTGAATTGAAATGGTATGTGAATTGAAATCTTTCAACACAACAGCTGCTAACGTGGACACTTCTGTTTTTAAAGTAGACACCTGTGTCGTTGGATGTGTTTTATGTTTGTTTTGTTGTTTGTCTGGTGGTTGTCTCTCTCTCTCTCGTTCTGGGCCCCTGCCAAGTCCTAATGACCTGCTATAGGATTGGGACACAGATGCATGGACAGGCTGCTGAAATGATCACAGGAAAATCCCAGCAAACCTTGCATAGGCTTGCTGCCTGAGGCAGGTTTCATCTGCCTACCTTCAACTGACTCTCTCTCTCTCGTTTCTCCCACTCCTATTCCCATCTTTTTCTCCCTCTCTATCTCTTCTCACCCGCTACTCTTTCTCTCTTTCTCTTTCTCTTTCTCTCTCTCTCTCTCTCTCTCTCCCTCTCTCCTCATCTCCTCTCCTTTCCCTGCCTCTGCAGTGTCCAGAGTGGAGTGTTGACTTGGCTCTCCAGTGGCTTTTCCAGTGCACTGCCCCAGCCCCCGGGCAGCCCGAGGCTGACCAGGGCAAACACGGTGGTAAAGATAGCGTACATCCACTTCCACCCCAGGCACCCACCCCATCATCCTTTCATTACCATCTAAGATCCAAGCCCAGCTTCCTAATATGTGCTAAATGCCCTAATGGGAATGTCTTTGGAGAAAGCTCTCTGAATCAAGGCACCCGTGTAGAATAGCCAGCTGAAACTCACAGCCGCACAGTGCTGGTCTGGTGCATTTTAAATGCACTGATATATTAAGTATTGTTTCATTTGATTATGAAATGAAAATCCATTATAAAATGGATAACATTACCCTGACTATATGTCAAATCTCGCACACACTTATTCAGACAATCATCAGCATCAGCACAGCACTACAATGTCAACACATCAGTCAGAACAGCAGCACTTAGTAGCCTAGCCTACTCTTATGGATTTATTGCTGCAAAAGGAGCCAAACCCCAAGAGTTTCACTCTCCTTCTACACATATAATGAGGCGTAGGCCCTAGCAGTAAATTAATCCTGAATTTTACATTAATATTTTACTATTTTCCTTTTCTTCAGGATGATGCATCGGGTGCCAGGTAGGGTTTTCTTATATTTCTTTCTTTACATGTTTTTTTATATTTATATGTGTTTTTTTCACTTTATCAATGCTGTTCCAGAGTGTTCACAGACAAGAGTTTTCAGAGTATTTGTGTGCATTAGAGTTTGTAATGTGAATGTATCTGAAACTGACTTTGGCATATTCTCACCCTACTGTACTCTTACTGACCTCAGTAAGGCAGACGAAGGGTGAGTAGACCCAGTCTCATTCCAGCTCTGCTCTTGCCAATGTAGCTAAAGCCAAATTTGCTAAAGACCCATTAGTCCATGTGGCATCTCATCATGATATATAACGCTGGCAGCTTAGCATGTAAATTAATGTAACGCTTATTTTATGCAAGCATAATGTTATGCAAATTCTAAACAGAGTTTGCATACTAAGTAGCATCATGTTGTGCATATCCATACACCAAGTACTGCTGTAGCAAATCACATTAACTCAACTCAGTATACAAAAACATTCATCAGCAATGTCAGGAGTCCATTAATTCTACCAACACAAATATGAAGGTCATAGCTGTTCTTATTGTACCTGTGTTCAGCTGGTTTGGAAAAAAAACCTCAAGCATTTCCCTGAAAATATCATAACTTGCCATTTAATTTGTACTAACCCTTCCAAAAAGGCAGCTGGATCACCTCAAATGGTAGTATCCTCAAGCCATACTTTATTTCGACCTGTTGTTTACTTTCACGTGTCATTCATTCAGCTCATACATTTAAATGGCTTCTAGAAAGGCTTACAATTGCCTGATAAGCCAATCTCCAACTGTAGATAATACTATGTCAGAATGTATTCTAAAAAATATTCATAATTAAGTAGTCGTTCTTTAGTTAAAGGAAGATGGTTGAAAAAAATATGTTAAAGCTTTGCCTAAGAGATTAGGCTCATCATCAATTCCACTTCAGTTAGACTAGTTCAACAGACGTGTTAAGACTCAACACACCCAAATTCCACTTTTAGCTCAGTGCCGCTTAGCTGCAGCAGGCTTGTGTCTGTGCGTTGCCTTCTGCTGCCCCCTAGTGCCTGCTTGGTGTTAAAATGTTTCCTACTGCCCAGCCATAGGCAGCTTTACAGAATTCTGTTTGTCTGTTTCCTTAGCCAAGGCAGTGGAGTCATTGGCTGGATCGTGCAGGGAATAGGAAAAGTGGTTCCCCAACCAGATGAGAAGTATAAAGAAGAAACAACAGCTGAACCTGAAGAAACCACAGAGGTAGTCAAGAGAACTCTTACTCACTGCTTGGCCTCTGTCCCATGGACATGAGCTCAGTGTGTGTGTGTGTGTGTGTGTGTGTGTGTGTGTGTGTGTTTCAGGTTGTGCTTACAGGAGAACCTTTAAATATTACCCTGTGTTAGACGACAAATAACTTTTAAGGGTTCAGTCCTGCAATGAAATGTTAATATTGAAATAATGAAATATTGTGAAGTGTCCAAGTGTCATAGTTGTTAGCCTGAGGTAGTTGTTAATTAGTTTTATTGTTGTTAGCTGTACGATATATTTTCTGCCAGCTAAGGGTTCTTCAAGGTAGAAAATGCCGACTGAAGAACATCTTAGTTTGATATGTCATCTAGACAATGATTAAGCTGCCCGTACCCCACCTGTGTACAGTCCCACCTCAAGATACTGAAGCAATTCACTTGCTCTGGGTTTAACATCTCATTTAGGTTACAGCAGCTGCGGAAATTCAGGTGAAGCCCAGTGTAAGTAAAGTGGGAGCAGTTCAGTTCTTGCAAATCAGCCAAAACATATTTCCAGCCACAATGCTCTCCTTCTGCCCCCCAGTCCTGAGCATCCACTTCTCTACAGAGAGGGGTCTGAAAACACCCACTTGATGGAACTCACCATAATCAGATCACTTGGTGATCCATGGGCTTGACCTATTTTGAGGCTGATTAAGTATGATGGTCTCAGACAGACCACGACCCCAGTGGATCTCAGTGGATATGTTGTTCCCTCGCACCAGAGGGCCCTGATCTCCCAATCACCCCCCCCCCCCTCCCTACTGACCACAGCTGTGTCCTAGTCTACAACAGGGTTTGCTCTAAACAGTTAGCCTCTAAGCTCATTCTCTGATCTCTCCTCAGGAGTTTTCTGAGCCAGAGTATTTCCATTCCAACCTTGTCACAAGCTGGCGTCCTTGCTATACATGTGACAGGATGTCAACAGTAAAAAAAGAAAAAAGGGACTAAAATGTTCTGGCCAAGCTTTGTATTTCAGAAGCAGGACAGGGAGACAGTGCTCTTCCCTCAGACATAAGAGCATCATTCACAACAGAGAGTAGCCCCAGCTGTGGTCGCTTGGAATGGAACACTGCCTTTCCATTCAGATCATCCTCCGGGTTGAGACTTGAAGCTTCATCTGTTGAAGAATAGCTGGTCTATTTTCATTTTAACACTACATTATGTGATTGTTTGCATTTAAACAGCATAGTCTACTGATTTTGAAATCACAACACTGTTACTGCAACTCTACTATACTGATTCTAACATTGGAATTGTCTGTTCAGACTATGTTCAGCAAAGCCTGTGAGTTCTTAATTGTCCTAAATTTACTTGGCCACCGGCTAGAATCTTTTAACTGGGGTTTTAATGCAAAAATCACAAAATGTGCCATTTAAAATGATGATTCAACAGCTAACTAGGAACAGAGTGGCTTGTTGGTGTACTATGGTTTTACCCAACTGCTTTTGCAATCTCATTCATTTGCAAACCAAATGTCATGATTTTCATAGATCACAATATTGTTAAGCACATAAGCATTCGTGAATAGAAAAAAAAAAAAAAAAACTTCTCAATCACAAGTCAGAGTCTTGAAAAAAATATCTCCAAATATGGATTGTATGGATGAAGAGAAAGTCTGCAGATATTAAAGTACAGCTCAGTGCCATATGAATAATGATAATGGCACACATAATGCAATTCTATGATGATTGAGAGTCTTTTTACTATTCTCACTGAATCTTGCTCTCTTCTCAGGTGCAGGAAATGAAAGATGTTCCTGGTGAGTGATCTGTATGCTTCATGCAATGGATAAGGCTTTATGACACTGCACATTTGTCTAAGATGAGCTCCACAAATTGCATTCAGAGGATAGGGGATTGACATTATGACATAAGTAATAAAAACCTGTCATGACTGTGGTGGTTTTATGTTCCCTGATTTGTAGATGCTGAGCCTCTCCCCCACATCCCCGTTGTGGAGCTCGTGTCAGAAGACGAAGGATGTGAGGAGGAAAGCAAAGTGGGCCCTCCAAGGTGAGCTCTCCATCTCTCTCCCTCCCTGCCTGCCTCTCTCCTCGTCTCTGTCCGGTCCACGTCTGTCCTCCCCATGGTCTGGTCTCACAACTCCATCTATCTCTTACAGTGTCATTGAGTGGCTGAAGCATGGCTTCGAGAAGGTGGTGCCACAGCCAGTCGATAGCCACTCCGAGGTCTCTGTGAAGAAGCCAACAGGTAGAGGATTACAATAATTTTCATCGACAGCATTCGACAATAAAGTCTTTTCCAGCTATACTTCATTTACCAGTTTATTATTATGAATTTGTGCTTATTTGCTTTCTCTTACAGTGGCATCCCCTCCTCCTGAGACCTCCAAGACTGAGGAGGAGTCTGTGAGCTCACAGTAAGAGAAACATTAAGTGTCATTACTTGTGTAAAGCACATGAATATTTATCCTCATATCTCAGTATCCTTTACAACTCAACATCAGAGTTATCCAATATCAACATCAGAGTGAGACACAACTTTAAAGGCCCTGTGCACTTTGGTGTATTAGTAACATGTCTCTTCTCTCTCAGTGTGGTCGGCTGGTTCGTGTCAGGTTTTGGCCGCATGATACCTCAGCCTGTGCTGAAAACTGCGGTAAGTGAAGCCTCTATAGGCTGTATGGTGCTGTCCAAAGGCCCATATATTCTTTTACTGTAAGTGCCTTTAACTAAATGAAGGCCCCAGCTAATTTCATTTCATTTACTTCGTAGGAGAACGGTGACGCAGTACACCATGGTGAGTAGACCTTATAATTCCCTCCCATAGGCATTCTTAGACATAGCTATTCTTACGTGTTGAAGCCATAGGTTTTGCAACAAGGGGAGAAACTGCGGTGAAATGACCCTGAGAGTAGAACTTATATCTTATATCCTCACATGCTCATGTTGCTGTGGCATTTGAACAGGTGCAGGTGGCATGTGGTGTAGAGATCACAGCCATAAGGCAAGAAGTGTCCATGTTGAACTACATAGCACAGGAAATTGGCTTTTGTAAGATTGACCTGGTGTTTCTCAGGCCAGGGAGAGAGGTGTAGCTGTGAACTGCTAAAGACTGAGGACAGCACTATAAGTACCGTTTCCCAACCCTGCTCCAAGTTTGGCACGCCTCCCTGCAAAATGACATCCACCTAATTCACCCAATTGAGTGGATTACCAGTCATCAAATGAGTCCAATCAGGCCAATAAACGAACAGCAGGGACCCAAAACTTGCAATGCCATGCAATGCCACGAGGCGCCACCGGGCTGCAGCGACAGCACGTTTGGGAAACGCTGGATGGAGATGAGGTGCTTAGCTGTGGGACAGACTCTAACGCGGCCATTCTTCTCCTTCTGTTTCAGGGAGAGCCCCCTAAACAAAAGGAGAAGAGGACTGGGAGAGTCACTCACATGCACCTACAGACACACAGACACAGTGGCAGACAGACAGAATGGCTAACTGACTGACAGACAGATGGACAGATGGACAGATAGATGCGCCAATTTGCAGACAGGCAGCTTCATATCAGAGCAGCTATGCTTCAAGCACTGTGATTCTTGTGGATATGGGTACAGTGTGGAGTAATGATAGAAATGGTCATTTGTTTAGAAGGTTATTTCAATGCTGCTGGAAACAGGAAACATAATTTGTTTTCATTGTATTGTAGGGATGCTTTCACTGCTTGCCTCTGAGATTATGCTTTCTGATATTTGCACTTAGAAAGTTGAATTATTTATAAGCTAAATTTAGTTTATTCTGAAATACTGTTTCCGCTAGAGACACTGTTTCAAGGATATACTATCACTCAAAACCATCAATGGCATGCTTTCGCCATGAAAGCAGGAAAACACTTGAACTGCTTTCACCTCGCGCCTGTAACTCCTTGTAACTGCATAATGCAGAGATTATATTTGGTCATATCAGATTTCACAAAATTAAAGTCATCACTGGTGATGATAGCTTGTTGTATGTGTTGATTATATGATGAAATATTAGCAGTTCAGGCAGCTAATGTTTTATTTTTAATTATACAATGTATATAATGACAGAACATTAGATGGTGATTAATGTAACATTGAAAATGTGAAAAATCAGTGAACATACAAAGTTTTGTCATTTATCAGATATTGAGCAGAATGTTTTAATTAAATAATTGAAAAGATCATTAACACTCATGTTGCTATGTGATTCAGGCTTCAGTTGTATTTGTTTAATAAACCTTATGTGTTAACACATGTCTGTGTCACTATAAAGAACTACATTATGAAACAATACACATCATCAAATGCCCTTAAAACTATCAGATTTAATCAGTGGACCATTCAATATGGATCTCCCTGGTGGCTCCTATAAAGCTGGATGGCACCAAACATTGTATTGACAATACTTATTGACAGTCCTTTTATTATTTAATGATTCCAAAAAGTTCTGAGGTAATAATTTACAGCATTTTATATAATTTATATGATAATTATTTATCAGAATAATAATCTCCCACCCAGATTTTTCAATATTAACAATATCAGAGATGGGAAGTAACAAAGTACAAATACTTAAGTGCAGTACTTAAGTAGCAGTTTCAGGTTGTGTACTTTATTTTTCTAACAACTTTTTACTTTACTCCCCTACATTTTCACAGAAATATCTGTACCTTCTACTCCTAACATTTTCAAAACTGGCTCGTTACTTTTGTGTTAATGCATTTGAGGCGAGTTATGAATTATTTTTTATTTGAGGTCACTGTGTGCTTTTTCAACATCAAGGCTGATTTCAACCTAAATGGCTGGGACAACAATAGTGATGCAAAAAGGGGATTGACTTTGCAACTGCAGGGGTGCTAAGGGGCAGCACCAAAGCAATGGTTACATGATAATGGAAACTTTTTGAATTCAGTGCATGTGCAGACGACAAAACATTATATTCTATGTTAGCTTTTTCTCCTTAAAGGAACCGTATGTAAGAAATTAATTTCAATTAATCATAAAATGGCCCTGATATGTCACTAGACATTAAGAAATCATGTTCATTTCAAATACTTATATCACTGACAACAGTAGTACTCCATTTTTTTATGAAATACCATACCAAGGACAGTGAAATAGTTGTTAAGGAGTTACAGTTGTTGTAGGAATGTCAGGCTACAGTCCACTTCTTCATTAAAAACAACTGGTAAAATAGTTCTTCAAAAAGACTACGATACTTTTTACTTTTATACTTTAAGTACATTTCAGAGCCTGTACGTTATTACTTTTTATTGAGTAAAGACGTCGAATCACTACTTATACCTTTAGTAGAGTCTTTTTCTACAGAGGTATCTTCTCCATTGGTCCCCTGACAGCCCTGACCTGTCCCTGCTCCCTGTCCAGTGTGTCTGCTGCAGGACCCAGAGGACATGGTCCTGGAGGAGGTGGAGTCGGACTGGGATGGTGACCAGAAGGAGCACGCCTCTGCCCCATGCTGCTCAGCGATGGATGGAGACGCGCCGCAGGCGGACCAGGCCATGTCCCTGCTGCAGGCCCTGCCCCAGCTCATACCGCAGGTGCTGGCCATGCAGGAGCAAGAGGACGCTAAGACCCAGGCGGTGGCAATGGTCAATCTGGAGGAGAGGTGATAGAGATGTTCACTCGTCGGTTTTCTCACTTCCTGGTCTTTTTGAGGCAGTGCAAGTTTAACTCCAGTACGCAATAAGTTTAGCCTGCACATGTTCTACCTCTGACCTAAGTATCATTTTTCCACATCCATACAGTACAGTCTTGGGAGGATTTCCACTACATGGACTCAGAATTTTGATCTCCTCTGTAGTTGTCATGCTTCGATGCTCACATGTTGCATGCTCTGCTCTCGACCCCTTATACTGAACGTCTACTGACATGTGACCGCAGACTACAGCAGCAGAGGCTGGAGGCGGCCCGGATTGCAGAGGATTTAGCCCGGCAGGCGGCAGAGATGGCCGTCCGGCAGCTGGAGGAGGACACAGGCACCCCCATAGCACAGCTAGCAGAGCCCGACGACGGAGAGCAGTAAGTCAGATATCAGCACAAACCGTACTGGGGTCAAAGGGCATAATCAAGGCACTGACACGCTCTATTATGTGTGAAGACAGGAGAGAGGGAGCATGTCTCTTTTGGGATGTACAGTACTTCACCCTGTAGTGTCCTTTGTAGTCATAGTTAGTGTGTGTTGATTCTGAGATCTGGGACTGTGACTAATGGTTAATATTCAGACACACATGCATACTTGCATGTGCACATACATGACCCCCCCCCCCCACACACACACACACACACACACACAAACACACACGCACACACACATGCACATACACTGCAGGGCCCTACCTGAAGCTTGTGAAATGTGGATCCGTTTTCACCTGCTAACTGTTTGTTTCACAAAGACTGCCTGATATCCAGGAGGAAGAGAATGAGGAAGACCCAGAGTAAGTGCCCTCTGTCTCTTTTTTATCATCTCTCTATCGCACACGCTCTGTCGCTCTTATCATCTCTCTATCGCACACGCTCTGTCGCTCTTATCATCTCTCTATCGCACACGCTCTGTCGCTCTTATCATCTCTCTATCGCACACGCTTTGTCGCTCTTATCATCTCTCTATTGCACACGCTCTGTCGCTCTTATCATCTCTCTATCGCACACGCTTTGTCTCTCATCTCTCTTCCCTTGCAGATTCTACCTGTGTGTGTGTGTGTGTGTGTGTGTGTGTGTGTGTGTGTGTGTGTGTGTGTCTGCATGGCCAGCTACTCTGTGTCTCGCCTTCTCTCTGTCTGTGCTTTGCTGCACTGGCTTTTTCTGTCTGTCCCATGTCTATGTGAGCTCTAAGGCTCTGTTTGTCCTCTCTGGCACACTGTACAGGCTGCAGGGGCTGCGTGAGGACAGTGAGGAGGAGAATAAGACTGAGTAAGAGTTGACCTCTGCAGGGTGCTTTGCCTGCATAGGAGCATCCATACAATACCCTTCATCCCGGTCAAGGATGAATACTAACTCCGAGTTATTTGTGGAGTACCTCTGATCTGCTTGGCTGCTAAAGAGTGCTTGTACAACTAGTGCTGGACATGTCAGCAGGTGTCCAAGCAACTTCTTACATGCAGAATCAATAGTGTCTTTTGGTATAAACAACTTTGGTAGTTGCCTAGGGCACCAATGCTTGAATGCAATATATTATGGAATGCAATATATTTTAAATCATGTCCCCAGAGTGTAGCACTGTAGCTGCCTGGCTTCTCTAGCTGTTGGCTACAGCAACTCAAGCTAGGTAGCATCGCTTTTTTTTTCTCGTACCAACAGTACTCAGTGACCTCAAGAAATAGAGATTGCCCAAGTTCTCCTTTAAGTAAGGACCCCCAATATGTACACTTTCCCCCAATATTTTCTGTATTCCTAGTCTGGCAATCACCAGACCAAGCTCAATCTTTTCAGAAATCAAATCACCAGCAGATCGGCCTGGGTTTACCCAGTTCACTGCTTTAGTTCAGGTACATTTGCTAATAAAATCAATCATGCTTCATTCCTTCATACTCTACAAACTCTAAGCTGTTGTTATATAAACCACCCAATCCTAAACTGACCATACTTACAACAACAACAACAACAACAAATATTCACAGCATGCTTTTGCCATCATCCAACACCCAAATGCGTGAGGGGCAGTCGTGGCCTACTGGTTAGGGCTTGGGGCTTGTAACCAGAGGGTTGCTGGTTCGATCCCTGACCAATAGGAACGGCTGAAGTGTCCTTGAGCAAGGAACCTAACCCCTCACTGCTCCCCGAGCACCGCTCTAGCAGGCAGCTCACTGCGTCGGGATTAGTGTGTGCTTCACCTCACTGTGTGTTCACTTTGTGTTGAGTATGTTTCACTAATTCACGGATTGGGATAAATGCAAATTTCCCTCACGGGATCAAAAGAGTATTCAGTATATATACTTGTTTCAAAGCATGGCAACTTCCAATAAGATAAATAGAATATGCTTTCCTCTACATCTAAACTTTTAATGTTTCAAGTACCAAGTTTATCACCATGTGAATGCTATTGCCATTACTTTTTTGTATCCACCTTTCAGAGCTGAAATGAAGAGGTAGGTAGCACAGTGGGAAGGTCATGCTGTTTCCATGTAATAAATCTGACTAATTTAAACCTAGAAGCAAGCTCTTGCCTGAATCCTTGCAAATGAAGGAATAGTGGGTTAACATATCTATTCTTCGGACAACTACATTGGATTAATTTTTTTATCTCAGCTTTGTTCAGGCTTTTTGTACTAACAAAGCACAAACAAACATTTCAGTTCAAAACAATGTGACTACAAGACCTCTGAATGATTCATGGTCATCTCTCGTACATTTTTCCATTCATTTTCAGGACACACAGCTACCACTACCACTAAATAATATGTGCATTATGATACATTTTTGATTGGTGGAATCCACACAAAAATCATTATGGGTGAAGTCCTCCACTTTCTCCGGACAGAACAGCATGGCTTTGGCCTTGGCATGGACATATAATCTTCTGCCTGCTATTTTTTTTAGCAGCATAGTTGAAGTTGAAGAAGAACCGCCTGAGCCAGAGCCTGAGCCTGAGAGAGTTCCATCCCCTGAGCCTGTCCCTGAAGAGGCTCCAGTGACCGCACAGCCTCAGCCGGCCAGCAAAGAGCCCACGCCACCCGCTAATGAACAGGTATGTCCAGCCCACGGGCTGCCTTTGGAGAGGATGGAGAAATAATACTCAGCTAAACACACATCTGCCATTTGTACACAATTCAGATGATCAGTCATGGTCATGTGCTTGTTCATCTACAGGAGGACACCACAGAGGGAGGTTGTGGAGGTCAGTGTGTTTGCTTGAATTCATGCAACACTGTACTGTTCATCATCAAATCAAATACAGTTTCTTTTTAAATAAGTCTTGGCATCATCTTAAAGGTGTGCTGTGTTCTGCTGTGCCTGCTACTGCTAGCAATGTAAAAATCTGGTTGAGTAGTGCTAACTAACTAACTAACTAACTCGATAACTAAATGTAGAGGTTGACTCAATGCACATATGCAGTAAGTTGCTTTGTTTCCTGCAGTTCCTGATAGCTGCTCAGCGGTAAAGGGTTGGGTCCTGAGCATCCCATACACTACTCAGTTCCTTGACCGCTTCAATGTGCTACTGAAGGAGAATGACATCAGCCTGCCTAAGCTGCCCACGCTGTCCCCTGAGATTCATGAGCTAGCCGACGAAATCTCCCAGCTGCCCAAGCAAGCCCACCAGTGCTACCTTAACGTCCTCCATCGCCTCAACACCCTTTACCCCTTGACTGCCTAAGCGGACGTGCCAAGACCTGCAGTTAGAGCCTGTAGACAGATGAGTAGGCCTATCCCCCGCCACCCCCACACAAAAAAAATAAAACAAACATCTTTAATCCCCCCTGCTTGCCAATCACTAGATGCCTCTCAGAGACTTCCCTAAGCCCTCCCTAATCCAGCCTGCGTCTTGCTGAGGCCCTGCTCAACTTGCCATTATTCAGGTGAACTTATCGGTGTTTGGAAGGTCTGGTGCTGTGCTGTGCTGTGCTGTGCTGTGCTGTGCTGTGATGTGATGTCATACTGTTCTATGGTGTTCCTTGTGTTGTGCTTGTTTTTTTTACTCTTAGCACAAGTAAAACAATAGTGTAAGTAAGTACTTCAGCTTTCATTGCACAATAGGTACTCAAAAGGAGAAGTATCACACTCATATCTGCCACAATAACAAGGAATAATGTATTGAATCAAGCAACACACTGTACACTTTAATTTGAACAAGCCACTGGCAAATAGCCATTTGCCCCATGCAGATAATGCTAAAGTAACTCTGCTGTCTATTCACAGCACTAGTCTTGACCCGCATTCCGGTAGTCATGCATGTGCTTTTTGACCAGTTTCACATGAAGTAAGGCTGCTAAGTGACCTACTTCTTTAGACTCTCTCAATGAAATAAGCTACCGATGAAAGGTTTTTTTTTATTAGCTGAATTTGAGGTACACTGGAAACGTCCAGTACTAAGTAGGTGATATACAGCAGAACAAGTGTAGTCCAGTACTCTTTTCTAACATAGCGGGGGGGGGGGGGTTTCTTGTGTCTCTTAGAGGTCATCCATGCTCAGCCAATTGTGTTTGTGGAGCTTGTGGAGGAAGCGGACGTAACAGCTCCATCAAACATACCACAGATCATCGTCCCTGATGACCCGGAGGCCATGGGCATCAGTGTGCCTGGGTAAGTGTATGACGCCCCCTAACATCAAGATGGAGATTTTTCATGAACACAGCTGCAGAGTAATTAAGACCCCGTTGTTCTTCTTAAGGTAGAGATCAGTTCACTTACATTTCTTACATACAAAATATATAAAATCCTATATGTATACTGAATGCAGCTCAAGGCACTATAAAACTAACACTGGAAGTCTGTTTTCAACCACCATCTCTAGCAACTGAACTCTCCATGTAACAAAACATTTCAACTTTAAACTTCTTTCCCCTGCTCAGAAAAGCGCTCCAGGAGGATAAACAGGGCCTCCTCAACGTGGATGAAGAGTGAGTATAACATGCTTATGTGCCACTGCTCAACCAGCCACACCCAATGTGGTGTAGGGAAACTTCAGACTGTTGCCAAGTAATTACACTAACCGAAGCGAGACCTGGCCAAGGCCATGAAACCATACAAGGAGGGAGGGGTGGATGACGCTGAATGTCAGTAGGAGTTTCTGGACTGTGCTTCGTTGCTGCAACTCACTCTGGTGTGGTGTACTTTCATGCTCCCAACAGAATGAAGCAGCGGTCACACTCCTCAGCGAGCCACACCAACATTGCGGTGAGCGACCGGCTGCAGGAGCTGGTCCAGCTGTTCAAGGAGCGCACAGAGCGGGTCCGAGACAGACTCATTGACCCTGACGAGTCTGATGAGGAGAGTCCGTCCGCCTGTGAGTCGCCCAGTCCAGACTCGACTAGTTCATACGTGTGGCTTTTTAGAGAACAGCATTGTAACCTAAATGCTATAATTACAACATTTACTGAATCATTGACTTAATGATGGGTGGAGTTGAGTTGTTTCAAGTTTGGGCAAAGCCAGTGGAACCGGGTCAAGCTTGCTCCTCGACTGTCCCATCTGCCCTCTGCAGCTCCTGAAAAGAAGCCTGCATCAGGGGCACCTCCTCCCCCACCCCCCGAGGAGACGAAAGACGCCCCTGCTGATGAGGCACCGGAGGAGGAGGAAGAGAAATTCTTTGAATTCATGGGCCATCAAATCAAAATACCAAAATTCACTCTTCCCCCACTTCCTGGTTGGCTTAGAACCATTATTGACTACCGCTTCCCTGCTAGCATTGACCCTTTCACCAGTAAGTGGAGAACAAACCCTGGGGGAAATAATCATTTATAATATCAGTTTGTATTTAAAGGTGCTCTAAGCGA
Organism: Alosa pseudoharengus; assembly: GCF_046254945.1. NCBI lineage: Eukaryota > Metazoa > Chordata > Actinopteri > Clupeiformes > Clupeidae > Alosa > Alosa pseudoharengus. The sequence continues at coordinate 35,999,376 of NW_027468630.1, read as the reverse complement.
TGCCACGCGTTTTGTAGGCTAAAACATTTTATGCCACTTACTGCAAACATCACCTAACCAACCGCTAGCTGTCTATGTCCTGAATACACTGTAAAAAAATGTGATCTCTGTGGACAGCCCAGGCTTCAAAAACGGCAATAAAAACAACCTGGGCAAACCTAGCCCATAAAAACATAACAAACTGTTCCAGCAAATCACAGACGAGATGCGCGTTTAGGAGAGTTTCAATTGCACGGGAGCAGCATGGGAGGGAGGGAGAGGAAGTAGCGAGCTAGCTCTCTGTTTTGTTTGAAAGTCAACAGAAGTGACGTTACCCAGCATCGCTTAGAGCACCTTTAAGTTTGTAAAACATTCTGTGTTGGATATTCAGGGGACTTAGAAGTGTTATTTGGGTACATGAAACATGCAGGAATGAAGCCTTGTTTTCACTTGTCTGTATGTGAGACCAACCAGGGCCTTATCTTTCTCTACTTCCCCCCAGACTTGATCTACGTGTTGTGGCTGTTCTTTGTGACATGCGCCTGGAACTGGAACGTTTGGCTCATCCCCGTCCGCTGGGCTTTCCCATATCAGACCCCTGACAACATCCACTGGTGGCTCCTCGCTGACTACACCTGCGACTGCATCTACCTCATGGACATTCTAATCTTCCAGCCCAGACTCCAGTTTGTCCGTGCTGGAGACATTGTGGTGTGTGGGAGACTCATTACATGAATATGCACACACACCCCAGCACACAACAGAAATTATTGTTGGATATTAAAATCATAGGTTTAGACACTAATGAATGAATTTCATATTGTACACACACATTTGTAATGCAGAAAAAACTGAACAGGCAGGCCAATGTTGAAATGTTTGAATATGGATCATTAACGATTAACATTAAACTTTGTTCATTTCAGTGTGATAAAAAGGACATGAGAGAAAACTACTTAAAAACGTTCAGGTTCAAGGTGAGGTGAAAACAGGGGGGTATTGCAGTACATCATGGTGTGATCACTGCTGCATCAGCATAAACATCACTTACTGGTATTGTTTCTGGGTCTTTCAGATGGACGTTCTTAGTCTGTTCCCTTTCGACCTGCTCTACTTCAAAACAGGTGTCAACTCCCTGCTGCGCTTTCCTCGCCTGCTTAAGGTAAGACAGTATGGCTGCTGTGACACCACATGCTGCGATGCTCTGAATAAATTAATGATCCATCCAGTCACGAAACATGTATTCATTCGTGCATTCATGTGGATCATTGGCTGATAATGGTGACATTATTTGGTACAGATGGCTTGGTAACCTACTCTCTCTCTTTCAATAACAGTACATGGCATTCTTCGAGTTTAACGACCGCTTGGAGGCAGTCATGAGAAAAGCCTACATCTACAGGTAATACCACATACCACCAGCAGGTGGAGATGCATGAATGATGTGAGAGGCCTTCTATTGGATCAGCATCAGTATGTCTTTCCATGCATTCACACACCCGTGTCCCATTCTCTTTCTTGTTTTCACAGAGTAATCAGAACCACTGCCTACCTGTTGTACTCCTTGCATATCAACGCGTGTCTGTTTTACTACTTCTGCGACTACCACGGCCTGGGAAGCACTAAGTGGGTTTATAATGGCAAAGGGAACAAGTGAGTGACCCTACCGTTATACTCTCAATCCTCAGTTAAATACAGTATAAATGTATCACGCTAATTTCAATAAATAATGTTTTAAATCATGATATAAACTGTGTCCACCAACCCTGTGGCCTATAACTTTCTGTAATTGCTATTTGCACAGGTACATACGCTGTTACTACTTTGCTGTGAAGACCCTGATCACCATCGGTGGTTTGCCAGATCCCACCTCAGTTTATGAAATTACCTTTCAAGGGGTCAATTACTTTGTGGGTGTGTTCGCCTTTTCTATCATGATTGGTCAGGTTGGTTGATAATTTGTTTCACCTCTTTCATATACAGTAACTGATGACATGTAATATAATCCCCTTCCTTATAACAGGTTGTGTCATTTGGGTCAGCAAGTGGACTTGATTGCTAATTGTCCGTTCTAGATGAGAGATGTCATTGGAGCAGCTACAGCAGGAGAGACGTACTACAGAGCTTGCATGGACAGCACCATCAAGTACATGACAACCTATCGCATTCCTCATGAAGTTCAGAACCGGGTCAAAACCTGGTACGACTACACCTGGAAGTCTACAGGCATGCTGGGTAAGTATCAGCCTCCACACAGCACAATGGCTGTACTTCTATGATAAATATAGCTGTGATGAAGACATTAGGGATCCAAAACAACGCTCTTATTTCTTGTTTTGTCTATTTCTATCTCTAGATGAGCTGGAACTGCTTTCGCAGCTGCCACTTAAGATGCGGCTTGACATTGCCGTGGATGTGAACTTCGCTATTGTCAGCAAAGTGGCCCTCTTTCAGGTGAAGCACTGCATCTCTCAAGAATGATTATTTTTGAAAATACTTTCACAATACTTAACCCACTGAATTTAAAGGAACACGCCACCCAATGTCAGTAGTAATATATGTTCTTACCTTAACTTTCACGAGTTGAGTCATACCTGTGTCGGCACGTGCACTCAAACGCTCTGGTGCGCGGCTGGACTGTGTTAGCATGTTGCTATGCTAGCGGGCTTTGACGGTAACTAAGCGTAGAAGTAATCAAAAACATCCACGTTTTCCCGACTTAAATACAGTTGCAGGAGTAGTTGATAGAAATGCTACGGCCACACAACATGAAACGTGGCGATTTTCCAAGCGAATAAACCGGAGAACTACAATGTGTGGCGCAATAGCACTTGGGAGTAGGGGAGACCAGGGCTGGTTGGAACACTTTTCACTCTCGGCTATATTTCTCCGCCTTACAATGCGTTGAAATTGTCAAATTGTGATTAACTGAAAGCTTGGGATCTCAGCTACAAAATGTATACATTCAATGTCAACAAATGATCCCTTGTTTTGAGTTATATATGATTAAAGTGGTGTTGTGCACGTGTGCCAACCTGCCCCATGCACGGGGTTGGTTGGCACATGTAGTCGGGGTTGGTTGGAACACCTATGTTATAGTCCTTTGCAGTACCCCTTTTGCTTTTGTTTGAAGTGCTCATCTATATCACTGTCTGTACTAGGGCTTTGCTGATGTCTTTCCTGTGTGTTTTTCTTCAGTAGGGCCCACCGTCAAGACCAATTTGCTCCCTACCGATTTTTTTTTTACTTCAAATGTTTAAAAATGTCTGAAATGCTTCCAAATGTAAAACTATGTTCAGTAATTACAATAACAATGCTAAAATAAAGATTGATGATGTTTTTATGTGTAAAATACAAAGTTTATAGATTTGTCACAAAATAGCCTCAGGTTTTCAAACTTCATTTTAAGATATAGATGAGTCCCCTAGCAGTCAATTATAATGAATATTTTTTTATATATCCCTAACTATTACCCTTCTAGGATGTATTTAGTGGGAGGTGCATATTCTAAGTTTTGACACTACAAAATTAAAATGTTGTTCTCACCTAAAGGGTTAATGACCTGGAGACCAGTTACATACGTGAGTTTACTCTACTCAATAAGGCCGTCAGTTTAGTGTTGGAATTTTGTTGCAGCTCCCTCTAGTAGCCTGGATATTAACAGTGTTTCAACCTGCCCCTGTTCCAACCAGCCCCGGTCTCCCCTACTTCGACCTAGCGTAGTAGTATTGTTAACACCTAATTGTAGATCCTATCCACCACAGAGTTTAGAATCCATGCTGGATCGACCCTCAGCCTCTCCCTCCCCTCTGAGCGAGAGAGAGGCACACACTAGAGATGCGCTGATGGGCTATTATTTCAACCATAACTGCATAGCAAAACTTATCATCCATCAGCCATCCATCAGCACCAAAGTTTTTTGACCAATTTTCAAAACCGCACCCGCCCACCATCCGCTGGTTGTTTTAATGTAGGCTATATGGGTGATGCAGCGCTGCTGACGTGAGGCTAGAAAGCCCTTGTTTGTTCTAGAAAGACTGATCTAATGCAGCAAATACATTAAAAGGCTAAAGTCGTACATTGGCTATGTTGTAGCCTATCCCCAGAATATCAGCAGCAAACTCAGTCTCTGTCTCGCAAAACAGTCTCCAAATAAAACGCACATCGGCCTGTTGCCTATTCTGCCAGCTTGTGACAATATATCGTCCAAAATGCTTGATTGCATTGCATTCTCCATATTTTTTGCTACATTTTCATGTACCACATCAGCATTTTTGTTCAGTGAATCTTTTGTAAATTGCTTTACAATTACCGTCAGGCCTATAAGCCTATTGCCTGGCTTGCCTCAGCTTCGGTCACGTCCTACAATTTTATCATTGTAATAAAAAACGCAATTTGCCACATAATTTCAACATGCTCCTGGCCTACTAATTAATGCCTATTGTACTTTATTTTTTGCAAAAAGAAAGAAATCCTGGATAAAATAACAAGTCATTCAAGTCATTAAAGAAACTCCGACTCCATTCATTCTGAAAGTCCACTGCACAACAGTGCAACGTGCATGTTCACATTTTTAGTAACAACCGCCAAACTTGCTTGCTTGCCTTACACATCTAAGTTTTCCGACTATTTTTCTTACCTTCTTTTTCCGCTGTGGATGTTATTGAGTTTGTAGAAGTTTTAGCTCTTACATTCTGAACATCTCGCACTGCCATCGCCCGATGTCATTTCTGAGTCATATCACCCTCTGTCTCTCTTTTAAATGCCTATTCCCTGAATGGTATATGCTACAATTATGTGTTTTATATATAGGCTAATATCGAAACAAAATAAACCAGGCAGTCTCATCTAGGATATAACACAGGTTGAAGTCAACGTCAAGTTGGTTCTATTTAGGGAGGTGAATGTGTGTAAACATCTGTAGATGACTCAGAAATGACATCGGAAGTCAAGGAGTGAATAGTGGCAAGAGGCAAGCCGAAGGCTGCTGACAAGGGCCCGACGCTATTGTAAAGCAATTTACAAAAGATTCACTGAACAAAAATGCTGATGTGGTACATGAAAATTTAGCTAAAAATGTGGAGAATGCAATGCAATCAAGCATTTTGGACGATATATTGTCACAAGCTGGCAGAATAGGCAACAGGCCGATGTGCATTTTATTTGGAGACTGCTTTGCGAGACAGAGACTGAGTTTGCTGCTGATATTCTGGGGATAGGCTACAACATAGCCAATGTACGACTTTAGCCTTTTAATATAGCCTATTTGTTGCATTAGATCAGTCTTTCTAGAACAGGCAAGGGCTTTCTAGCCTCACGTCAGCAGCGCTGCATCACCCATATAACATTAAAACAACCAGCGGATGGTGGGCGGGTGCGGTTTTGAAAATTGGTCAAAAAACTTTGGTGCTGATGGATGGCTGATGGATGATAAGTTTTGCTATGCAGTTATGGTTGAAATAATAGCCCATCAGCGCATCTCTAGTGTGTGTGCCTCTCTCTCGCTCAGAGGGGAGGGAGAGGCTGAGGGTCGATCTAGCATGGATTCTAAACTCTGTGGTGGATAGGATCTACAATTAGGTGTTAACAATACTACTACGCTAGGTCGAAGTACTCCCAAGTGCTATTGCGCCACACATTGTAGTTCTACGGTTTATTCGCTTGGAAAATCGCCACGTTTCATGTTGCGTGGCCGTAGCATTTCTATCAACTACTCGTGCAACTGTATTTAAGTCGGGAAAACGTGGATGTTTTTGATTACTTCTACGCTTAGTTACCGTCAAAGCCCGCTAGCATAGCAACATGCTAACACAGTCCAGCCGCGCACCAGAGCGTTTGAGTGCACGTACCGACACGGGAGAGGTATGACTCAACTTGTGAAAGTTAAGGTAAGAACATATATTACTACTGACATTGGGTGGCGTGTTCCTTTAACTGACTTCTCATTTCTACATCTACTGCTTCCTTAGGGTTGTGACAGACAGTTAATCTTTGACATGCTTACAAGGCTGAAGTCTGTAGTTTATCTCCCAGGAGATTTTGTCTGTAAAAAGGTAAATATGCTTCTTATTTTTCCCTTCCCCACTACCATTTTCACATTCCCATTATTTCCTAAAGTTTGTTGAGGGCTGCTGACAGGATGGTGAGCTGTCCCCAACTCCTCTTGTTCTACAGGGTGAGATTGGTCGTGAAATGTACATCATAAAAGCAGGGGAGGTACAAGTGGTTGGTGGTCCTGATAACTCTATTGTGTTTGTGACGATCAGAGGAGGAGCTGTGTTTGGAGAAATCAGGTGAGACCTGTGACACACATACTGTTACCCATTCTCACACATCTTTGTGGGGAGTTGTATCTGTTGGGTGACTTTGAGTCTAGAAGTGGAGGAAACCGCAATCTCTTGTATGTTACTTTTAAAAGGATTTATTGCACCATGTCCTTGACTCCACATTCTGGCGTCAAGCCGTCTTCAGTGTGACTTTGAGTCTACCTGTGATGTCATGTACGGTGTCTGTGTCTGTCCCTGTGTTCAGCCTCTTAGCAGGGGGTGGAGGTAACAGACGCACAGCGAATGTCAAGGCTCATGGCTTTGCTAACCTAATGATCCTGGATAAGAAGGACCTGGCTGACATCCTGAAGAACTATCCTGAGTCCCAGAAGCTGCTTCGCAAGAAGGCCAAGTGAGGGAGATGGCCGTCCGACCCCCTGACCCCCGACCGAGAGCTCCCAGCGCACCCACTGGGACAGCCTAACAAAACACACACGTGTTTACAGACCCCGGCGTGGGACTAAAACACACACACACACACACACACACACACACCCTATGGTTTCCATCACACCTCCAGATCTCTGAATTATGTGGTCTGTCACATGGTATAGCAAGTGGCCACTCCCTTTCCTACCCTCTCTTTCAAACCTCATTTCCTGTGTTCCAGAGAGTGGGGGCATGGCATTAGGTGTACTGTATGTCTCATGATTCTGCTGTTCTTTTACTCGTGAATCCAATTCAGATATAGCTACAGAACCTGTGTTTGTGTGTGGGAGTGTGGGAGTAAATGAACTGATGGTGACTGTGCTTTCTGCTTATTTTATAGTTGAAATGAACGATTAAATATTACTTCACATTTTCTTCCCTTATCGTCACTCCGCAGGAAAATGCTGACAAAGGATAAGAAACCTGAAGATGAAGGTGGAGGCAAAAAAGCTGAAGAGGTGATAACAGCACGCCCGGAGACACCTAAGCTCTTCAAGGCCGCCCTGGTTGTGACGGAGAAGGCTGGCATCACAGGCACCTTCGCCAAGCTGAAAGAAACGTATAGTGGGCTGGAGGTACTTATTTAGCACACACACACATCTCTGAATAACTTGTGACAGACAAGAGAAAATGTCCGCTGGATATTCCAGAATCCAAACACACACTTATCAATCATCTTCATTTCTCTCTCTCTCTCTCTCTTTCCCTCCATCTTACCCCTTGCCTCAGCCACACACGTCAAGCTCCATATCTCCCATGCCCCCTCCAACGCCCACACGCCAACGCTCTCCTATCCCAAAGACCATGGAGCAGGAGGAGGACGACACAGTAGCCGAGACGGCCGACAGCAGCATGGTCATACGCATGACCCCGCGCCAGCAGGGCGAGGAGATCCTGTCCGTGGAGCAGGGCAAAGCAGACGAAGGGGCTGCAGCGAAAGAGAAGGGGAAGGAAGGAAGTAAAGCAAAGGAAGTGAAGAAGAAGAAGAAGTAGAAACCCATCATATGTGATCTCAAACATAGGATATGACATCATCTGAATCTCAAGGACACACCCTTGAGAATGGCCCAAGCGCATCTGCCCAGGACATGTTGTCACCCTGGTGGACTCTGGGGAGGATTCATTATTGTATGAACATTACAAAGCCCATATGTGTGTGTGTGTGTGTATTACGGAATGTCTATTAGTCTTTAATGCCCTGTGGCCATAAACTGAGTGCCCAGGATCAATAACCTGCCCAAGCTCTAACTCCAGGTCTACTGCTCTGCTTTTTCTTTGGCTGCCACAGCCCTAGGGACATGTGTCAGCTTCACTATGGCCTTCGCTGTACCCTTTACTGACAAACAATAAGGCCTAATGCACACACCACTCAAAAAGTAAACACTCTTCTCACGGCACAAAACTGATCTGCACTCACATACGCACACTCACACACTATATGTGCACACATGACATAGTTATGCATAACAGTGAGGTATCAATAACTTTACAACTCCTCTCAGAGGGTTTGTATGGATTTGTGATTGTATGTATCTCTGTCAGTCACCAGTTGTAATCAGTGTTTAAGAAGCTAATAGAAACGATACAGCATTATGCTACAATATTTGTTATTGTGTTCCTGAGTTCTAGAGATGTCCTTGTGGTTACTGAGTAGAGGACAATGCCATTAGGACAGCAGCAGATATGGAACAGGATGTTAGTTCAGTCAAATGTTTTCCACTATGCGAGTGAGAATCAATGGCCTGTGATCTGTCCCTGTACATTCTCTCCAGCCAATCACATGATCGCCGATCATTCACAGTGATTTTGTCTCTCACTGAGTATTCAGGTCAGTTCACTGTAAAGCATGGGTTACTGAAAGGACATATTTTATGCCTCAAATGGAAATAAATAAAAAATACATTGCTACAAAAGATAAAAAAAGAAAATAAATTATTATTGATATTGCATCTGACAAGCATTCATTTTCTATATTCAATTAAAATCCTAAATATGACTTTTTCTGTTAAACAACTAAGTATCTGTGTTGGAGAGGGAGAATGAATAGCACGGTTTCTCGGAGAATGACCCACAGGAAGAGGACAGGATGACTTGAGGTCCACATTGTTTGTAATTCCCTCTAACAAACGAAAGGGAGGAAGTGAGACTAAATGCAGTGCTTCAGAAGAGCAGACTGCGCACACCCGGTGGGCCCTAGCCCAGCCAACGTTCAGTCTGTGCTTATTTAGTGGATATTTATGTGCTGAACATATTGAAAACGACAATTAGGGATGACTTTCAAACTGAAATGATAGGGTTTACTTCATACTGTACACAGAGACAATGTTTGCTTGTATTTGAATTACATCAACTAGACAATACATTTCAAAATGTGTTGTTCTGTATAATTTTAATAATTTGAAACACAACAGTTTCAAACAATATATGATTATAGCCTACACGAGTCTACATAGACTTGCACATTACCATGTATGCATTCAATAGGCCTATAGCCAACAACATGTGGCACGGGCTCACTTAGATGCACTACATTATGGTTTAATAAGCTTTTCTTGAATTAGCAGCAAGAAAACCATAATGTCATTATGCACTGGGATCCATATTGGCGAAAATGTCCCCAACGAGGGCCAATAATCAAATGAGGTGGAAAAAATGGGATCTAGTCTCTTGACCTTGTAGGCTGCCTACCAGTTCATGCTAATGTAGACTGAAGTAAACAACTATAATGCATTTTCGAGAAACTGCTAAATGTGGCGGAAGATGTGTCTTCAGCAGTTGGAAGAGGGCATAGGGCTGGTTAATAATTGTAAACACTGGTGCCAGTCAATGAAATCAGATATATGTTAGTGTGAAGTTGTAGGTTACAGTGATTGTAGAATTGCTAAACAGTCCCTAAACTTCCTAAAAGTTCCTAAAATCTCACTTAGTTGTTGTGGAGCATTTTTGACCATGTCCTTCATAGCTTTCTAAAAATTATTATTATATAATTTCATAAAGTTAACAGGCTACATAGAATTAAAGTGCAATGTTTCTTTGTTGCTTTTTCTGTCAGGATGCATTTGAGTGTAGGCCTACACATCTTTTAGTAAAAAATAAATAAAAACACACAAAACCACAAAAAAAACTCAAATGGAATGTGTGTCTGTTGACTTCACTTTACACATATGGCATGCGAAGACCACTGTTGCTGTTTTTGATCCCCTGACCGACTAAACGAGAACATTGAATAATGAACTAACGCACATTTGTCCTGTCAATGAGCTTATCCATACGATTGATAACTGGAGCCTGTGTGGACTACTTAACAAGGTTGTACCCATGTAATGAAAATGAGCTAAGCTGATGGTATGAGTGCCTGCTTAAACTTTGTTGGACTGATCCCACCTCGCGCCTCTTTTTTCACTTGATGGGAGACCAGTACTGTAGGCCTACAGTACGTCACTATTTCTGACTCCAGTCAGCTGTGCGCGCAGCGGGGTACTCATTCCTCCTTCTCTCTCCCCGACTTGTCTTTCACATATTGTATTGTCATGGTTGAAAAACAATCATGCTCCAAAGCCTGGCAAGATATTGTCGCGTTTAAGTGGACGTGACACTAGGATTTCAATAACCTTCGCTTTTTTTGCTTTTTTTTTTTAAGAACTGTTCATTTTATTGTCAGGAGTGTACGTCAACGAAGTGGAAAAAGCCAGGACTCACGAGAAGTTTAGCGTGCTGGCCCTCATGTAAGTGCTTACTTTGATTTTAGCCTACAACTGTTCGTCGTACTGTAGCTCGCATGAACAAATGTCTTTTTTTCTACGATAGGCTATATTTAATCTCACAGACAAAAGTTTACGTTTCATGTAATTTCTTAAATTAAGTAATTCAGGCATCCAAGACACTTACTACTTAAAGGGCATGGCGTCGTTTTGCTTTAATTCCCAAAGCACAGAAATCTGTAGGCTATCCATCGAATAATGGACAGCAGCATCCAGACTAGAAGACTATCACCTTTAATGTGAAAAGCCTTGCTCAGTCTTTGCTGGCGTGGGTGCTTTACTGAAGTCTTCTCGGGAAAGGAAATGGGAAATTAAGACTCCAGACTGAGATTCCATACTGTGAGTTATTCTGCTTCACTCTACTTACTGAGCTACTTTAAATGGAAATGAACTTAATATATAAAGTTCGTCATGGGCCATTTGTTGTATGCAAGATATTGAAAAACAAATAACATTAAGCCATTATTTGAAAAAGTCGGCGATTCGGGTGTGCCCCAAAAAGAGCGGTCTGTCAGGCGGATGTTCTAAAAATACTCAGGCTAAGACGACTCATTTCGGAATAATGTCATAGTGGAACAAGGCGAGATGCTCTTGCTACAATTATATCTGAAACAGCGCATCACATTTGTAAAGTTGTCCAAGAGACGAGCCAACAAGAAATCGGCGTTAGGCTACCACATGATAACGCGTCGGCTGCTTTTATTTGCGCTCTGGTGAGGTTGTAGAAAGCTCGACATGGTTCATGCTGACTTTTGACAGAACCACTGTTGTTTTTTATGCTTACCAGTTGTTTTCTATGGAATGGGCCCCGTGTATGGAGTCTAAAGCCAGAACTAACAAAACAGAATACAACCAGTGGGGCCCACAACTTTCCTTATGCATACCCACGATAAATACATCAGCATGACATCAAACAAACACCACAGTGGTTTTTCGAGTCCGTTTAGGCTAGTCTTACCAAGCGCTGACAGGCTATAACTTCAGAGAAACGTGAGTGGCATAATATCAAATCGCTATCCAATAATTAGGCTAATTACTGAGACTTACATTTGCTACAAGTGTGACTGCTTATATTTTCTGTCATTGAGACTAGCGTCTAGAATTGTGTGGTTGTAACCAATCCTGCACTTTCCTCCTACCTATGCTTTTTTACCTAGGTCAGAGCTATGCATGCTGATCGATCTCGTTGCCAAAATCGATCCGGATGTTTACTCTCCGAAAGGGCAGTATGTTCCCAAAACTCCCTCTTTGAAATAGACGCGTTCTTTATCACGTGTTCATGAAACATGTTATGTAAAGCTGATTGAAAACAGACCGTGACGAGTGAACAGACATAGACACAAACAGCAGAGGGCGTGTTATCCCTTTCAGCTTTTTGATTCTGTGTAAGTAGCCTACACAATGCTAGACTCAGTAACCTCTCCAATGTCAGATTGTATAAACGCAGCTGTTCGACAATGGCTTGGATCATTACTCATAGTTTTCACTGCCCAAGAAAAAAGGAAATACATTTGGCCTTGGAATGGTGTTGTAAACAGTAAAGATGTTTAGTTTTGGCACCCTATTGGATTGAAAGAGGTCTGTCTACAAGGCCTACTGTTTTTATTTTGTTATCCGTCTAGATCAGCTAAATTTGCATTAACGAGAGACCTCAGGCAGTAGAGATTTTAGCTGGAACATGTGTATACCAGATGTTGCACCTCATGTCTGGCCCCATGGCTGTTTTTTGTGTTAGGGGCAGGGTTATGTGTAGTAATTCCCGACCCACCCAAAAATGCGTTGTTTGTTTCCTTAGTGGTCCAGGAAAAACAATGTTACAGCACATGCATTCCACAGTGCATTTCATCCACATATTGTAGTCTATTCTGCATTTCATCCACATATGGTAGTCTATTCTGCATTTCATCATTCGATGCTGTATTGCATATTGCCACTTCTTTCCTACTTATTCTCTCTCCTCAGGCAGTTTCTGTGATCCTTCTTTCACAACATGACATACTGCTGTCTGTCATCAACCCCATGTTTTACTGTTACCATTATTTCCTGCTCTTCGCAGAGCACTATAATTTATGCCTGAAATAGCCTACAGAGGGAGTTATGGGATGGGATGGGTGTGTATAGTTAGTGTACTGTGGGCAGTGGACAGTCAGATGACATTATCTGCTCCAGTCTCTCTCCCTCTCCCTCTCTCTCTCTCTCTTTCTCTCTCTCTCTCTCTCTCTCTCTCTCTCTCATTCTCTCTCTCTCATGCACAAGCACTGATTCACTCTCGTTGTGACACTCTTCTGAGTGCATGCTTTGAATGAGACAACAGGCTTAAATCCTTAAGTCATTGGCCTAACGTGAAGACTTGCATATTTCAGTGGTAAGCCAATTAAGCACGGTGGTCTTAGCTTTTTAAATAGAGACCCATCTTCCTCTTGCGTGACCAAACATACAGACTAAATGGAATACAAACACCTTCATTGCAGTCATGTCTCTTAAATAGAGGTGCACTTGAGTCACTAGTCGCCACTGGTGGCAAAAATAAGTGATAATAAGGGTGTCTGCTGTAGTGGAACAACGAAGTGACCAAAAGCACATTCCCTTTGAGTTAAATACAAACCATGTAACTGATCCTTTCAGTGAATGAGGTCATGGGGTTAAGCATGTTTTTCCTCCTATAAAACAAACTTTGATTTGGTTTTGATTTTTTATTTCTATTCATTGAACTGCGTTAATGATTAATGATGGAATGTTCTCTGGAACCTTATCTGTATTTTTATGTCTGGGTGCCTTTCGATTTCATAGGCTATTAACTTCCTTGTTATGCTTCATCCTCCCAAAGATGTATGTTTACTCTCCACCAGGCAGGGCCTAGAATCACAGTTGTTAGTGTGTGTTGTGTGATCACTGTATGACCTGATTGGCAGTATGAAGCCCTGCCTTTGGACTTGAGGCTACCCCTCTGCCTAGCCTGTCCTCACCCTGTCTTTTCTTGTCCCGCTCTGTCTCTGGTCCAAAGCACCTAATGAGCTGGAAGAAGACTCCATTGTCCCCTCACTGACAGAATTTTCTTTATGAGGGCTTTAGTCATGATTTTAGCATGGAGAGCTATGGTCCGCTCTGCACAAAAGTTCCCGTTGTGGCTGAGGCCGATCACCATTGAACCACACTTATCACCTTTGTCATGTTCCCGCTGGGAAGCATTCCCATGGTGCACCGCTCTGCTGCCAGTGCCTTTACGCTGGACGGTCACGCAGCGAGGTAACGGGCTGAGGCATTCAGGACACGGAATAATGAGGTCGTCTCACCATGGTGACCACCAATCACAGCCTGGCATCCCTCCGCTGCAGCACATCTAAGCAGATGCATCCGCAGATTTAGTTGATTTTCTTTTCATATTACATGAACGCAAATAAAACATATTACATCATCAGCATGGAGGGGCGTTCATGATCCAGCATTAACTGAGCGCTTGTCGTGACAGATGGGCAAAGAGAGAGGGAGCGTGACAAGCTGCAGAGTGCAGGCCACTAGGAGACAAACCCCAAGGTGGGCAGTGAGTTTCTGGTGCTTTTCCTCAGCACTGGTTCAGGAACTCTTTGGGAGCAATGGGACAGGACTGAAGCGGGACTCTCCCTGAGTTACTTGGAGGAAGCAGAGCAGAGCTGCAAACGCACCAACCTGTTTGATTTACACAACACTAGGCTGCAGACAGAGGATTATAGACACATTGGTGATTTCTTTTTTTTCCAAAGGAGATTTCTATAGAAATCGAAGCAATTCTGGAGCTCTTGTCTTGTTTGTTTTTGCTGTGTCGGAGATGTCTCCAGGGGTTTAGTTTGACTGGAGGCACAGGGTAGAGATTGCCCCGGTTGAACTTTATCTTTTTATGGGAGTGTGTACGTGACCATTAACAAGAGATTTATAGTTTATCAATAAGATGGGTGAGGCTCGGTTAGTCAAAGGTCACTAAGCAAACTGTATATAAAACAGGTGTTGCCAACACAAAGAGTGAATGGGAGAGAGGAGCAGGACGCCATCTCATTTGTTGAGCGCTGAAGGATTATCAGTGTAAATTGGCATTAGGACACTACCCTTGTCTGACAGACTACACATGCAGTTAGTCTGTGGATTGCAGAGAACAGAGACAAACCTCTGCTGTCTGTTTTGTTTTTTTTGGAACGATTTTGTTTAAAGTGAAGTCAGTATACTGTTAGGGAGGTTTAAGACATTCTTTTTTTAGTTTTGTTTTGTCTTTGGTTATTTTAGGGATTTTGGAAACTGAGAGTGAAAAGCTTTTACTTGCTGTAGAACGTCGTTAAGGACGTGCAGACTGACTGCCAGAATGTTTTCTGGTCGTATCCATGCGGTGTGTGTTGTGGTAACGGGCTCTGTCCACTGAGAGCTGATTTTGGACGCTTCTCTCGGGATTCCCAAACTGGAAGCTGAGACCCTCAGAATGCCTGCGTTGCATCCTCTCTCTGCTTCTTCTGACTGAGTGTGTTGGGGAGGAAGGGAAGTCCATCTGCGTGTGGGAGATCATGTACGTGCTCTGCACCCTGGTGCTGCTGGCCCTCCACAACCTATTCAAGAGACCCAGGGCCCTGGATCCAGGCGACCCGGGGGCCGAAGAGGGGCCCAAGCAGTCCAGAGATGAGGCAGTGCAGCCTTGGCACGGGCAGAAGGCGAAGCCCCCCTGGCACGGAGGCTTGGGATCGGCACAGGGTGGTATATCTTTATCGCAGAGACCCTGCGGCTGTGTGGTCTATCAATGCTCTGAGATGCGTCAGCATGGGCAGCGCAGGGAGAGTCCCCACGACGGCAAGGATGAAGTGTCCACCAGCTGCAAGAAAGTCCAGGTGAGCGAGCAAGAATGTAGGGGCATAGCAGATGGCTAGGACCCAGAGGAAGGGATGGACACATCGGTACACAGAGTATTTGTGTTGAGGAGTGGCAGTTATAAGTAATAGAGCTGGTTCACTACTGTGGGCATTGGCGTTTGCTATAGCTTTATTTCTACATGTTGTACTGTGGTATGGTGGATTCCTCTTTACAATGCATTGACTAAGGGCTGAGCACATCAGTGCAAAGCAACTCACCTAAAATGCTTTTTCTGGTGTCTGTCTGGTTTTAGCAGCAACCCCTCCGTTACCCCACTGTGAACATGTTGCTGTAATTTAATAATTTATTGCTGATGTATTATTGATTAACAGAACTACAGATGGCTTGATGTCATCTAAGGTTGCGGAAGCATTTATCTGTTTAATTAATTCTGTTCTACCGCAGTCAGTAAATTCAACATTCTTCATGAATTTGTTCAGGTATTTTGTAAAATATTTTTACAGAATGACATATTAAGGTCTGAGGAGGAGCATATCAACTTGAACATTAGTATGTAAAGAAAGAAAATGAAATGATATGGGAGCTACAGTATATGGTGTTCTGATGTTATGGCTAATTCTATCTTCATGCTTTAAGTTTGTGGAGCAGCTAGCCTGTTAAAGATTTTGTGGGCGTGATTTTGACTTCATTGTGCGTGATGTAAGCATTCATGTAAGCATGTTGCATATTATTGGCACATTCCTTCCTTTCTGGATCTGTCCATGAACTCATTTGATGTTGACTGTTTTGTCCTTGAAGAGAAAGATGTACTAGTCATTGGGCTAAGTGCTGTCCTGTTTCACAGTCTCCTGTGAAAATCCCATTAGCGTGCCATCACAGTAAACAGACCCAGATCGCTGGATCATTGGTTATGTAAGCAGGGCTTCGTTAATCTGTCTTTCCATCCATCTCACCCCCAACCGAGACCCTTCTCTCACATTCTCTCTCTTTTTCTCTCTCTCTCTTTCGCTCTCTCTCCATCTCCATCTAATCCCACTTTAACTCAGGCCATCCATTTGGCCCCTGACCCAAACCTTGATGCATCATCAACCCACAACTGCCCATGCACCTACACTATCTCTCTCTGTCTCACACACACACATACACATACACACACTCACACACACACATACACATACACACACACACACACACACACATATACACACATATACACATACACACACACACACACACACACACACACACACACACACACACAAACTCCCTCCCTCAGTCCAGACTGATTGACAGTCACGACGCACACCTCAGGGATGGAAACCCTGTTGATATAATGACTTCCGTTGGACTTGACCCTACCTGAACATTATATATCCATGCTGTTTTATTATGGTCAGAAATCAGTCAAGATATCGTGCTATGATTATATGGTACAAAGGTTTTGTCTTTCATAACATCACATTTTGAAGTAAAATAATGATAACATTCCCATAACAATTTTCAGTAATGTTGACATGATGGGGTGATGAGTGTTTGTAGACTAAGGGCCCATCCCAATACCTCCCCTACCCCTAGATTTTTGCCCTAACCCTCGTTTTTGCGCGTGCACCTGTAGGGCTAGGGCCTAGGGAGCAAGGGGAAGTGCTATTTTCCCCTTAAAATCAACCCTCAAAATATAGCCAGGACCGATGCAGGCTTAAAACGAAGTGGGAGATGAAATTACCCAGGATACCGTGTGAGCTCACCAAGCTGGCCACATGTTTCATTATTTTCGCAAATAAGCATATTAAAATTTCGAAATATGTTGGAATATGTTAGTTTGATGCACATCTGATTGACTGTTGAGTTTTGAACACTAATGTTAGAAAATATCTCACGAAGCTATCTGACGATGTTCATGATATCTGCTGAGTGCTTTGAGAGAGTCTGCCCATCAAATAACGTTATTTATCTGATCTGGTTAGTTTCGTCAATATTTAAGGTGTGTGTTCTGGCATTCTCATGAACACGTATATCTATATCAGACGTAGATAAACCAGCACAGCCCACACAACAATGACCGCTGGAATGGGCATGTTCCTGAATGAAAATAGTAGCAGGCTACTACACGTAGACACGTCGGCGCTGCGCGTGACGTAGGTGAGCGCGTTCGCTACGCTAACTTGCATATAGTGGTGTCCCAATTCATAGGGAAAGATCTTCACCTCCACTTCCCTTGTCGAGGGGGCTTTAATGTTGAGGGCAATCAAAACCAAGTGGAAGTTTTAAGGGGGGAGAAATGGGACGGGCCCTAAGGTTCACTCTACTGATAAGGATTGGGTTTTCATTTTTGCATTTGTTGTGTGTTGATAATATTCTCCTTCACACTGACAACATTTAGTTGAAATGATGGTGAATACACTCATACTATTCTGGCAGCCATGGTTTGCCACCCTCGTATAGTACAGGGAGGGAGTGAATGTAATTAACTATTCCCATAAAGCACACTGTTTGATGTCTTTTACACTGAAACCAAGTGTCCCCCGCAGGCCCTCAGAGACAGACAGAGACCGATAGAGAGACTCTGTTCTCACACTAGTGTTTGCTATCCGAGCTGAAGAATGGTGTCAGTGTACCAGCTCTGAATGTAAGCAGGGCTTCCTCATCAGTCAATGGAATGGCACTTTGTCAAAGCGCATGTCAATACAAATCATCTTTGCAAGTCCGCTTTAAAGATATGACAGCTCTTGTCACAAACCTCTATTACTGGTGATTGGAGAGAGACATCTTTTGTGTTCAGCCACATTGCCACAAAGGGGATTGGTGGAGGGCGCCTGCTGGCCTGAAAGCACTGGGCTTTTACTCTACTGCTTTCTGGGCCATCCTCTTCACAATGCTGTTCTTTTTATGGAACAGTAGGCTATGTGGGAGGAGCAGTCAATTTTACACCCGTTAGTATGGAATTACACACACACACACACACACACACACACACACACAAACAAACAGACACAGTATAGAGGGCTGTGGTTAATATTTCAGGCAGTAGGAGGGGCTAACGGCGATGCCTACACAGAGCAGCAGTCACTCACACATAACCAGTGCCATAGCAAGACTGGGGAGAGCAGCGCTACGCTTGATTTGTGGCTGAAATATTTATTTCACTGGTGGCGAGAGAGGGAAACAGAAGAGCGAGAGAGAGGGGTGGGGAAGAGAGGGAGCAGAGGGGGAAAGGAGGAGGGGGGATGCAGGAGAGGAGGGGGGGCTGCGATGCTGGCTCAGATTCCACCGTTACTAAGGAACTGAGCGCGAGCAGAGTGTTGGTGTCACCGTGTGTGAGGGGAGAGCCATCTAAAGGAGGAATGCGCTTATGAGCGAGTGTGTGTGCGTGTGTGGAGGAAAGAGAGAGAGTGTGTGAGCGAGAGATCGAGAGGGAGAAAGGGAAGAGCTGGTTGGCAGATACAGTCCGACACGTAGCTTGCATCGAGAGCCTTTGGCTCTGCAGGAGAGTGTGTACTCCAAGTGCTCGTTAAAGACCGAAGCCACGGCCATGCAAGAATGATCAGGGCCATGGGACCGCAGGCTAGG
The DNA here is from genome assembly GCF_046254945.1 of Alosa pseudoharengus. Classification (NCBI taxonomy): domain Eukaryota; kingdom Metazoa; phylum Chordata; class Actinopteri; order Clupeiformes; family Clupeidae; genus Alosa; species Alosa pseudoharengus. Next base: position 35,980,487 of record NW_027468630.1, on the reverse strand, counting down.
AGGTGAGTACACCAAAGGGAGAAGAACGTCTGTGTGTGTGTGTGTGTGTGTGTGTGTGTGTGTGCGTGAGCGAGAACAGTCTCTCTCATCCTCTCTCTCTCATCCTTCATCGCCATTTATGGTGCTGTTTGGCCATTGTGTCAATTAGATCACAGCTGCTGTGTTCTTGTTCACGGGCTAAGCTGATGTTGGGCTTACAGTCAGATCTTAATCTCCAGCATCCCCGAGCAACAACATACCTACAGCACCAGTATCAGCACTCCACTGGTGTCTTTGTACAGAGGGCACACTGCTGCTACTGCTGATGCTGCTGGTGTGTGACACTGGCTGTGTGGGCCCAGGACATTGTGTGCATATTTTTGTCCAGAGGTATTTAAGGTTGTTGAGAGATCCGGCACCCACCGGCAGATGTTGACACAGAAGGCTCAGTGTTTATGCTAGAGGGGAAGGGAGAGATTTAACCCTGCCTGAACGACAGAGGGAGAGAGGAGAGGATATGCTTCGCTCCCTATGGGGAAGGGGGGATGGGGACACTGCATTATTTAAATGCTCTTACTGTTACGGTGCAGAAACGGAATCATTGGAATTGCTATTTTAACAGACTACGGTCTGTCTGGAAGGAATGAAATTGGCTGTAGACAGGTGTGTCTGTGTCTCTATATGTGTCTTACTGTGTGTTAGTGATGAGAGAAGACTAGGTGAGTTGGAGTAGCAGGCATCGACAGACTGTCTGACCACAGGATCCATTATACTGTAATTCAGTGACAGACTGTGTGTGTGTGTGTGTTAGTGTGGGTGGCGTTTTAAATTATTAAATTAAATTATTCATAGTAATGGTGATGGTGGTGAGTGTAATGGAGTGGTCTTTGTCAGCAAATGGCTCTCTGGTTGGTCATCAATGCCCCTCTCATGTTCCTCAGACCGCGAGAGAAACAGGACTCCAGCACTCTCAGTACGACCATATCATTATATTATCTCATCTCTTGCACGCTATCATTTCTCTCAATCAGTCCCATGGATGCCTCTAGTGCTGCAGAAGATGGCTATAATTGTGTGGGCAAGGCTGCAATATGTGACTACTCCCCTCAGGCAAACAGTATTATCATGCAATACTGCAGATTGGCAAAGCTCATGCACTTATTACAACCAAGTTAGGCACGCAAACCTGCGGCCGCAGCAGCGCAGCTTAGCGCATTATGAATATAAAGTGATGCGTCTGATGCGTTTCCTGTCCAGCGTTCTCGCTCTGTGCGGATCTGTAGCCTCCCGACTGCCTAGTGCAGGCCAGGATGGGAGGAAGTCCTGGAGAGAGAAGAGATCTAGTCAGGCGTGAGCTCGTGAGGGCTGTCACATCCTTGGCACGGAGTGAGCACGCTCAGCGTGAAGGTGTCGATTGGCTGTGTGTGTGTCTGCAGAGGGGTACTGGGTGAAACTGGGAGAGAGGGAGACGGAGACGGATAACAGAAGTGGGCTAATGAGATTCAATTGTCGTCTCGGGAGACAAGTGTTTCTACACCCATGAAGATGATCAGAGGATTCTCACACAGGAGGGAGAGAGTGAGAGAAGAGCGAGTTAGAGAAGGAGACTGGTGCCCATTTAAAAGCAGGTTCTGTTAGAGGACACATCTACTGTATGTCTGATGCAGTTTAGACAGAGACAGAGGAGCTTGTAGTCTATTAATGTAATTGAAAAGCAAAGTCCTTTTAGGCCCTTCTACTCGGCAGCCATATTGCAAGGCACTTTCGGCACTTATCGGACATCTATTTCGGGCAGAACTGCGCATGTGCAGCGGCGAGATCACACCACATGATTGGCACAATGTATTCACATGTCAACTTTTGGCTGCGGAATGGGCAAGATATGTCTAGACAACTGCCATATTGCCGTTACAAACTAACCCCATGCCTTTCTATGGAAGATGTTTTGAGTGCTGTGTCTCATTAGAAAGTCTCTGGAATACAGTAAGATCCTCATTTGGGTGGTTGGACCCCTGTCCTCTTCCCATTGCACACATTGAGACCCAAACAAAAAGAGCTCTCTTCTCTACTGACATGGATAGCACTGGGGAGGTCTCAGCATTGTCTGATATTTTGCAGAGGGGAATGAAATCTAATCCTTTGGCTTGTTTACCCATTGATGTCGCACACAGACCAGGCACTTGACCTGTTGTGTGCACAGTAGCTTGTGTGTGTGTGTGTGTGTGTGTGTGTGTGTGTGTGTGTGTGTGTGTGTGTGAGTGTGTGTGTGTGTGCGTTTTAAGAAAGGTAGAGCACAGCTGCATGTGTTTTCACGAAACCCTTGGTAAACAGGCCGATTAGTCCCATTAGGCCTTTTTTCTTTTTTTCCAGCTGTAGAGATCTCCACTTCCCCCTAGTGGCCTAAGGTGAAAGTGAGCGTTAATGAAAACTGAACTATCACTGATCTAGTTTCTTCTGCTGTCATTAACCCTACCGGTTATCTGTTGGTTATATAGAATTATTGCAGCTCAGTATTATCAGTGCAGGTATTTTAGTGGTGGTATGACCTTGTGTCCTCTACATAAAAATAGCTGGTCAGAATGAAGTCAACTATGCGAGACTGACCAGTGCAGACTGTCCAAGTGTGCCCATGTGTTCCACGTCACAGGTCACAGGATGCAGTCTGAGAGAAGAAGGCCATCTGCTGACTGGCTTAAGGGGATTAGTAGAGGCTGGAGAGTCCCGGGCGGCCCAGCGCACCTTAGACAGTGTAGAGACGCTGTTGCTACTGTGCCGCCTCCTCCTCGTCCTCCTCCTCCTCCTCCTAGTCAGGCGTCCTTGGTTTACCTCCACTTGCGCTGCGCTGTGCTCCTATCGTTGGACCCGTCCGGCATGGAAACCTTGTGGCGTTATTGTGGTTGTGGTCAGCTGTTGAGGAGTGAGGGGTGACTGTGGTGCAGGAGTTAAGATGTTGGGATGGGTCGGCTCACTCGTCAACAAGAGCCTCCTGGAGCGGGACTATGAACGTGAGCGATACGTCCACAGGCCGGAACGTAGGACCTCAGGACAAAGGGTACTGATCGTATGTGTGTGTGGGTGTGTGTGATATCTGCATCTGTTGTGATGGACTCCAGACACTTGTGCTATGTTTGATGGTTTGTGGTTTTTCCATCTTTTGTCCCTTTAGCCATTTTCTCAGTCTGGAGTGAGTGTGAGCTGTATTGGTAAGAACGTATTGATTGGGTTTTAAGCTAATGTGACACTAGGGGAGAGCTGGGCTTGGGCAGAGGCAGACTTTAGGGTTGCCTGGTTTTCAGATATTGTGTCCAATGCATTCATTCTTGGCTTTATGGACATGAATAATATACACACACATACAGGTACATGTGTGTGCTCACACACTCACACTCATACTCACACACTCACACACTCACACACACTCACACACACACACACACTTACACACAGTGTCACGCACATTCACGTGGGCAGAGTGTGATCACCCCAGCCAAGGAGTTGGTTGAGGTCCTGACGGGATAAAGCGGGTTATCTTCCCAGAACAGGTTGTCCTCCCAAAGCCAAACTACAGATGGGGTTAGTGAAGTGACACCCTGACACAGGCTCACTGTAAACAAAAACATGACTTTTCACTGATGACTGCTGGAATGGTCCTAGAATGGACGTGTGTATGTGTGTGTGTGGGGGGGGGGGGGTATACGAGTGCATACTCATGTTTGTGTGTGTGTGACGGAGAGAGAGCTGAGCTGAGGAGTCTCTGAAGAGCATTAGTGGTTTTATCAGGGCCTCTATCCTGACTTCTCCTGTCTCCTCTCGTCTTGTCTTGTCTGTCTGTGTGCAAAGTAATCGGCTTCTTTACAGAGCCACCAGCACATCCCACCCATTCCTATAATCCAGTTAGTCCGACTGTTATACAGAGCCATGGACCCTGACCTCTAATCTCACTGCCCATTTGGCTGGCCTCGGCAGTGACCACCCGTTGAACGGGAAAGTAGTTTTACAACATCTCCTTATAGCAATCTCCCTATGCAATCCTGTGGGGCATTTGTGGTAGATTGGTGGTTTTAAATCTCAATATGATTCTTGCTTTATTTAAAGAAGTAGTATGGAGTTTGGGTCTAAATATAGTAAGCTAACTAGCTAAAAAAACATGCACAAACCTTTCAAATGGCACCATCTCATCGGCTGGCACTGATGAAAACTTGTTATGTTAACTGGCATCTTCTGGCGTCTTATTGTAGGTGATGCCGTGCCTTGAAGGCTTTTCTTCATTTTCACAGGGTGTTCTAACCTGGTCCAATTCCCTCCCAGCCTCCAGTGTTCACTTCCTGAAATAACTTTAGGTTGTCATATTTTAAGTGAGCTCCTACTAAACAGAGCATTGTAAAATATTTACCACCAAGAGAACACAGTTGAAGCACAGTGCTCTAAACAACATTCCATTTTGGTTTGTCAGACAAATGAAACCCAGTTAAGATGGCACCACAGATTGGACTGGCAGTAATTAAGCTTTGGCTTCTTTTAAAGTTTCAAAGTTCAAACAAACAATACTTTATCTCCACAATCCACATCAATCAATACTGGCCACAATCAACTATTTGTTGTTTGTGACTAGTTTTTCTTCTTCTTTATGACTAAATTGTGATCAGCTGGACATACTCATCATAACAACCCAAGTTTGTGTTATGCTCAATTGAATTATTCTTCCGTTAGTTGATTTTCTGGTCTCTTCTTGGTTCCTCTTCCTTCATTGGTCTTCTTTCTTCCTTCTCTCTTTCTTCTTCCTTCTTCATCTCTCTTCTTCTGCCCAGCCGGTCCAGCAGTCCGCTCCATTCGGCCCTGCGGTCATGTTCGGCACACGCAAGACCTGGGACCTTGGCCACGCCCCCTGCCTGCAGGACCTCTGGAAGAAAGACGTCTCATTGGACGGTGAGGGAACCCTTGCCCGCCCACTTTGCTTACAAAAGCCAGTGTTGCAACATTTTTGGAATGTCAGAGATTGCGAGGGAGAGAAAGTGAGTGTCTGTGTGTATGAGAGAAAAAGAGAGAGAGAGAGGCTGACAAGGGAGGGCTGTTTCTCACACAGAGAGGGAGTGGTGTGGGAAGGAGTGGAGATGAGAGGAGAAGAGAGGAAGGAACACATTCCGTCTTGGTGACAGGAAAGGAATGAGAGCACATGCGGGAGAGCAAGAGAGAGACAACGGTTTCGGCTGACTGAGTAGCACATTGGTCCCGCCAGGTACTGAGAACTAAATCCACTTAGAGAGCCAGACCTGGCTCGAACACTGGCACTATTGTTGGGTGTGTGT
>NW_027468630.1:35777702-35970202 GCF_046254945.1 Alosa pseudoharengus | reverse complement strand
GGGCAGGACACCGAGCAGCAGCTGACCAGCAGGCTCCGCGAGAGCGAGCAGGCCCTCGCCCGCCAGGCCGCCATGCCCCCACAGGTCAAGGTCAGCAGCACACCTCTCTGCTCCTTAGGGGTTTTAGATTAGTTGGAGAGAGGAAACCACTCTTCTGACTGAGCTGTGCTTACAGATGGTTATGTCAGACACCTGACAACCTTAAGCTGTTACTATTGCAGAGCAACATTTTCATTAAATAATCATGAAATAATCATAAATAATGTAGAATTATAGAATATAACATCATATTTTTCAGTGATCCAACTGATATGATTTTTGTATCTATACACATTCAGGAATAAGGCCTCATTAAATTACGCATCCCAACTTCTCTTCTCTTGTCTTCTACTTTTCATGTCTTGTCTTCTCTTGCTCCCTTCATGTCTTAAATAAATGCGTGTGTGTGTGTGTGTGTGTGCAGTATGTGACTAAGACGGTGGAGGTGGAGTCGGCCCAGTGTAAGGCGGCGCTGGCCGAGTGTCAGGTGCGGAACCAGGCCCTGCAGGAGCAGCTGAGCGTCCAGAGGCAGCTGCTCAGGGAGCTGGAGGAGCAGCTGCACGAGTCCCACAAGACCAGTGGACAGCTCAGGCAGCAGGTACATACATGGCTTGCTTTCTTTCTTTCCTTCCATCTTTCTTTCTGACTCTTGTCTTTCTTTCTGTCTTTCTCTGTCTGTCTGTTTCTTTCTTTGTTTTGTTTTTTTCTTTCTCTTTTTCTCTCTCTCACTCTCCCTCCCTCCCTTCTCTCTGTCTGTCTGTTTGTCTGTCTGTGTGTCTGTTCATATTTCTCTTGTTGTTGTGGTTCTCTTAATCTCTTTTCTCTTCCGCTGTCCAATCCCCTGAGTGTTGATGGGTTCAGTGTGTACTGTGGAAACACTGTGTTGATGTTTATTCAATCCTTGGCTCTGTGTGGGGATTTTGAAATGAGACCATTCATCCTCTGATTGTGATGAAAGCTTAGGGCACCAAAATTAAGCCACCGAGCTTTGGGAATTACCCATCCCCTAGCAGAGTGTTGTCGTGACTGCTTTAGCCCTCTCCCAATCTCACAGTTGTTGACTGCTCCTACCTCCCAGTACTTTGAGCTGCAATTGGTCCCTGCCTCAGTGTTGTGGATTGTGATTGGCCCTCACTCCCAGTGTGGTGGTGCTGGCACGTGCGGTGCTGCTTGTGTGGTTGGCCCTCTCCCCCTCTACCCTGTGGTAGCTATGTGGTGGTCCCGGTGCGGCTAACCGCTCTCTCCACTTGCGTCCGCAGCTGAGGGCCGATCGTAGCCGGCTGTGCGGCCTGCTCTCCAAGGCCGTGGGCTGGCGCAACAGCGAGGTCATCCGTAGACTGTCGAAGGTGTGCCACTTTATTCTGCTGCTAGCCGGGGCCAGAGGTCAAACATGTGGAGATCAGTGTGACAGTTTAGAAACAGAACTGAATAGGGATGGAGTGAGGTCAAGGTCATTTATTCATACAGCACATTTTAAACAACAGATGTTGAGCCTAAGTGTTTAAGTCACAGGAGATGAATATGCAAAACATATAACTGTATCATCACCAATACTGGTAATGCATTATTTACATCAAATATGGTCTGATCAACTATTTTGGCTAAGTTTTACCAGATATTTATTTTATCTAAGCATTTCTGTTAACAGTTGGCGAGGTAGCATAAGTTATTTGAGCCATGATCAGAAGTCTGAGTTTAGGGAATACTGATGCCCATTTTGCACCTTTGGATCCCATGATGTTGTAGAGTAAATGACAGAATGTGTGTTGTGGGAAATGTGTAGTCTGTTTGGTAGATCCCAGTATAACCATAGTTCCTCTGTGTGCTTTAGCATCACTGTGTCTCTGACCCTCTCACTCCACTGCTCACTGACTCAATGCTCAGCCATTCCTCTGACTCACTAAGGCATGTAGCGTAGTGTCCTGCCTCTGGATCCAACTCTGAGTCACTAACAGAGACAGCTTTGGCAGGGTACTGTATCTAGTAGCATTAGGACTCACCTGTTAGTATCCCTCCATCTGTGATGTGGGCATCTTATCCATGTGTAAAACCTAAGAGTTACACGCATTGAAGTTGATGCATTGCATGTTGAAAGGGAAAATGTATGAAAGGGAACGAAAGTTCGTTGTGTTCCCACAGATGGTAGACCAGTGGAATGTAGACAATTCCGTGTGTGTGTGTGTATGTGTGTGTGTGTGTGTGTGTGAATGACTGTCTGTGTGTGACTGGATTGTTATTATGGAATGCCATTGTACTCTGAGCTTTAAGAATGGGGCTAATTGGTGTTTGCCTCCGGTCAGATCCTGGTGTACGAGGGGGAGATGGAGAGGGCTCAGGGGCAGCTGGAGGCTGAGATGCAGAGTCTGGAGGAGGAGAAGAACCGTGTGATCGAGGAGGCCTTCATCCGCGCCGAGAGCGAGATGAAGGCTGTGCACGAGAACCTGGCAGGTGAGATGAGAAGAGTGGAAGTGAGGAATGAGTGAAAGCGTGGTTGCCAGGGAGTGTTTGTTTAACTCTCGGCCATCTCTGTGCAGGTGTGCGCATGAACCTGTTGACCCTGCAGCCCGCTCTGCGCACCCTCACCTGTGACTACAACTGCTTGAAGAGGCAGGTGCAGGAGTTTCCCTTCCTGCTGGAGAAGGCCATCGCAGAGGCCAAGCAGGAGGTCAGTTCAACGTTAAGATAATGATGAGAAGGCGTATGATATTCCAACAATATGTAACACATTTGATCGTATTGTCTCACTTTCATTTCTGTGTGTGGGTGGGTCCATCTACAGATCTGTCAAGTGATCGGGGAGGTAAGCAGTGCCAACCAAGAGCTACTGCGCAAGTACAAACGAGAGATGAACTTGAGGAAGAAATGTCACAATGAGCTGGTGCGACTTAAAGGTGAGAGATGCGCTCAGCATCCTGGGAAATGTAGTGTATGTGCAGCCATTGAGTAACATCATTTTAGTAACAGCGAGAGATAATATATATGCATGCTTTCCTCCAGGAAACATCAGGGTATTTTGTCGTGTGCGTCCTGTCAGCCAGAGTGAGATGGATGCAGTGGACGCTAAGAACATGGTGACTTTTGACACGGATGATGACTCAATCCTCTACCTGTCCAGTAAGGGCAAGGTCATGACCTTTGAACTGGATAAAGTCTTTTCCCCTCAGGCCACACAAGAAGAGGTATGTCCTACATCTCATGCACAGCAGATGACACTTGAGTGGTGAGACGAGGGATCTTGTGGATCACATTTGCTCCATTTATTTATTCTAGGTGTTCCAGGAAGTTCAGTCTCTGGTCACTTCCTGTATCGATGGTTTCAACGTGTGCATCTTTGCTTACGGTCAAACTGGCTCAGGAAAGACGTACACTATGGAGGTATGGCCGTGTCCTAAAGCACAGTTTTGTAGTCATAAAACTCTTTGTGCATGTACGTGCTTGGTATCTTACTTGTGTTTGTGTGCTGCTCCAGGGGGTGTCTGAGGACCCTGGCATCAACCAACGTGCTTTGCGACTGCTATTCGCTGAGGTGTCTGAGAAGAAACCAGACTGGGATTACAACATCTCTGTTAGCATGGTGGAGATCTACAATGAGACATTACGGTGAGGACACACACACACACACACACACACACACACACACACACACACACACACACACACTATCCAGTCATCAGTCAGATGGACAGACAGTACCATTTTTGAGCTCCTCCCTGGGATGCTGCCAGACTGCAGTCACAGGCTGCAGCTGTGCCGGCCAGCCACACGAAAGCAATTTGAAGATTCGAGCCAGGTGTTGCCAAAAACATCTCTCTCTCTCTCTCTCTCTCTCTCTCTCTCTCTCTCTCTCTTTACATAACTCGGCCTCTATTATTCATCCCTAACCAATGACCATGCGTCTTCGTGTCCTTTGCTGCTGTGGCTGTGTCCTTGTTCCGCATTAAGCTGGGCAGGTCAGCCATTACATAAAAAAATGAATTCCATCTAATAACTACAGCCATCTGTGGAATGAAAATGGGCAGCCTCTTATGCTCTCTCTCTCTTTCTCTTTCTCTCTCTCTCTCTCTCTCTCTCTCTCTCTGTTCTCTTTCCCTCCCTCTTTCTCTCTCTCCCTCTGATTACATAAGCACTGCACATCTGCATGATCAAAAGGCCTGTGTTTTCTGGAGGATTACAGGGGCAGATTTTAATTTTTTTGAAGGGAAGGTCAATGGATACACTATTCCCAAGATCCTAATTCGCCCGAGCCGCTTTGGGGAGAGATCACGCTGTGTGAGCGCCCGTGCTGACCGCCCGTGCTGACCATCATGACTCAGGAGATGTTCGATAGTGGAGTAAATCTGTGACGTGTTCTCTGTCTCAGGAGCCTGCTGGGGGACAACCTGAATGACAAGCTGGAAATAAAGATGTGTCCAGATGGCAGCGGTCAGCTCTACGTCCCAGGCCTCGCCGCGTTCCCTGTGAAGAGTGTAGAGGACATCAATAAGGTGAGGGCAGCTCTAAAACACACCTCAAAAAGGTGTGATGGTGAGACTTGATCCATAAGACCATTTGTTGAGCAAGGTTTGAGGATTTAGACCTCACCTGCATATTGGTGTGTTTGTGATGTTTGTGAGAACAAGCATAGTCATGGCTATATATCAGCTCTTTGTTCAGTGGCTCAACATACTTAGATGACTGATGTAAGATGCTTGGATTAGATGTGGGTATAAGGTTCTTGCACACAGTGTTCATTCATTCAAACATAAAGCACAGTGTTGCAATTTAAACAGAAAATCACCGCTAAGATGTACCTGAATGCTAACCCTGTGCAAAGCTGATTCCACATGCATGCTGGCGGGAGGTCTGTAACTGCGTCCACTGGTTCGTGCAGGTGCTGGAGTTGGGCCACATGAACAGGGCGACGGCCTGCACCAACCTGAACGAGCACAGCTCCCGATCCCACGCGCTGCTTATCGTCACAGTGTCCGGCTTCAACTCCTCCACCGGCCACCGCTCCTCAGGTACACACACACACGCACACACACACACACACACACACACACACACACACAGGTATCATGTATCCACACTACTCATAGTCCCAGTGGCCAGCTTCTCTACAGGCCAATACACCAGATATCCACACACACACACACACACAAACACACACACACATGTATCCAGCACTCATGTCATGGCCTGTTCACGGTATTATCTATTTCTACCCTGTTTTCCACACTGGTTTAAGTTTGTTTCCTTTTGTAACGTGCGTCCCCTCAGGCAAGCTGAATCTGGTGGACCTGGCAGGCTCAGAGCGGATCACCAAGTCCGGTGCAGAGGGCAGTCGTCTGCGAGAGGCTCAGTGCATCAACAAGTCCCTGGCAGCCCTGGGTGATGTCATTAACGCGCTGCGCTCGCGGCAGTCCCACGTGCCCTTCCGCAATTCGCGCCTCACCTACCTGCTGCAGGACTCGCTGAATGGAGACAGCAAGACCCTCATGATGGTGCAGGTCAGTCTGAACATACTCAACAGCCCAGGCCAGGTCAGATCAGCCCAAACACACCCACTCCCCTTTAGGCCTGGCCAAAATAGTGAAGGTCAACCAGACATTCATCTTTGACCAAAGATGTCAGGTGGATTAGACAGTTTTTAAATTAATTACTTACATTCATACCGTATTTATTGTTAGATGTTTGTCAATTAAATTTGATATATATATAATCCACAAGGGCATCCTTGAGTGTTGTTCCTTTCAAGAAGAAGGAAGACTAAATAGCTTAGATACTAAACCAAATCTATTATACCTTTTCTTTATTATACCTACACCTTTCATGTTTATTTGATTCCTGCATCTGTAATCTTTGACCTCTGGACTTGGTCCCCTCCCCAGGTATCTCCTCTGGACACGAACGTCAGTGAGTCCGTCTGTTCTCTGAAGTTTGCACAGCGCGTTCGCAATGTGGAGTTGGGTCCCTCTTCCTCACGGAAGCAGACCGAGAACTCCTCCACCTCCTCCTCACCCACCCACGACAGTGTGGAGGTAAGGGCCCACTCTAGGACCCCCCCCCCCCCTCCACACACACACACATACAGTATTCTCTCTCTCTCACACACACAGACACACACACACAGACACAGACACACACAGACACAGACACACACAGACACACACACAGACACAGACACACACACAGACACAGACACACACACAGACACAGACACACACACAGACACAGACACACACACAGACACAGACACACACACAGACACAGACACACACACAGACACACACACAGACACACACAGACACACACAGACACACACAGACACACACAGACACACAGACACACAGACACACAGACACACAGACACACAGACACACAGACACACAGACACACACACAGACACACAAACGCACACAGTACCCGCACAAGCAGAATGTAGCCACTGAGCCTGAAGTGCTGAGGTCTCAGACAAGGGATTCAGGTCAGGGGCCAGAGAGAGCATAAGCCTCCAGCCTTCCCTCAACCACTCACCTGCTGATAATCCACTTACACACACTCACTCACTTGCACATTGTGTGTGTGTACTGAGTGTGGGCGTTTTTGAATTCTGCAATGCATAAGGCAATCTTGAATGCAATGCAGTGTGTGTTTGTGTGTGTGAATGTGTATGTATGTGTCCTCAGATAGCACAAACACAAAGAGACATGCAGACACACGTGCACATGTGAATGACCTTGTAGATGACCTCTCTGTCATTGTTGGCCTTTCAGCTGGACTCTCCCCCGGTGACTCCAGTACCTCTGCCCATCTCCAGGGCCAGCAGCGCCGGCTCCACCCTCTCCTCCACCTCCAAAACCCCCAACACACGCCGACGCTCCCACAGTCAGCTGGCCACCGGTGAGACACACACACACACACACACACATACACACACACACACACACACACTAAGCCTGATGCACAATAAAGTAATTGTAAGAAAAGTTATACACTGTAATATAATAAAGATACAAAAACCTTCCATAGATGTTTTTATAAACATGAAGTGCAACTTATCTAAATTAACTTTTAATACAAGTCTTATATTAAGGGTTAAACCCCCCCCCCCCCTTTCCCTTTCCCTAATCCTCCCTCCCCTCATTTAATGGTCTGTGTTGTGACTCAATGATTGGTTGGTTCACAGATAGACAGGTAGACAGAGCAAGCCCATTGGTTGGGGACGGTGGGCAGGTAGGTGGGGTTTTATCTGATTGATTGGTTGGTTGGTCGCTTGGCATGGAAACGCTCAGCATGGCATGGTGCCCCGTGTCACCTGGTCGATGCCCACCCGTCTAACACACTAACACAACCTGAGGAATCTTCTGGAGTGACCTGTGTGTGCGCGTGTATGTGCTGGTGTTTCACATAAGCAGTGCTAATCTGACAGGTATTTCAAAAGGCTGGCTCTGTGTGTGTCTGTGGTTTATTGTGTGTCTGTGTGCGCACATGGTACTTTTCTTTGTACTGTGCTTGTGTGTGTGTGTGTGTGTGTGTGTGTGTGTGTGTGTGTGTAATGTGTGTGTGTGTGTGTGTGTGTGCGCGCACTCTCATGCCCTCTCTGCTCTCTCTGGCTTGGTTTTGTGTGATGGAGCTGCTTTGGTGGTGAACAAGGGCTTGCAAGGGAGCAGTGAGGTGTCAGGGGGGATTATGAAAAGTGTGTGTGTGTGAGTGAGTGAAAGAGACACAGAGAGAGAAGGTACTGGTAGTATCACTCTATTGTCCAGTTGTCCAGTGCATCCCACTCAGGCGCTGTCCGCTGCACTCATTCACTCCCTTTGCCCTCACAGAACTGTGTTCTTTGTTTTAGCTGTGGCGTGATGAAACACAATATGAGTTCTGTGCTAAGCACTCTTGATATAATATCAGATAACAGATCCAACAAACAGATTAAGTTATCTTCACACATCAGTGCATGAAAATAGAGGCGTTATTGCAGTGCTTTAAGATTAGCTGAGATGAGTTCCAGATACTGAAATGTGGAGGAGCCAGTTGAGTGAAACCGCTCCAGACGAGCTGGTTTCTTTGGGCCCTCAGGCCTGTGTGGACATAGTTGTAACATGTCATGTTTGTCTGTGTGACGTACTTCCACAGGACCCTAACTAACGATGTGTGGAGGCGTGTGACTCAGTAATTAACGGCCCTTTGGGAGCTATTTGAGCTGAAGTGATTTGGCAGAGGATTATGTTTCAAAGTACTTCTGAAAATCCCTCTGTGACCCTTTCACCACGCGGCCGCTGAATGGGCCGTCAGCAAGAAGTAATTTCTTATTGGGATTTTGAGTTGCCTCATCCACACAACCCCTCAACAGCATATCTGTTTTCCAAACAAGACTAACTTCCCACTAAGTTGGCCATGTAGTAACCAAATGACTCGCTGTTTTTGAAAAGTGGATGGGCTTGGGCACTGTAGAATTGGTGTGGTTCTGTTTTTGACATTGAGTAAGTAATATTAACCCCTCTGATAGATTGTTTGCTCCGCTTGTAAGACTCACTCAGCCTTTAGTTTGACATGATGATGATAATAATAATAATAATAATAATAATAATAATAATAATAAAGTTTGAGTGCTTTGTGCCGTTTGCACTAACTGTCTCACCCCTGTGAATTGAGTGTTGAGCCATGCAGCTGTAATGCAAAAGCGCAGCCATCTCCCTAACGTCTCCCTAACGTCTCCCTCGTCTCTGTTGATGTGTCCTCAGGACGAATGAAGCTCACCGCCTGAATGACGCAGCGGCTTGGGAGTTGAAGAAGAGTCTCCCAACACCTGTGTCCACCTGTGGATTTTTTTTCTGCCCCTCTGTAGCAATGAACTGCTGTCTTTCATGGGTTATAGCTGAAGGAGGTTATGGATGTCGAGACAGGAAACAGAGGAGGGACTTAGACTTTTACCGGCCTATGAGGGCCAGAGCCTGGACTTCACTGGCCAATCAGGGTCCTAGATCAGTGCGAGGGGTGGGAGGTTGTGGGGTTTGGGGATCACCTCCAGTTGGATTTTGCTCTGATCAGCAAATGAAGCAGCCTGGCTCACACACTCTCTTTACCCACAAACCCCTGGGTGAGCAACATACTCCTCCACTCGCCAGTTCCTGTTCCCCTGGACCTTCCCTCTTGACCACAAAGGAGCTGTGAGGGAGGGTGCGCTCTCGTAGGATGTCAGTATTTCTGGACAACAAAGAAGCACTTTAGACCAGGCTGCTATCGTCACCTCTGCTGTTCTGCCACTCAAGAGCTCAGCTCCTGCTAAACCTGCCCACTCGTGTACACATCTGTATATTCCTCCCTGAGAGGACAGGAGAGGATGAGAGGACGGAGACATTGTTGATTCTGTACGGCTTCCGTTTGACTCCAGACTTTGGTACAGGACTCCTGATCACCCTCTACCTCCCACCCCTTCCATTCACACACACACACCACACAACACACACACACACACACACACACACACCTCTCTGGGATTCCCTGCCATCAGGCATAAGGACACTTCAGACTTCTGTCCACTCAAAAAACTGTGCAATACAGGGAAACCCCAAAAAAACCTACAGACCAGACCACGTTTCTTCACTCCTGTAGAGGAAATTGTGTGTGTTTGTTTATTTGTTTTCTTCACTTTCCAGTCTTCCTGAACAGTGCATGTGTTTTTAATGTTCAAGTCTCTTTGTGTTTTTACACTTCAGCATAATGCTTTCAGAGACAATCGTTTACCGGCGATCATGGTACATAGAACACATACTGCATACACACACACACACACACATATATTCACACACACACACACACACACATATATTCACACACACACACACACACACACACACACACACACACACACACACACACAGTCAAATGCACCACATAGCCAGGTAACCCAGAGCTGGCCACACACCATTGCCAGGCTCACAATGCCAACCCAAGCCACCCCTCTCCCCTCAGTCACTGCTAGATATGAATGCTGTGAGTGAGTTGTGAAAGTGAAGGGGATGGAGAGACTCCTCCAGGAGGCTGAACTGCGAGGGATACCGCAACGCAACGTCAGCTGCATTAGGGGGGGAAAGCCTTTTGGTCATGGTGGTTTGTGGGTCATCTGCTTGCTTGTGCTCATGGTGTAGGATTTGTATGCAGTTTTGTTTTTGTACACCGTTTATAATAAACACCCCTTTCTAAAACCAAACCATCTTGGGCCATTTTGGAGTGTAATTAAATGTGTTGGTGTGGCAGTGGTTGACATGACTGATGTTAACGGTCAATAGGCTTGTTTGTGAATAGGATCAAGGGCAGAGACACTATTGTATAAATCCTCCTTCGATATATTATGATGTTCACTAACTTGATTCACAGGGCATGACTGAATGCCCTTTTGTACTGAAGCTTTCTGTAGCTCAAGACTGCCCTCTGGTGGACATCCTATATCTTGAAACAAAACAAATTATAAGCCCTCTCTTTGGAGTTGCATTGTGTTTTTGACAATGTCAAAAGAATTGTTATTCATTATTTAGTGAGTTAACCACAGGCTATGGAGTTGACTAATTTAAAGTAACACTATGTAGGAATTCTCCTTTATGTCAATCTTTAACATACCGAATCCCCCATTAGCACTAAGGGCACCCAATTTGTCTAAAACCAACAAAAATGCTCTCAAGTTGTAGCAATTCTGAGACCAGTAGCAAATTACATTTGACCTTGTAGACATATTATTTAGTCTCATCAGATATATACTGACATGTATATGCAAGTGGTTGCATATAAAAGAACATCTTAATAGTAAAGAGGGAAAAGTTCCAACCATTAGATCCTAGACCATTACCATACGAGGGCCGTAAGGGCTTCAACCCCCCCCCCCCCAATCCCATGGTTTCAGGTCTGATCCCATCCCATTCTCCCACTCCCAATTCTAGTCATCCTTCACTGTCCTATCTGAATGAAGGCAAAAAGCCCAAAAGTATACTTAAGTAATTAATCATTACTAATAGTGATGCATTTATGTATTTTAAAATGGATGGTAGCGAAATATACTGGAGAGATATGTACTGAAGCTGTCAGAGAAATGTCACTTGCCTGCCCCCTAGTGGTAGTGGTGACTCCTTTCGGTTCATGCACTATACATGCATTTGAGTTTATGTCCACCAGGTGACGCTAAAGTCCCTCTAATTCCCTCATATCTTTATCCATTTCACAAAAGATATGTGCATGTACAGGAAAGTGGGTCTTCGAAAGCATAACAAGATGGATGTGAGAATTAACAGGTCCAGTTGTTTTTCTACTAAAACCATGAAGGGCATTTGTGAACATAGCATGTTTCTCATTCAACTCTTTGTTATGTGCAAAGATCCTGAACATTTAATTTTTTGCTTTTGAATGCTTTCGCAACATAAATTCTTAGTCATGACATGACTGCGTGGGGGACAACACTCATGGACTCCAGCCAGAGTCAATCTAACGCACAGAGAACTCGGAAAACACAATAGGTCGCCACTGTGACCCTGGTCTGAGGCAGTGTGTCTCTCTGACTTGTTCCAGCAGTGAGAGAACAGTGAGAGAGGGGTGTGTGTAATTTACAAAAGCAAAAACAACATGAACATCATTTATGAGTGAACTTCTCTCAGGCAAAAAGATGCACTACTTCAGCGGCCCCAAAATGGTCCATTCCTTATGGCCACATCATACATAAACACACATTTCCAACGCTAAACGTTCAAATGAAATAAAAATCACAATCAGAATGGAATTGATTATGTATTTATAATAGAAAATGTTTTTATTGTGTTATATGGTAGAAAATGCAATATATACAATAGAACTTCCAATATTTTTCATTTTCATACAAAATATCTGACATTTCTTCCAGCAATCAAACAATAATTTCTGCATTTACTTAATGTTCATTGTATAAAAAAATCAGCACACAGTAAAATAATCTACATCTCATCCTCCACATACAGCATAGCCAGTGCAACTAGTATAACAATATGAACAGTATAGAAACAGGATATAGAGGCACAATATAGCAAAAAGTGAGATGATCTCAATGTGTCACTAATTTAAGGCACCATGAGGGTGAACTGCCAATGGTCTGCACGCCGCTGCTACGTTGTAATACAATACTCTCATCATACAAGATACTGTCACTGGACAGGTTGGGCGCACACACACACACACACACACACACACACACACACACACACACACACACACACACTTGACTCTTCCGTGTTACCACACAAACAAGCTGGCTGACAGTAGATGCCCTGAGGCCTGGACATGTCCTCGCTCAGAGAGTTGTTTGGAGCTTGTTGATGTTCCTCTGGTGCATGCTGTGATGACGTACAAGCTCATCAGAGCGCGCAAACTTCTTCTGACAGCTAGACCAGCGACAGGTAAAGGGCTTCTCACCTGAGACAGAGCGGAGAGGACACTTCATGATTCAGCACTTTTGACAAAAAAGAAACTTAGGCTTTGGGCAGTTGAAAGAATTACTGATGATATATGCTATACGAAAATGACGCTGTGAAAATGTGCTATGAATGTGTAAAAGAGGTAAATGTGAATAATAAAAGTATACGCACTTGTTTTACCTGTATGAGTCCGAGTGTGGGTCTTTAGGTGATCTGAGCGGGAAAACTTTCTCTGACATGTCTCACACTGAAAGGGCTTCACTCCTACATAGTAAGAGGGGAGGAGAGAGACACTTAGGAGGAACATGGGAACAGAGCTAACAGCGCACCCTGCTGGACAGACCACAGCAGCTCTAGCTGAGAGTAGTGAGAGGAGCCCAGTGGTGAGGAGATGGACAGCAGAGACAGACAGAGTTGGCAGAATGGGGACAGAGACAACCACACAAGATCAGTCCAGCTGAGGGAGAGGAACTTACCTGTGTGTCTGCGCTGGTGTCTCTTGAGCTGGTCAGATCTAGAGAACCTGCGTCCACAGTCTGTAAAATCACACCAGTACGGCTTTTCTCCTGGGGAGGGACAGGGGGATCACAAATATTCATTCAGGCCAAGTGAAGTATCTCAAGTATTCATAACTGTTGTGTAAGTGCAACACTTATGAAAGGCTGCCATGACTGAAGATAACAGAAACTCTCTTATAGCATTTAAAAATGATTTGGTAAATATTTGAACAAAATCGGATTAATGAACAGGCATCATAATTCCTGCTTTTCCCAAAACTCCCTGCACTTACTGTAAAGCATTAGCATTCTTGTATGATGTCATGACTTGACTTGACTTTTTCATAAGAGACATAATAGATAAGTCTCAAGGACCAAGTTCCCCAGTTCATAAGGCCTGAGCATGTTGCACAAGCCTCTGAGTAATCAGGTGATTTCTGAGATGTGCCTACAAAGTGAGTGACCTCAGTCGAACCTCTAAGATCTCTCACACACACACACACACACACACACACACACTGTGGTCGAGCCTCTATGACAGCTCAGCCTCCCATTGACCCTCGACCGCAGTGTGAACTGTTTGTGTGTGTGTGTGTGTGTGTGTGTGTGTGTGTGTGTGTGTGACTGAGGGACTGTGAATCACATTTCCCAACGTCAACTGTCGATGCACCAGTACAGACAACACAGACACATTTCCAAGAACTTGGTCCAGTACAAGGTTTACCAAAAGGAAATCTGGCATCTGCTACTTTTGTGAGTCCCCATGGAATGGTGAGCAGAGGCAAGAGCTAGCAGCTACGCATAAGCCAAATATTCCTGCAAGAATTAGCATTAGCATTCTCCTGTGAGAGTAGTTCCTACCTGTGTGCTTTCTCCCATGCATCTGGAGATGTGAGAGTTTGAAGTATCTCTTGTTGCAGCCTGGATGGTTACACATAAACGGTCTTTTCTCGTTGCTCTCTGGTGGCTTTACTATAGAGGGGGTGATGCCTGGAACCCGACAAACATCCTAAAGAGAAGACATTACCACATTTGACATTTTACTAAATATCTACCTGTAGCACTAGGAATTTAACACATCCCCTGTGTACATCTGAAATGACAAAATAGTGTATGGTCCACATTGTGGGGTTTTTTTGTTCATAAAAAGGATCCAAGCAACCATTTCTACAACTTATACTAGCACCCTCTGTCTACCTGACATTTAACGTGCCAAGCCAGCCACCACAGCAGAGGAGAGACGAGAGGAGGAACTTGAGTAAATATCCCACGCAAGGCCCCTGGAGAATCTCTCCTTTCGAAGTCACTGACGGACATTCATTAAGCCCTGATGATTTATCTGCATGGGCTCGGACCGTGCATGGAAACTCAATCTTTATTGCTAATGGACTCAGTGAGAGGTGATTACTCTGCCCCCCCCCCCCTCTCTGACATAACCCTTTTTAAAAACACCTCCACTGTTCTGGCCGCGCTCATGTTTTATTAAATGGCGTCGTTGAGTCCAATGTGGCAGGCGTTTGTTATTCTGCTCTTTGGAGAGAGAGAGAATGAGGTGAGTGTGGAAAAGGCTGTTGAACCAAGAGGGCTATCGAGACTCTTCCATGCATGATCTGAGCGAATCGTGTGTGTGAGTGTGAGTGTGTGTGTTACTGTTTTGGCCATACCATATGTCCCGTGCGTCTCCCAGCCTTAGACCAACACTTGGCAAGGCTGGTATGGAGCAGGGGAGTGAGAGTTAATGACCTTCAGGTGCACCATATGTCTCCATCCGTAAGGTTGTGTGTGTTTCTGTGTTTCTGTGCCTTTATGGATGCACACAGGAGTGTGTGTGTGTGTGTGTGTGTGTGTGTGTGTGTGTGTGTGTGTGTGTGTGTGTGTGTGTGTGTGTGTGCATGTCCTTGTATTTGAGTATACAGTATGTGGTGGACGAGGTAGGAGGGTGTCGACAAGAACCTGGATCCCTCTGAAGACGCTGTGTCTGTGTGTGTGTCTGTGTGTGTGTGTGTGTGTGTGTGTGTGTGTGTGTGTGTGTGTGTCTGTGTGTGTGTGTGTGTGTGTGTGTGTGTGTGTGTCTGTGTGTGTGTGTGTGTGTGTGTGTGTGTGTGTGTGTGTGTGTGTGTCTGTGTGTGTGTTTACCTATGTATGTCCTTGTATCTGAGTATAGAGTACGTGGTTAGGGAGGCAGGAGGGTGTCGACATAAACCTGGATCCCTCTGAAGACACTGTGTGTGTGTGTGTGTGTGTGTGTGTGTGTGTGTGTGTGTGTGTGTGTGTGTGTGTGTGTGTGTGTGTGTGTGTGTGTGTGTGTGTGTGTGTGTGTGTGTGTGTGTGTACAAACCTGGATCCCTCTGAAGACGCCGTGTGTGTGGATGTGATACTGGGCGCTGCAGCTGTACACCATGGGGGCAGTGGAGGCGGCAGGCTCGGCCTCGTATCCTGGGCCTTGGCTACGCCATAACACAGATGGAGGAGAGACAGGAGGCACAAGAGTCAGTCTCACAGGTGCTCATGTTTACTCCTCTCACATTGGACAGAGCTAGCAGACCTGCTTTCAATTAGTGTCAAAGAGCACAGCACACAAAGCATCTAAGTGACTGCAGCATGGCAACATCTTATCTCCGTGGCGTAAAAAATGCAGAGTGGTTTCAATTCAGTCACTTTTTACCTAACTCATAGGATTGACTAGCACTTCTATAATACCCTCACAAATTATAAGCATTTATTAGAGTTTTATGATTCACAACATTGATGTTGCTGTGAATTATAGTATAAAACAGTGCCATTAATTAAAATCCATGCACAGATCTTAATTCTCTCTGTCTGGAGGTTTCTGGCGTTGAACGGGGAGAATAAATTACGACCGGAGAGAAGAAGTTCAGGGTCAGAGATGTTACGAGCTTGGAGGTTGCACCTGATGAACGATTGCCACACCATAAAGCTCCCTTTGTCCTGGTTAGCACACACCAGTCATCAAGCAGTTCATCCATTCATTCATTTAAGAGATAAACACCTCAGTGGTTATGGCAACTGGGAGCGAGAGGGGTTGGGAACCATGGCGATTATCTCGACAGCGAGCATAAATATTCTGGCATGCATCCCCTTCCACCCCACACCACCCCCCCCCAACATCCCCCTCCCAAGGCCTCCACGTACCCCACTATCTATCCCCCACCACTGCATACCACCCCCCCGCCCCCAGCACAACACCGCAGCCTGGGTCAGAAGCCACATCTGGGGCAAGCAGTCCAGGCACCGACAGAGAAAAGACCCAAACTCTTGTTAAACTGTAGATAAGTTGACTAATCATCTCTGTTTTATGTTTTGTTCCATGCATTCTGGGTACATGTATCACTATTTGTGTGTGTGTGTGTGTGTGTGTGTGTGTGTGTGTGTGTGGGAGGGGTGACTGTCTTTGTGCGTGTGAGTCTGCGTGGGTGTCCAAAGCAGCTCTTTGAAAGGGGATTCTGGACAGTGTTTGTCCTGCGAGTCCACTGACTTGAGGGTAACTGGACCTGATCCTTCTTTGTGTGATCTGTTTCCTCCATTGCCCTGGACAGACAACCCCCCCCCCCCACACACACACCTCTTTCCGCCATTATGTCTTTGAATGCGGTCAAGGCCAACAGACTGTTTCAGAAATACATCACAGGAAACCCCCCCACCCCCCTCACCTAAGGCAAACAGAGTGTGACCACTTAAAAGAACACTCGGGAGAGCAGAGACCTTTGCAGTGGGACAGAAATATATATAAGCACATCAAGTTTAATGTGCTGGACATTTCTCCATGAGTACTTGCTGAAATCAACTCCAGAGTGATAAACTTGGGAAGAAGGCCAAGATAGGTTCTGTCTCTGCCCGTCACCCACCACGGCCACATCAGCACAAAAATGCAGTGGGCAGCGATGTCACTCTGTGACTATTCTACGTTCAGCGCGTCATACGTGACGACAACCAAGGCGTTTTTGGGTGGATTCTGGAAAAGCTAAAGGGAAGTTTGAGAAATGTTGCTTTACAGCTTACTAAATATAGTGTGCCAGTAACAGGCAGTGTTGTAACACCAGTACCAGTCTGTCTGGTATGAGCAATTCATTTTTTTTATTATTTAAACCGACCCTTTTATTCAAGGCAACTTGCTGCACAGGTAATATATACTTTGTAACAGTATATGAGATTTCTGACTCAGCATAACCTTGACCTTGGCACCATTTATCCTGGTTGATTTGCAGCACATGATGCAGAAGAGACAATTGGCTTATGTATATACACAGTGTTCAAATACCCACCTCTTGATGTTGGATGTCAACGCATTCATTGGACTCCAGGTGACACAATCAAGCTGTGAGGCCATCTGGTATAAATTATCACTGTCAGGGTCAAACAAACAAATAATATGAAACAGAGTTCATACCAAGTTGAATGTTTGCATTGTTGGCATGGCATTTGTACTGTATTACACAAAGTACTAACCATAGTAAATGACTGCATGAGTTTTACTTCACTATTATATCAAGGCTTGCTTTGTGTATTCTCTATTTATTGGCCTCTCCTAAATTACTTCATCCTTGTTTCTACACACAAAGGAATTCAGAGTATGAAGTGCTAAACACATATCACAAAAGCCAGACAATATCTTTGGGCTGTCCATTATCGGAGTGGCAGATGCTTACACTAACTCATAGCCCTGGAGTCACCTCAGACAGCCGAGCATCAGCACAGCCCTGCCATGTCACAATAAGTTAGGAGCGCTCCGTGCCCGGCAGCCCAGCGCCTGGTACCGTGTGGTGGAGGCATGATGTCAGCCCTGCTGGGCCGTGTCAACAGGAGGGGAAATTTTGGATGGAGACAGTTTGTTCTCAAGAGGGGGATGGAGGGGTGGGGTTGGGGGGTAGTGATTATGAGCGCAAGACAACTCCTTATTAATTCTAAACTTACTCGAAGTCTTCTGAGAGCCATCTGTTAAATACTCAAAAATGTCCAAAAAATGACAGCATAATGTTTGTAAAGCACACGCAGGAAGCGGCAATTCCAGGGGATTAAGAAAAAGTTTTTAAATCACCCTAGTTTTGCAATTAAGTCTCTATGCTGTCAGAGGGCCATACTGAGAATGATCATAACTTATGAAAGACTCCATTTAATTTAGCACCTCACCCCTGGGCCAAGACATATTTATCTTACAGGGCAGTCTTTCCCAGCCAGAGAGATGATGACCATTTAGACGCTGGGTAAACTATGTTCCAGTTTTGATATTTAAGCCTCCTCTCAGCAGTTGTTTTCATTCATTCACCTCCACCCGACGCTGCTGGTACCAGGCCGTAACTGCGGGATGGGACGATGTGATTTGAGAGTTCCCATCGACTGCCTGCTGCCAAGGCGTTTCAGTTAAGATGAGGTGGAGGGCTTCTGCCGAGCTGGGCTGGCCTATCTGCTCTTATCAACGCCAGTTCCGTTATTTTGGGTTCTCTGTGTCCCCCTCTCTCAACAACAAAGTGGGAACAGTATTTATGGAATGTAAGCTCATTTGCAGAAAAGTCAGGATGGAGAAAGGCCTTGTTATTGTTTTTATATCATACCATGCTGTTCTCGTCTCTCCCAACTCTCTTGGACTAACCTCTCCTCTATTCTCCTCTTTTCCTCCCTCTCTTCACCTCATCTCACACTCTTCCCTCTCACTCTTTTTTATCACAGTCTTCCTCTCTCTCTCTTCTCCTCCTCCTGGGTTTCCAGGCGGCCTCTGCGTTTCTCTAGGGAAAGCCCGGCCGAGATGAGGAATTCTGGAGGAAGCGGGCAGTACATCACTGTGAGTTTATTTTGGCCTGCTGAGGGCTGCTGTTCGGTTCTTAACCTATGAGCAGACAGCCCAGCGCACTGCTGGCTTAGCGGGGATTTACACCGGCCATCCAGTCCAGAGCGGACCCATCAGTGCACTGCCGCTGCACTCAGGAGTCACTGATGGATGCGACGGAGAGGCTGGGGGAGCCATGGAGAAGAGCCACTGTCTGCCAGACAGGGATGTGCTGTCCTGTCCCAGTAGAAATACTAAGCAAAATCAAAGTCTATGTTCAGCCAGGTCAGCTTCCTGAGATAACAATAGCAACTGAAGTGAATTCAAGCAGCAATATGTCTGCTCATTTCAGTTGAAGGTGTAAAAATCTCTTATTACAGTATAACTAGATTTCAATGATCAAAAAACTATACTGTTATAGTGAAACAGGAAATGTCAGGATTTAACTATTCGTGCCAGATCTCCAACATGCATTCCACTTTGTTAAAGTTTTTGAAGGAAAAAATAATTTCCTCCCTAACTGTAGTCACTTCCTCTTTTTGTTATCCGTTGAATATCCCCCCATTCATACGTAGCCAGACATTCGGGCCGTTTGAGGTTTGGCATATGCTGAACAGAAACACCCATGTGCTGCTCAAGGTCAAAGGTCACTGTCTGATACAGTGCAGCTAAGGGGACATCCTGTGTTGGTGGTGACCACCTCATCCCCATCCCCAGCTTCTGCAGTACACATACAGTAGAATACCATAGCATATAGCATCACTTAGAGAGATAGTCAGATAGATAGACATATAACTTGGTTGAAGCAGCTACTCTGTCGTCAGCAAATGTTGTTTGTTGTTTGTTTGTTTGTTTGTTGTGTGTATACAGACATGGTTGTGCACTGTTAACTGTACCTGTTGTATGTGTTTCTTAAGAGAAGAGCAGGACTTCCTCCACAGGTGTCGGTGGTTGTGTGGCAGCCATACATAGGTGGTGGGGCCGAGTACTGAGGCTCTCCTGGAGGATCAAACAAAACTGGTTAGAATTACACACACTGAAATAGAGGTCATCAGTCAGCCTCTTTCTGCTATGTTGAGTAACTGAACTGATGTTGGTGATATTCATGTAATAAACCATGACCCTCTGTGACGGCTTATCTCATTCAGAATGTCATGATAACAAAGACAATAAAATATTACAGTGAGTGACCTTATTCAGGCCAGCTCAGTAAATTCTCCACTCCTGGATGGCCCAATGTGGTCACAGGAGTGTGTGATGTTTAGCAGTGTTTACATGTGAAACAGGCCATTTTACAACAGCACAAACAGAGGGCCCTAGAAGAGCACGAAGCACAGAGTGCAACCTCTTGCTTTAGTTAAGTTATCACAACAGCAGGGTCTCCACCAGTGCCATAAAACCTGTCCCTCTTCCCTCTGATTCAAAACACCAGTGAAGGCTCCCTCCATCGCTCTCAGCGGTTCATGTGGGGAACTTGGCCCCCGGTGGCTCATAACATTCCAAACAGACTCTCGCTACGCCGCTTCCTCAAATGAACATTTCCACAAAATTTACACCAGCTAAGTGACCAGTGCGAGTCACCCATGGCTTTGTGTAGGGAGACCTGCCATCATTTACTGTCTTGATTTGAAAACCTAACCTCGGTGTGACTTCACAGCAAATGGCTCAAGTATCTTGGGGAAGTTAATGGACGTTTAACTCCACAGTGATAAATTGTGTGCACCCTCCCACACACTTGCAGATGTGCAATACCCTTCGAGAAAGTGTACACACACAGCTCCACACGCACACACAAACACACACACACACATGCATGCATGTATGTATGTATACAAATCACAACAAGCTAAGGATATTGTATAAGGAGAGAGGGATCTGATTAGAGAGAAGACAGAGAGAGAGAGAGAGAGAGAGAGAGAGAGAGAATGAAAGATACTTTATGATGTTATGTCCATACCCATGGTTGTCGGTGGTGATATGGAGTCTTCATGTTTGAATGTGTGGCTGGGCGGCTGTGGGGAGAGATGAGGTCGAGTCTGGCCATACGCTGGTACACCATCCAGGGCCATGGTGCTGTATCCTGGGTCAGAAGGAGGAAAGGGTAGCTATGCTTATTTCCAATAGTGCTGAGACTCTCTTCATCTGAATCCCTAATTCCCTGGTTGGATCACTGAATCCATCTCCCAGAAATGCGTTATTTACTGCTCACGGTGCATGGTGGAGACAGTGGAAAGTTGGCATCCAGTTTGCTTCCACAGAACAATAATTTTAGATGTAAATTTAGAGAAATCTCCAAATAATATGCTTGTCAGGTCTAAGGTTTGCCCCTGTCTCAAAAAGGGAATGGATCTCAAAACTTCTGTAGACATGACACGCACCATATAAGATATTCAGTTAACTGTCCAAAATTGTAATTTGCTGTTACAGTTTAGTTTATGATCTCTCACAATAATTCTCCATCACAGCAGCCAATTCCGAATGAAGGTGAGAAGAGAATAATCTCAGGGGAAGCACTGACTTGGCTTCTGTGACCCCTGGGATTAGTGGTACTGGAAGAGCAGAGTTTTCAGCCCTGTCTGTGTCTCTGGGCCTGGCACGTCATTGCTATACCCTGACTCAGCACAGCTGGCCATTAGGACTTCACCCTTGTTTCCTCTACTTGGCCCTCCATAGCCATTTTCTTGAGGATCTTTAATCAAGTACAAAACGGTCAAGTTTTGTTTGTTTATCCATACTGACCTCTCATCATATCCCCCCTTCAATACATCCTCAGGAGACTGAGGAAGAATTATGATAATCCCATAAAGCATGATAAAAGCAGCTTTAACATGGGTAAATGGAAATGGCTAAGTAATCTTAAGCAAATAGTAGGTTGTAAGTCACTGATTTTGTCATGTCCAGGAAATTAAAACCAAAATAACTCTAAAAATAACTATTGCTTAGTTGTTTAAATCATTGTGTGGCTATGAAAGTAACTGACCCAAATCAAGAACTGTCAAATAAACAACGTAGGAGAGGAACATTCAGGAAAAGTAAATAAGTATAAAAATATAATTACCATACATTTTTTCTTCGTACAGAGCCTTACAATTGTTTTTATCAATAGTAAATGCATGATGAAAACATATTATGCACTCTAACACTCCAAATACAAATATTTCATTTCTGTAAGAGGTCATTACAGTGTGAAGACTGCAGCAGTAGCATTTCCTGACTTGGCCTAACAGAAATTAACTGCATCAAAAGACATGTTTTGCACAGCTTCTTGTTATCCAGTCAAACAGTACACACATCACTAAGTATTTACACACCGTCCATTAAAACATGACATTTGTTTAATGTTTCTTTTCTTGGTAAAAGCCATGGATAGTATAAAAACTAATCTATAATAATGTCTAATGTCAATGTGTATTTTTGTAGTTAAAAGACATATGATGATGATTTGGGAATATTTAAATAATTTATTCAATTGTGGCTCATTCAATATTGGTCAGCATGTAGGGGATAGTAAATTAGAATAATAAATACATTTTAAAGAGTTGAACAGAATTTCACAGCAATATCTTCTCATCATTCTCCTTCAGTGAGGGTACATGCTGTGAACCACAAATACGCTGACAAGTATTAAAAACTTAATGTGAGACTTGAATCAATTAATGTTACTGCAAGCACATGAAATAAAGCCATAAAAGCCCACTTTATACACACATAATAATTTCTCCTTCATTTGTTGAGCATGATTGTCCGCAAAGGAAGACTCGGCCATGGGTAACACAGAGTTATTCTGGTGTTTTGGACAGTGAGGAAGAGTAGGTGATGGGTCGCTGAGACTTACCCTGGTTTTTAGGGGCTGCTGGGCTCTCCATACAGCCTGGCAGGTAGGACCCACTGGGAAACATCCTCGCCTGGCTGCCGGGGGTGTCCGTGAATGCCCCGTGCCTGTAGCCTCCCGGGCCTGTCAGCTGCCCAGAGAAGTGCACGGTAAACGCTCCCAGGCCACAGTGGGGGTCCTCGTGGAGGTCTGTGGGCCCCCAGCCGGGCTCCTGTTTGATGAGGGAGTGGGTGGGCAGGGAGCCATAGGGCGAGCTGGGGTGGAAGTCCAGCATGGGGCTCCACTGGGGAGTGCCAGCGACGGGCAGCGAGCAACCACCACCCCCACCTGGCAGGGTGGGCACCGCGGGCAACAAGGCAGCCAGGTCTCGGAGGTCTGACCCCATCAGCCCACTAGATTCTGTCAGCATTGATAAACAGTCGTCTGTCTTCTCCAAAAACACACACACACAGACAGGACACGCAGTCCTGAAAATGGCGCTTTCCAAAAAATTTGAGGAACGTTCTACACAATGGCCTCAGAAGAAGGAATATGTGGCCAAACAACGCTAAACAGAGGAGAGAGAGACTCTTTTAACCAAAATTGCGTAAAAAAAAATCTAAATTTTGTTTAAGTCCTGTCTCCCTTGTCTTCCATAAAAAGCGCGTCTTCGCCACCTGAGGTCTGATAAAAGAACGCAGCGCACACTAGAGTCACAAGGGAGTGGCGAGCCCCACAGAACCGAGCGGACGATGGGCAGGAGTGGGAGTGCAGTGGCTGTCCTTTCCTACTGAGTGTGGATCTGCAGGAGGCTCCCCTGAAGTGTCTAATACAGCCCCAACAGCCAAGCTTGGAGGAGGAGGAGTCTGCAGCGACTGTGGAGAAATGATGAGTCCTTTAGTTTTACTTATGGGCTTAAGCAACACCGGCTGACCTCACAAGTAATGTCAACAGACTGGCTGAATCCCTTTAAGTGGGTGTGTATTACACGAGGCCACGGGTCAACAGTACATCTTCACACACAAACGCTGATGACAGGGATCATGATAGAACAGATCTTATTTGATTAAATAATATCACAGATCATTTGAGTTTGTAAAATAGTTTGCATAAATATATAATATTTCATGAGGAGCACTAAACATGATTATCATGATGACCAAGTCAAATATCCTAATAATAATTAACTGACTGTAGACGTTATTTTGAGTTGTTATAATGAGCCTCTTATCAATAGAGCTGGTCAGAGATTGATTGTTGCTTGTTCATATATTTGATATATCTGATATACCACAGATCTCATTTGTCAAGCCCCTGCCACTGACAAATGTATCTCAACTGTGAGACTTATTATTTTTTCATTAGTCTGTAAAGCAAATGATGACATTAACATGTGCTGGAACTAACAAACCAACAAAACTGCCTCGGTTTCATGGAACACAACCAGTTCCGACATTTTCTTTATTAAGCCAAAGGTATCCCATGGCTGATGCAACACTCCCCTGTTCTCCTCAGGGAAAGCCCTGTCATAGATTTGGAAGCTTCGCCACAAGTTCTCAGGAAAATCTGGAACATTTGAAACCCTAATGAGTAGCGGGAGTACTTGTCTCTGCCATTTAAAATACCACTAAAAAAGAACACAAATCAGCAATCGATTGGTTATATTGTAGTGAAACTGGGCACTTACAATAAAAACAAACACTGTTGTATGCCCTTGAAACTTTCTCCTCTTATGATCCATCATTTTTCCTGCTGTATCATCAACATTTCTGCTGTTGTCAGGCCTCTTGATGTGACAGACGATACATACAATATACCAACAACCACCGTTCAGATCATGTTGGTGAACTGAACTCTTGAACTGACATAGCATCTTTGACCTCATCAGAAAGCTTCAGTTACCAGAACAGTACAGTCATTCCAACAGATTTGGTCATAGACACATGTTCCCATATGGTATGCAGAGGTGAAATGTGAATGTAATCATGTATCTATTTCTCTCTTGACTCAGTCACAAGGCATTGGCATGCAGGACTACGTAAACAGTGATCCAGGCTGGTTATAGCTTA
This sequence comes from Alosa pseudoharengus, assembly GCF_046254945.1. Taxonomy (NCBI): domain Eukaryota; kingdom Metazoa; phylum Chordata; class Actinopteri; order Clupeiformes; family Clupeidae; genus Alosa; species Alosa pseudoharengus. The sequence continues at coordinate 35,945,591 of NW_027468630.1, read as the reverse complement.
TTTCATTTTCCTCCCAGAAAATGGTCATGTTGTGCTTGTTTGAAATTGGCCACTATAGTGAGTAGAGATGACAGCTATTTAACTATGCTTTGCACTACCGAAATGAGTCCACTTGATCCTCTACATACGTGGTCTGTGATCTGCTGGATTCAGTTAAGGAGGCTCTATCTCAATTTGTGCTGAGCTCAAGCTTCAGGGGTGAAACAGCAACTAGGGGGATCCCAGGAGCTGGGATGTTTCCCCTCAAATGCCCCTGTGAGATTTCTGAATGGGCTCTCCTCCTCGCCACATCTGGAATTACAGTCAGTAGCTCTGCAGAAAGGGAAAAGACACATCACATTTACTGACAAGAACTGTTGGATATATAATTTAGGAGTGGTCAGAAATTGTGATCAAACCATCTATGTCATTCAATGTAATATTTAGTCCAGACCCTCTACTAGTACTCACAATTACAGATGCTGTGCATGAGACATGGAAATGCATGAATTCCTACATATGATTTGCAGTAGTTACTCTTATCAATTTCATAGAATTTCATAATACGGTATGATTTTTTCCGCATTGTTTAGTATTCATCATCATGGGTTCTTGACTTTGAATTCATTAGTTTGAGGACTAGTTATGGAAAGTTTATGTGTGTTATATTACGTACTATAATGATTTGATTGCTTCATAGAAATATCTGTATATATCAAATAATTAACCAACAGACATGTTTCTAAAGTAGTTTTTTTTTTTAAATAATTATCATTTTAATTATGATTCTGATTAAAATCTCTGGAAACAACATGAATCACTATTAGTTCTGTGAGAATCAGAATTGTGTGAGGATCCTTACAATCCTGTTTTCATTCTTAAACTGATATTAGAGGGTTTATCCCTCAGGATCACAGACATCCAAATAATTGCTCCGAGTCCAGCAGTCTTAGGTCATATTTATGTCAACATTATTCAGTTCTATAACTGCTTTTCCCCCTAAAGACATATAGGCCACACATCAGTGGTTCCAGTGTGAGGAGACAAGAGAACTGTTTCGGACTCCATGATAGTGAGAACTGATGGGACGGCTGTCCATTCCATTCCCCTTATCAGTTTCCACTCTCTGATGACCGAACACATGATTTAAAGCAACAACGTTGTTACAGAAGGAAGAGGAGAAAAGGGCAATGCTACTTATCCATGGCAGACGCTCCAAGAGTTATTCAAAGGTTCTTTCACAGATGCTGAAGATATTGTTTCAATTTGTTTTAAACTTTTTTAGAGTTTAAGCGTTAAAAGATATGTAACATCATATCAATCATGATAAAATGGCCAAGAAGGCAGGCTGATAACGCATATGCAATGGAGTGTGAAAATAAACCAGTTAAGCTTCATCAGCAGCACAGGATTTGTGGTCATCTTAGTCATACATTATCAGCTACAGACTAATCTAAGTTGCATGCAATGCACAACAAGACTCATGTGAAAAGCCAAGTCATTCAGGCACTGGAATGTTTATCTACATCCGTTTTTGCTCTTCCTAAGCAGAAATACACAACTTGCCCTAGCTGGTGATTACTGACAAAACACTATCTCCTTTTCCCAAACATGAAAGTGAACAGGGCAATGAGGAGACAGAGGGTTTCTAAAGACACCAGTGTGTGTCCTATACATCACCATACTGCAAATGTAAACATCAGTGCTATTAAACAATTGCTGATACACATTCTATCCAACACAGTACTTCACCAAAACATATTTTCTTTGCAAATGATACAAATATAGGAGATAGCACTCAGAACTGTTTGGCTGCACTTCAGAAGATGTAGATAGCATTTCTGTCAAACAGCCAGCCCATGGTGTCTTCTTTCACTTTGCCTTTCTATATGTCCTTGAGCTGCATGTGGGAGAATTTGTACTGGTTGGAAAACGGGCAATTCCGGTAAAAGCATGAATGTGAATGATAACACATCTAAGTATGTTATGGTGGTGAGCGACTGTGCCTGACAGTCCTGGAAAAGCTAATTTTTTTGTGAGCCGTAATGTTGTGTTCCCTTCAGAGGCGAGATTTATGCCCTGCTTGTCGAGACGACGCTTGAGTCTCACCATCTATTCATGGCAGCTTGTGGATCTGGCCCCGGTTCATCGGACAAAAGGTTCTTATCTTCTCATAATCGCTGGTTCTGAACACTGTTAGAAGCAGATGAAAGGACTCATGGAGCACAAACACAAATCAGAGCCCCAGCCACTTATCTCCTGACAGTGAGGGTCTTGAGAACATCTTGTGTCTTTATAATGTGAGGCACAAATCTATCCAAAGGAAGCATGAATGTGAGAGACCTCTCATCGTTGAAACAAAACATGCTTGGATGTGGACAGTTGAGTTGAAAATAAATGAACGTGTTCTCCAACATCAAGGCCGTGAGAGTGGTGATGTGCAATTTGTGGCTGTGTTTCTGGAATCCTGTTGTGGTTTTCCCCCACTCCAACTCCCTTTGCTCACATTGGCCATCGTATGTCTATGCACAGCAGGTGCTGGTGAGTCACTCCACAGAGAGGCGAGGCGATCAGCACATTTACCAGAAAAGTGCTCAGCATCTTCACTCTGCCACACCCAGGCATCAGAGGCATACCATACACTTACACACTTTATACACCATACCCTTTTATATAGATACAGATATATCCTTTATACACTATAACCTTTTATATAGACACAGATATATCCTTTATACAATATACCCTTTTATATAGACACAGATATATCCTTTATACAATATACCCTTTTATATAGACACAGATATATCCTTTATACAATATTGTAAGATGTATCCACTATACTATAGCCTACATTATATATTTTTGTACAACTCTGCTTGTCCAACATATTGACTTATATTCCAACATATTGCATGTTTTGTGATGTTATCATATTGTATGTTTTGTTATATTTTGAAATATGCATTATTTCCGCCTATCTCCACCACATCAGTATTGAGAGGTTATAACTGATGCAAATGAGGTGAATTGGTGAGGGGAATTTGTAGTGACATATGCCTCATGCGTTTTCATTAGTTCATTGATTAGTGGCAATAAATGGTGACAGATATTTGAATAAAAAGAGATTAAAAAAAACTCGGATAGGATATAGTTAGTACTCCAACAATGTTAGTACTCTAACAATGTCACTTGTAAAGATGTACGTATGTTTGTTCTTAACACTATGCTTAAACACCCCGAGTCGAGCTATAATATTGCACTTGTGAAGGTGCAGGTGAGGTGAATTCTGAATCAGGTTTAGTGAGCTAAACACATTTCACAGTGTGTTAAAATAACCATGTGCATGACCACATTATTCAAGTCAGAACACACCCTAGACTCATTTATTCTTAGGCTCTTTTTCACTCTCAAACACACACACACACACACACACACACACACACATCTCTCTTATATTCATTTTTTTCTGAGCTCATGAGTCATGTAGGGACAAAACTTAACAGAATATACAGAAACTGAGATCATCAAGAGTAATAATAATAATAATAAAAGAAAAAATATAAAAGATTAAATAAACTAGATGTACCGCATAGTGGTACAAAATATGACCGCCGCTCAGTCCTGTAAATCCTCTCCGCAAAAATAAATCACACTTGTCAATTTGTCTGCATCTCCTACTCCATGTGTGGGTCTATGCGTGTGGATGTATGTGTGTGTGCATGCGTGTGTGTGTGTATGCGTGCATCATGCATGTGTGTGTGCGTGTGTGTGTGTGTGTGTGTGTGTGTTTGAAAGTGAAGAAGAGCATACCCATGAGAATGAATGAGTCTAGGGTGTGTTATGACTTAAAATGCTGAATCTAGACTGAAATGATGTGGTTATGCATCCTCATCATCCTCTACCAGCAACCCTTCTCTCAACACCACCATCTACAGGCCAATGGGTGTACAGTCATTAAATGCACACACAAATTAATTTATTTTATGCCCCCCATGGTTGAAATTCCACGAAACTGGCATACCCTCAGATGTCAGGTTAAGTTGTTTAGTGGCTCACAGGGACCAAACAAAGTTTCTGGAAAAGTCTAGTGGGCTACATGCATACCAAGTTTCATGTGCCCCGGTGTTTCGTGTCCTGGGAATCGTTGACCAAAGATTCAGGAAGTTGATGGGGGGAAAAAGCTACGCTAGCAACAGTCATAATAAGCAATAAAATAAAAGTTCTAGAAAAAGGCAGAGAATGAAGGAATGGCACCCCTTGTGCACTGTAAAAAATAATAAGTAATGGTTACTTGAAAAAAGGGTGGAAACTCGTTGCCTTAAATAAGTTAAGTAAACAAAACTTTTCTCTTCCAAGTTATGTTTACTTGATGTCTACAAGTAATGCTTACTTAGAAGAAGTTATCCTTACTTAAGACTTTAAAGTTCTGGTTACTTACTTCCAACTAGTAAAGTTTACTTCATGCCCTCGAGTAAAGCTTACTTAAAAACAAAGTTGTATTTACTACTGTTAAATGAGTTACCCTTACTTTGAGTTGTAAAGGGTACTTTATGTTGGATAGTAAAGTTTACTTGCAGAATGTACACAAATAGTTGGCACTATTAGATTAGATAACTTTATTGTCATTTTGCAGAGTACAAGTACAAAGACAACAAAATGCAGTTTGCGTCTAACTAGAAGTGAAAAAAAAGCAGAAAAATGCAATGTGATATACAAAGACAGACAGGATAAGAAATATGCGGTGTAAACAGTAGTATACAGTTGGTTTACACAAGGTGGTTTAGAGTAATATAAATTAGGTATAAATATGTGCAGTGTATTAGCAGAATAAATATGGATATTCGGTATGAACCATATAGACATATATGTACAGTATACAGCTATGTGCTGTGTGGTAACAGTACTGTAGTACAGAAACAGTAACATTATAACAGTAGTAAAAATATGTGTATGTGCAGGATGAATAGTATGAAGAGCAGTAGAAAATGCCATGTATAAGTGTAATTACAGTATGTACATTTGTAAATAAATAGAACACTATGGGTGGGATAGAATAGTGCAATTGTCTGCGGGGGTGGGTGTCCCCCGTCAAGGTTTCCATGGTCATGGTGGACACCTCAACAGGCACAGGCAAGGAGGCATCGGGCGGGGGCTTAGTTGGTTGGTTGTCACCGGGATGCAGAGCTAGAGTTCAGTAGGGTGACAGCCGCAGGGAAGAAGCTTCCTCTGAACCTGCTGGTTCGGGTGCAGAGAGACCTGTAACGCCTCCCAGAGGGGAGTGGGGTGAACAGTCTGTGGTTGAGGTGAGAACAGTCTTTGATGATGCTGCGCGCCTTACGCAAGCATCACTTGCCCTGGATGGCCTTGATGGAGGGGAGTGAGGAACCGGTGATGCGTTGGCCAGTTTTCACCACCCTCTGCAATTTTTTTCGGTCGTATTCTGGTGTAACCTTCATGTTTCAATCTGTAGTGTTTGAGCAACTGACCTCTGACTTCACATTCAAACAAGCACAACTTACATGTCCAGTTCATTGCTCTGCATTTTCAGCTTTCCAACTGCAGAAAGAAAAAGAGGGCAAAATGATTATCAATATGCATCTATTGGCCATGTTTAACTAAAACAGCTGATTAAGTTTATCACATTAAATGTTCATTTAAATTATTTCTCCAGAGACCTAATTAATACTGTTAAGCTAAAAATATTATGATTTGGCAACTGAATTTTCTCTATTGCTTCAGGCCTAGTACATTTATCACAATAGAATTTAAAATGTCAATCATAGGTTGGAATTATATGACGCCATTTTGCACCTCAATAACGGCACATTCGTTTAAATTCCACACACTGCAACCTAAGTCCTCTTGCTAAATCACAACGAAAGATTTTAGATAAAAGACCATGGCTTTCTCAGTCAGTAAGGTTATGAGTCCAATTATCCTAATTGTTTTATCAATACAGTAGGAATATCGACGTAAACCATACACAGTTTAATCTTTACACGTTTTGAATCAACTTAGCATGCTAGCAAGCGTTTCATGAGAAACGTTAGAACTAAACGTCATTAAGAGCTCATGAAGACAACTGCTATTGGCAAATTTATACAGCCTAGTTCTAGACCCCAGGCGCCACCACTTCATCATAACTTCGATAACAAAAAATATCAAAGGGCTTGAATACCTAGAATATTTGTTTTCTGCTCTGCATGGTCTGAGGCAATGTTAACTCGCATAGCTGCTATCAGTTAGCTGCAAACTGTTAGCAGCTAGCGCATATATCGGCCACTTAGCAAGTTGAACTTAACATTACCCCAGCTGTTAATGAAACCGAATGTACAGTTTTGCACAAATGCTGTTAGTTCAACCTATACTGTAAACATTTGACACATTAATACATACTGTAAACTTACCGGACAGAGAAAGTCACTGGTGAAGCTGTGTTACACTCCCATCCCAAAAGTCAGCCACACCGTAACACTGCCGACCGTTGGCTGTGGAATCCAGAATGCTCCCTCTGCTGACTGTGCGCGTGTGCACTGCGTGAGTTCAGTTTACTCAGGTCTGAGTTGTGAAGCTTACTCGTGTATCTCAAGTTTTAGACCCCATTGATGCAAGTTCGGCACATTACTAATGTTACTCTAGTAAGAACACTAGTTCAGCCTATAGTAAGTAAAGTATACTTGTGTTACTGCAGTAAGATGTAATGTTATTTTTTACAGTGTGTCTGACTTCATGTGTGGCAGCTTGAGTTCACAGTCAATTGTAGTTTGTGAGGTGATAGTCATTTTAACGGTTTGGCATGGCTTGTATACTTCCATGAACAAAACATGGCTCAAAAGACCATGCAATGAGTGCTTCTGTTAACTTTCAAGACTCTCCGCTAATGGGAAGGTCATTCATCATCCCTGAACATGGTTGTTCCCCTCTGAATGGAAGGATTCCTGGGCACTATGCGTTTTCGTCCCTCTGGTTAATTTAAAACTGAGGGCACATACCTCTGTGGGAAAATTTACAGCTATGGTATCTCACATGCCTACATCCTAACAGTGATGGATGACTTGGCTCATTAATGTCCTAAATATGCTATTGAGTTTTGGACCACAGGTCTTCTGTTGTGTTTCAGGATTTTACTTGAACCAAGCTGTAATCCAATTGTTTTTCTGACTAAATAAATAAATTAGAAAGCTCTTTAATGTCAAATTAAATGTACTGTATGTACAATCTGTTTTAGGATTATATGACAATTTATAGACAGTTTACTTAATGTTTTGCTGTACCAGCAAAATAGTGTCAATTGTCTTCATGAACCTGTCATTTGCTAAAGGGTCAATAAACCAGTAAACATTTGTTTAGACATCAAAGGGGGCTTGAGCTCCTGCTCTTCTCCTTCCAGGAGAGAAAGTGCCCTTTTTCTGAAGTGATTTAAAAAATGACTATACATATTCCTGTTTATTGATTTAACTAAAAACCTAAATATGAAGTCAGGAGATTAGACTTGTTGCGTTCTGGCCCCAGCAGTGGCGCGACTGGCTGGGGCACCTGCACCGTACGCCGGCGACCCGGGTTCGATTCCCGCCCCGTGGTCCTTTCTGGATCCCACCCCGACTCTCTCTCCCACTCACTTCCTGTCAATCTCCACTGTCCTATCTAATTAAAGGCATAAAAAGCCCAAAAAATATACTTAAAAAAAAAGACTTGTTGCGTTCAGTGCCCTCTCTACCTCCCTCCGTCCACGTCTCTTGGCGCAACGCTGAGCACACGCAGTCATAGCTAGGCGTCATGTCAGGCATACAGGCAGCCCCTCTCAGTGCTCAGCCTACAAAAAAGCTATCAACTTTGCCCATATAAGGAGATCCGGTATCTTGTGTTTTTTCCTATGGGAAAATAACATGGGGATTTTAAATTATCACACCTGATAAACTCTCATGGGGACGAAGAAATCAGAAATGCAGACGTTTTGCTCTATACACTTTTGCCCTCTGCCTTCTAGTGGATACTGTGACCTTCGGTAGTCTATGTTAAGACGGCAACCTTTGATTTTTGCTACCCCAGAGCTAACTTGCAATGCAACTTGCCATAGCTGCTTAGCTTCAATTAAAGAAGCCCTATGCAACAATTTTAGCAAAAATTACCTTAATTATGCAGGTTGAGAGTCGTTCTGATGGTTCTACAACACTTTCTGGGTTGTTTGGTGGGTGCTTCGTCTCCCTCTATCGCTTCTCCGCAGAAAAAACGAATATGCAACTTTCTGAACCCGGACCGGATAAATCCGGATATGACTCAGCAGAAGTATCCAATCGCGCCTCAAAATGTAGTCAGATTGTAGTTTCTAAGAAGACTGCAAAACGGACGCCGACTTGGCTTTGTTGCTGTTGAAATTGTAAGTAGCCTACCCTTGGGTGAACTTCGTTTTTGTAATGTGGTTTGATAGTCTCTTGAACAATGTGTTTGCTCGACCACTTTATTGTGAGCCCTGTATGTGTTTAGCTTGGTTTTTTGATGGCTAGCTTGCTAGCTAGTGGGGGTTTAGCGTAGCAGTCACTTGCTACCGAAGCTGCAGGGGGAGCTATGTCGTGAAAAATGCAAGCCCAAATCAGGCAAAAACCCAGAAACAGCGAAGGAATAACCAGACCTGCATAGGGCTTTTAACGGTTGTGGCTAGATGGGATACAGCTAACAACGGAAGTCACGTAACAGATAGTGAAATCTCCAGTGAAATCTCCATAGAAATAAACAGTATCAGGACAGGAAGTAACCTAACCCTAATCCTAACCCTAACCCTTAGCTGTATCCCTTCTAGACACCACCGCTTTTAACACACGTATCTCCTTAGATGGTCAAAGATGGTTCCTTTTTGTAGGCGAACAGAGGTCTACTGTGGTGTTTCTTGGTTTGTGTGGATGTGAGTGGTGATGAACGGGTAACTAAAGTAGGCTACCTACAGCTTACTTATATCCTGGGAAATACCCATATGACCTTTCGGCAAATTTGGAATTTGCTCTGCAGGTCCGTCTGGCCAAGAGGCCATTGAAGCCCGTTTCCAATGTCCCTAAAACAGGGGCATGCAAATACAATCGCTAATCCGGTGTTTCAGTTTAGCTGGTGAGCATGTTAACTGGTGATATTTGCATAAAATCAGTGAATATTCAACAAGACCCTGCCTACTTCTTAAAGGAACACGCCACCCAATGTCAGTAGTAATATATGTTCTTACCTTAACTTTCACGAGTTGAGTCATACCTCTCCCGTGTTGGTACGTGCACTCAAACGCTCTGGTGCACGGCGCGAATGTGTTAGCATGTTGCTATGCTAGCGGGCTCAGACGTAGCCATAGAGGGAGGAAGATAGCAGTAATCAAAAACATCCACGTTTTCCCTACTTAAATACAGTTGCACGAGTAGTTGATAAAAATGTGTAAGATCACACAACATGAAACGTGGCGATTTTCCAAGCGAATAAACAGGAGAACTACAATGTGTGGCTCAATAGCATTTGGGAGTACTTCGAACTAGCATAGTAATATTAATTAACACCTAATTGTAGATCCTATCCACCACAGAGTTCAGCCGACCCCTCAGCCTCCTCCTCCCCCTCCGAGGCACACACACAGTCATTTCCCTAAATAGAGAAAACCTGCCCTGCTGGCTTTAGTTTGAGCTGACAGATTGTGAACAAGCATGGTTATAACATGCATTGTGAAGGGTTGTGATAACAAGCAGAAGTATTATAGTGATTTCATGTTTCATAGAATTCTGCTTTGCTGCAAACGGCGGAAAGCATGGCTGGGATCTACAATTAGGTGTTAATTAATATTACTACGCTAAGTCGAAGTACTCCCAAGTGATATTGTATTTGCAAGTGAGATAGATACATAACGGAAATCGCTGAAAACATCACCAGTTTATGTACACATTATCTACACAAATACGACACATACTGTATGAACGGAAAAAAATCAAACAAAACAACCTGAGATCTAGCTGGGATTTGAACCTTGGATGTCATTGACAAAAGAGGTGAGAAGATTGCTACCACATCTTCCATACCACTACACTACAAACAGCTGAAAATATTTCACGATTTCTAGTATCTATATATTGGACTTTTAATCTAACTTAACCCAGGTTAACATATGTGAAAAATATATGAAATAACGCTTCTGTTATGAAGTGACATTTGGTTTTTGTCATAACAAGTTAGGGTTAGGGTTAGGTTTATGTGTTCATGACCGTGTCATGTCACTCTTATGTCGATCCTGTCAAGTAAAGTGTTACCGAATATCTTGGTCGATTAACAAAGAAGCTGTCACAAGACAACATACGCATTGATTTAATGGGAAGACCGAAGGCTATTGTAGATACACAAAATGACATTAAACATGAATCTCGAATTGGTGGCTTAACTGGTTAGCCAGGGTATGTAGCTTCTAGCTTGTCATTTTAGTGAGCAGTTCGAGGCCCACAAATGAGCTTCATAATTTTTGCGCATTATAATCACGATGTGTGTTTCTGCACAAAAAACGAACAATGTCTGATGGGGTCATGCTAGTTCAGTGGTCCCCAAACTACGGCCCGCCACCTCATTTTGGATGGCCCCCCAAAACACGTCCGCGGTATATAGGATCCGGCCCGCATGGGAGTACGACATCGTCAAACTATAACTGTTTTGGCGCTGTTTTGCGTTTGCCATCGAAAACGGAATGAAACGTAGGCCTACCTGCAAACACTGCAAGAGGCCTATGCTGACTGCATTAGTGCTCAAAGTATTCTAGAAGTGTATCAATTAATTTTAAATAACTAACTAAGTCAAGTCATATTTCTGGGACTTTCTGGGATAATTATTTCTATTTTTTATTCACTCGTTCAAATGTTCATACAAATTCACAAGTTCTCATCAGGTGAGTGAAAGTGGTCATTTCAAATGTTTTTGCCTGCACTTCATAAAACTCTCATAGTTTGAGAACTTCAAATTATTTGTTCAGAGTTCACACATTTTGGATACAATTTATTTTGGGACTCCCTGCTAATACTTTTGGGAATGTTAAAGTCTTTTTATTAGTATTATTTCATTTGAGCTACATTTTACACTGATATGGCATGATGGCAATATAAACACAGCTAATAATGGTATTAAATTGCAGTAGCCTATGATTAAATGTAATGGAATATTCAACTAAGGTAGACTGCTGTTGTTCACAGCACTAAGCTATTTATGTTTACTAATATACTCCGAATCTCTGGCCCTCTCTTAGAGCCAGGCATAGTGAGCTGGCCCTCGGAAGAAAAAGTTTGGGGACCAATGTGCTAGTTTGTTACTGTTTGTGATGCAAAATTACTGGTGAGGCAAAATTCATCTGCATTATTCAAGGCATGCATTCACTGTGTTTGCTCATGTCATGGGCTATCACCAGTTAAAGCAACACCAAAAAACTTTCCCTCTGTCGCACGCATGCTATCTGTTTATCCAGCACCGGCTTTGCAAATAACGATGTCCATAGACAAGGTAGAATATGTTGCACGATTTATGAAAGTATGATGTTTTGCGACATCAGATGCAAGTCAAATTTGTAGTTTCTTATGTCTCATTCCATCGAACTACAGATCCGCTACCCGATCTGGCAAACTTACATAGTGCGGTTATAGCCGATAGAGGGCTGTGAAGCGAATGCAGAAGTGCCGTTCACCCTGTTACAAGTTGATGAACCACTGAAACGATTTTGGAAACATTATTTTAAGGTACAAAAAACTCTTTGGTGTTGCTTTAACCCTTTAGCCGCCAGGGTTTAAAAAGAATAAATTGGATTTGTACATCAAAATTTCAAAAGGCCATGGCTTGCAAGTGGTCAGAGATAAAGTCCTACTGTAAATGTGAAAATCATTTAGTATGAACAGAAGTTTATGAAGGGGGTAAATTTACTCATCTAATTTGCATATTATGACGTCACTGGATGGTAACCACCGTGAATTATGTACATTTCAGTAAATACTAGATGTTGAACATATTTGAGCAGTTATACTTTATTTTTTTGTCATTTCACCGACATAACAAATGAACAGGAATACAGTCACATGTAAACCAACAATAGTAAACTATTACTATAATCACAAACCCTATGCTACTATACAATAAAGTAGCCTGGTCAAATCAGTTCCATATCGCGGGTGACTTTGTAGTTCTTCAGAGCCCTATTTTTACAACCCCTGCTGTCTATACCACGTCCATTACGGACACTATCATCATTATTGCCACTGGCACCTCCAGCTATGTTGGGCAAAGGGTCGAAATAAGCATGGTATGCTTAGTGGACACTGTCGCAAAGACGTACCTCCATTCAGAGACGCACCGTGACTATCAGTCAATAGACGATCGATCATATTCTCCAAAAGGCAGATATTCTCCTTCAGAATCAGAATAGGTGAATAACAGATCCAAGACTTCATCACACGTGAATTTTTTTTTCAACATTTGGTGTATTTCTGCTTCAATTTGTGCAAAACTAAGGCCCGCATCGCTTCCGCGTTATGGAGGAAATGCACGTCTTCTTTGTGTGTTTCTCGCGTGTTTTCGCGAGCTTCCTGAAAACTTTGAAAAAAAAAGTTGAGCTTGAATCGAAGCTCTGGGTGTCTGCCAACTAGTGGTCAAGAGTACAAATGAGATTTTACACTGTACTCGCGTCTATCGTCTGTTTTATTCAGTAATGACGCTTGTCGTAATATTGCGACATGGGCGGTTAGAGGGTTAACATGAACATCAGCTAGTAGACTTGTCTACTAGACTGAAGATGCTCTCTGTGGTGTAGTGGTTAGTGCGGACTTCATCTAACATTTTGCCTCCGTGAGACTCATGTTCGAAACCCAACAAAACCTTTATTGTTTTACTTTGACACATTTCCTGTTTGCACAGCATTTTGTGTGGATGCTTAAGCAGACATGCATTATACATGAACTGGTAATTTCCGCGTGTTTTTTTGGCAAGATCTTGCTTCATATTCTGTCACCACTGTGGCTTTGTGAAAATGTGAATCTCCAGCACTCGAAGGACGGAGGCAGAGCAAAGCGGTGTTAACAAGTAGGCAGGGTCTTGTTGAATATTCACGGATTTTATGCAAATATCACAAGTTAACCTGCTCACCAGCTAAACTGGAACACCGGCATTGACATGTATTTGTATGTACTTTGGAATTGAGTAAACAACTGCATTTAAAACCTTCATTTACAACATTGCTATACTTTTGAAACGATTTGGTAAGAGTTTAATGTACTAATTTAAGTTTAATTTCACTGTTAGTTACGCCCCTGCTGGAAGTCGTAAGTCAATGGACCTTTTCTAGACCCACTCCCAATTATACAATTGTGAAGGACTGGGTGTTCCCAGGCTAGCTTACTTGCCAAGACGAATACAAACGTAGCCTAGTGAACTTAAATCCTGCTAAAGTATAGCCTAAATGAGCTAGGCTACAATATAATAGCTAAAATGTAGCTCCCTCTCTCACACCTTTAGTAGGTGACCAGTAGGTGACTCTTTTCCCCAGACATGTCCTCTTTTTGAGACCTAAAAAATGTGTGAGGCCGGAATTTCAAGTCATCCGGGATTTTGTTCTACCTTAGCAGGGCCGTTATTAGACCCTTTTTACTCGGCCCCTGCCCCAGTAGGCCTACTAAACTGCTGTGCCCCAGTAAAATCTGAAGTCCAGGTTCAATTAACCTAAATTTATCACAGAGTAACCTACTCCTCATACAGCATATCACGTGAACGAGCAAAATATAAGCTCATGAAATATTTGCATTCTGCAAACAGCTCTGCACACCCATTACCCTTGTTGAAATCTCACAAACTCTTCACTCAACATATGGCAATGCCTTTTGTCACAATAAACAGCAGACCTTACCGAATACAAGGATATAAAGCATGCCAATAAGCGGTTCCCAAGTAATCTGGTTTTAAAATTGCATCAAATTTCTACATGGTCTCCAACTTTGGGACGAAATTACAGTATATTGTATTCTAAACTATGTATGTCAGTACATACATTTTTGTAAACTGCTTAGCCATAGAGTATCCCACCATCATGGTTCTTATATTGCCAGATTCCAGACAATCCCACTTACACAGCTATGAATATTTCTACTGTCATAATGCAAACATAGAAAGAAAAACAATAATGAGACACAAATCATTTTCTTGATATAAAGCAAGACATGCAAATATTATCACATCATACTTTCCAAGATATGGGTAGCCCAGATCCTGAAAAAGGTATAGATGGTCATTACATTACAATTAGATTAACTAGCTGGACAACACAGGTGACCACTTCTGCATAATTTAATGAAGTGCTAAAATACACTATTCTTGACCTGTGAAACTCAGCACATGATTGTAAACTTATTGCAGTATCATCATAACTATTCCACCTGTGTTTGCAGCAGAAATATTCCCATCCATAGATAAAAATAAGCAAGTCTAACCTCTAAATTTCTTTTCAAAGTGCACCAGATTGATGTGTTTAAAGGTTGTATCCGGCACAAAAAAGGCCTAAACATAAATGATCACTTTCATCTAATCTGTCCTAACGATCCGCTAGCTGCCCACCCCATAAGTGGGCCGTAAAAAAAACGCATCTCTGTAGGCAGCCTAGGCTCTGAGATCTTCACACAAAAACAATTTCTGACATCAAGTGTTGCCAACCACTCAAAAGCAAAATAAAGTGTTCCAACCAATAACCGACGAGATGCTCATTCAGGAGAGATCAAATTGCACGGGAGGGAGGGGGAGGGAGTAGCGAGCTAGCTCTCTGTTTTGTTTGAACATCAACAGAAGTGAAGTTACACCGCCATCGCTGATACAACCTTTAAACGTTAAAATATATCCCCCTAGGATAACAGCAGAAGGAACACAGGTTGGTTTGTGTAATATTTTACAAATATTACAAACAATGAAATTTTGGCTTTGTTGGTTGAAGTGCATGGAGTTGTGCTGATTGTCATAAGTCTAGTGCCTCACAGGAAGTGATGCTGCTGTCTACTAGGATGTTGCTCAGTTTATTTCAACTTTGTATGACAAAAATCTGACTTTTTTCATTATTTTGACTTTAAATCTCGAAATTTTTACTTTTTTCTTATTATTTTCACTTTATGTCTATTTTTTAAGTGGTTGAAATGGGCTTCCATAGAAAGAACACAGTAAACCAAAATCTCAAAACTGACCAATAGCCACATGGGGAAATGTTATGCCTGTAGTGTCCTGCAAAATAACTGCATCATTTTGATTGTAGGCTCCTTACCCGATAACTAGGCCTATTCATTCTGCTATTGGTTCTTTGCCAATAGATCTTCATCAATACATGATATAGTCTGAGGGTAATAAACAGTTTGTCAGACATTTGCTAGCCTATTACTTGAGCCCTTGCCCCCCAAAATCTCTGTGCACGTCCCTGTTTACTATTTATTACTAAAACCACAAGATTGTTGACTTCCTATTATCTTTACTTGCACTCCCCAAAACATGAGCCACTCTCCTCCCAAAATCCTTTGGGTCTTCAGCCTAGACATCACTCACCCAGGACACATTCATTCAGGCAAGGCGCTTTCTGATGAGGTCACTGACCCAGGTGATAGATGAGAGCAGTCATTGTAATGGGAGAACACTGTGGGAATCACACTGTTGGAAACCTGGTGCTGTTGGACACCAATATGAATGTACAACAGTTAGTATTGCTAAGTGAATATAGTACTGTATCTCATCTGAAGACACTATTATCAAGGTATTCCATTACACACCTCCTGCACTGCAATAAGTCAGGAAATTGATTTGTGCAACTGTCTGGCTTTCTCTTAACAACCATCACTAAGGAACTAAAAAGGAGAAAACCAATGTCTGGCGTGAGGAAAGAGTGGGTGGGGTGCCTGACAGTAACTGTTAATCAGCTGAAAGAAAGTTTCAGAGCAACACTGGCATTTCCCTTAGAGACACATTACATGAGTACAAGGAGATTTTGGTACCATGTACTCACTGCCTAGGTTCTATGGATAACATCAATGAGCATGGCCGGTTCTAGCCTCTACATTTGGGTGGACTGGTAGAAATGTTGGGTGGGCAACATAGCAAAGCAGTCAAATTTGATCAAATTGTACATAAACACAAAACACAAAAACAAAAAAATAGGTAATACCTATAGCTTGTGTTGCTTTGGGTGGGCAATACACAGTGCTTGGGTGGGCTTAGCCCTCTCTGGCCCCTGCCTGGAGCCGGCCCTGTCAATGAGCCACACTGTAAAGCATACCACAAACTGTACCTGCTGTATGAATGGAATATTTGACAAGTTGCTTTGGTCTTTGGGAGGATACAGTGAAAATCTTTAATTCGGCATCTTGTCTATTGTATTTATCTTCTACAATCTGTCTGACACTAGATGTACCGCATAGCGGTACAAAATATGACCGCCGCTCAGTCCTGTACATCCATTCCGCGAAAATAAATCATATTAATGAATTTGTCTCCATCTTCTACTCCATCCCCAACTTTTGTGTAAGCTTGTTTGGAATGTGTGTGTGCGGGCCGCACACAAAGTCGCCTACTGGCGCTGCAAAGGTGAGTAGATTTGTAGCACTTGCCAAAAAATTTGTAGCATTGTTATAAAACTTTTAAAATCTCTAAACAATCACAAGTAGGGCAGTTCATCACAGTCCATCCATTGCAACTGGACTGATGAAAGGTACACCTGTAAGCTACATTGTATTTGGGAAAAGCAGAAGGTAGCAGCATGTATTTATTTATGTATTTATTTATTATTAAACAAAACAATCCCTGTCAGTTCCATGCAGTTTTCTAGAAGAGAGGTCAAATCATGGATTTTTGCGAATGTTTCTTCTTCTACATATGCATAAGTTTAGTCATCTAGTTCATATGATATTCAGCTTTATTGTCAATGCACAAATTAAATACCAGTAGTCTAAAACAAAATGTAGTTTTACCCAGTGGTGCAAATAACTGACATGTCCAAAAGGGCCTTCATGAAATGCGTTGCTAGACTGTTCATACACATTTTAAAGGGCCAAGTTGAAGAGCTACCGTCCGTTATTGTTCGTGCAAATAATAGGCTGAAAAGTTAATCGTTTTGCATATCAATAGTAATACATTTCACGCAGCTGTGTTAATCACGGAAAGCGCGAATGAAGTGGACACTTCTAAATGGAACCCAACCCACTGTACAGTAGCTCAAGGTCTGTGGCTAAAGCAGCCATAATGAAAGCGTTATCATTGTTTAGATACTTCACACACGTGTTTTTTAATCGCATAGACTACAACTACCAAGCTGGAATCAAAGCACATTGACTCCCCTCTCACACCCTAAACACGCACTTCGAACAAACAAAAAGCATCTCAGTCTCGCGGTAGCCATAGGCAAAACTGTATCGGACCGGTGTAACTGTAACGTAACGGTGGTACTAAATCATCCATCGCAAAGAATGATTTTTGTAGCACGTGCAACAAATATGTGTAGGTACAGCCCTGCCCTGGATACATACATGAAAATAGATGATATAGTAGCCTATATGGGTGTTTGGGAATATACGTTGACTCAGATGCTTTTTGAGACTTTGAGCAGAAATGTCCCAGCCCAGTGTTTAGGATGCATCATAGACAGGTTATCTTTCAGGTAGCCTATATATTTTCCATTAAAAAAACATCACGTAGCGAACGTGTTGTGGCTAACTCACTTAGCTCCTGTTAGTAGCCTAGGTTATGGTCATAAGCAAATGAGATGACAGTCGAAATTAAACAATTAGTCTTGCTATCAATTTGCTTGGTATAACCGCATAGTTTTCTACAAATGCAATCAAATTGGCCTCCATCACTCAACCAATGCTTACCAACGGTAACATTATTGTACCTAGGTCCTATAGTTATTGATATTATAAGATTAACGTACCTGCAGTAAAAACCAAGCATGTCCGATAAACATTCTCAGATTTATTTCGGCTTCAAGAAGACATGTGAAAATTGTCCTATCCTTATTAGACGTTCTCTGCAGTAAACTACAGTCCTTGTAGGAAGCATCCATTGTTTTTCCAACCCACTTTAGCTTAACTTCCAACAAAATTACGTCTCACTGCAACGATGCGCCATTTGGTGGACAAACGACTATGTATCGCCAATACTGGAAATGCAGCCATGACGATGATGATGATGAATATTTGGTTTTCCTTTAATCCTACTGAATTTGTATATGTATCGGCCGTTGTAATTGCCGATACCGATAGTATGTGCGTGCCTGTGTGTGTGTGTGCGTGTGTATATGTGTGCACCACCATCTACAGGCCAATGAGTGTACAGTCACTAAATGTACACATAACTTACATTTTTTTAGACCCCACCATGTATGAAATTCTAAGAAACTTGGCATACCACCAGAGAATGGCAGGTTAATCATACACATACAATTGGGTGCAGTTCTGAACATCTTAACTGAAGAGAGGGGCGATTAAAGCAGAATGATGAATGAATATTGCATTTACATTTTTTACCGGGGGGGTGCAAATCACAAATGAGTGATTATGGGCTAGGTTGATATGGGCCCTTGAGACCAACATGCCATAAAAAATTCTTAATCCTCGGTGCCACGGTTCAGGTAGTTATTTAGGAAAAACTTTTTTTGGGTTTCAGGGGGCCCAGCACGGAGGGGGAGTGGCCCCCGGGGACCAAACAAAATTTTTCCGTAAAAGTCTAGTGAGGCTACATACCCACCAAATTTCATGTGCCCTGGTGTTTCGGTGTCCCGGGTATCGTTGACCAAAAATTCAGGAAGTAGATGACGAAAAAAAAAAAAAAAAAAACTTTGACAATCATTATATGACCGCTTCGCTAGCGGCGGTCATAATAAAAACCTACAAACAACAACATTTATATTACACGCCTTTGATGATCTTTAGGTCTACCATATATCTAACAGATTTTTGAAAGATATTGTTATTGTACACGGCCCGGCATGAATTAACGCATATAACATGTTTCCCTCCTCCACACTATTTACTTCCTTATGACTCACAGATGAAATTGAGAGGTAGCATAACAACTTTTTAGGGACCTGCTAGACAAAGGCATCACATTTTTGGGGGTGTCTCATAGGACTGAGATAGGTGCCACTGTATTAAGCATTATTATGACCGCCGCGCAGCGAAGCAGCGGTCATATAGGTTTAGTCAGATTTTTTTTTTTTTTTTCGCATGCCCAAATTTCCGTCAATGATTCCCGGGACACTGAAAGACCGGGGTACACGAAGCTTGGTGGGCATGTAACCCCACATGGATAGCATGGAACCATCGTTTTTCGTTTTGATCTGTAGCCCCCCCGCTGGACTGGACACCCCGAAAGGAGGGTAGGGCAGACACAGTTTTCTGTGAATATCTCGAGAACCGTAGGGTTTAGGAGGACCATTTTTTTTGTATGTTGATCTCAAGGGGCCATGTCAACCCATTCCATAACCACTCATTTCATTTATAGCGCCACCTAGTTAAACACAAAAAAGTAAAAATGAGGTGTTGTAATCGCAGGTATCTGTGACCTAACATAGTCAAAACTGCACAAAATTGGAAGTGTAGGATCATTATGACACCCTCTGTATGCACGCCAAGTTTCGTGGAATTCCGTTCATGGGGGGCCACACAATAAATTAATTTATGTTACTAT
Source organism: Alosa pseudoharengus (assembly GCF_046254945.1). NCBI lineage: Eukaryota > Metazoa > Chordata > Actinopteri > Clupeiformes > Clupeidae > Alosa > Alosa pseudoharengus. Next base: position 35,925,923 of record NW_027468630.1, on the reverse strand, counting down.
ACACCAACTGGCCTGTAGGTGGCCGGAGACAGTTTTCTGTGAATATCTCGAGAACCGTAAGGCCTAGGAGGTCCACCTTTTTAATGTATGTTGGTCTTAAGGGGGCATGTCAACCCATCCCATTACCACTTATTTCATGTATAGCGCCACCTAGTTAAAAATTAAAAAGCAAAAAATTAGGTGTTTTCATCACAATATCTCTGGCTGACAAGGTCAAAACTGCACGAAATTAAAAGTGTAGGATCATTATGACACCCTCCGAATGCATGCCAAGTTTTGTGTATTTTCGTTCATGGGGGGCCTTACAATAAAATAATGTATGTGTACATTTAGTGACGTACACCAACAAGGATTCCCGGGACACTGAAAGACCGGGGTACACAAAACTTGGTGGGCATGTAAACCCCACATGGATAGCATGGATCCGTCGTTTTTCGTTTTGATCTGTAGCCCCCCCGCTGGACTGGACCCCCCGAAAGGAGGGTAGGGCAGACACAGTTCTCTGTGAATAACTTGAGAACCGTAGGGACTAGGATGACCATTTTTTTCCGTACGTTTGCCTCCAGGGGTCATGTTAACCCATTTCATGTGCACCCATGTGCACAAACAGATACACACACACACACATACATTCACAGTAATCATACGTATGACACATACTCACACAGTAGACATATGTACGCTTGCATGCACAGGCACATACACAGGCACACACACAAGCACGCACACACACACACACACACACACACACACATAACATAAACATGTACATGCATAGCCTAGAAATCTAGACGCGCCCCTAGCGGCAGCAAATTACATTTGCTGCCAGGGCTAGTCTAGCAACTCTCCGTTGGCTTGTGAGCTCCAGATATCGAAACTTCTCCGGGCCAATGAAATCGTGTATAGAGTCGTTAGGTGGGCTTAACATAATGATTGATGGCAGAGTTGCAACGGTTTGGCTTGAATTCCCTGCTACTTGAAAACAAATAAGATGGATGTTGCTGTTGGCGAACAGTGTGACACGAGTTAAGCTTTAATTAAGTTGGCAAACGTTTGAACTAGCCAACTAGCTCCGCTGGTGGGAAACGCATGGGACTCATAGCGCTGCCGCTGTCCTATTGCGTGCAGAGGGAATTTGAAAGACAACTGATTATCCCGCCCCAGGCTGAGCACTGCGAACGGTGAGTGTCCAGACCCTACATGTTAATGTGGGTCTGGCTCGCCAGGCTAGTACATGCACACAATTCAAGAATTTCTCAAAATTATGAACAGGCAAGATGGAGGTGGGGTTGTATGAAATGAATTTTACATGTGAAATCTATGAACTAATCATGTTTTGGTACTTGTTGTCTAGCAGATATCAGTGAGAATTGAGTGTGGATAATGCAATTTAGTGATACAGTTAGAATCATATAGGCCTTTCAGCGTGATTTATTTTTGTGGAAAAAATGTGCTGGACTGGGCGGCGGTCATATTTTGTACCGCTCTGCGGTACATCTAGTTTAAACAGTTGTGGGTCATTTTAGGTGAAGCGCTAGGTAAATAAAATAAGCAGAGGCACAGTTGAAAATGTAGATATAATAGAAACCACCATGAAAATTCCACACATGTTTAAGACAAATATGTTTTGTAACATATTTTCATCCATACCTCCCTCTGCACCACCTTCTCAACCCTCACCCTGAACACCAGCATTCCACAGAGTTGTGTACTGAGTCCTCTCCTTTACTCCTTCTTTACCTATGACTGCACACCTGTACATGGTTCAAACATCATTATGTTTGCATACGATACAACGGTGATTGGATTCATCAGCAAAAACAATGAGTCGGCCTATCCGCGAGGTGCACCAGCGAGGTGCACCGACAATAACCTGGCTCTCAACACCAAACAGACCAAGGAGCTCATTGTGGACTACAGAAACACACACACACCCCCATCCTTATCAACGGGATGGAGGTTGAGCGTGTCACCAGCTTCAAGTTTCTGGGTGTGCAGTCCACATCTCCGAGGACCTCTCTTGGACCCTCAACACCTCTACCCTGATAAAGAAGGCTCACCAGCGTTGAGAGGAGACTAAAGGTCCATCTGTCTCCTTAGATTCTGGTGAACTTCTACCTCTGCACCATCGAGAGCATCCTTACCAACTGTGTCACAGTATGGTATGGCAACCGCTCTGTCTCTGACCAGAAAGCACAGCAGAGGGTGGTGAAAACTGCCCAACACATCACATGTTCCTCACTCCCCTCCATCGAGGCTGTCTAGAGCGAGAGATGTCTGCGAAAGGAGCACAGCATCATCAAGAACTGTAAGTGCCACAGGTCTCGCCGTACCCAAACAAGCAGGTTCAGGGGGCCCCCCTAGTTGTAGTATCCTCACTGAATACTATAGCATACTCCATATTTAACTGTATATCTGTATTCATACTGCACTATCTGAACATACTGTATACCATACTCCATATTTAACTATAGTTAAATATGGAGTATAGTATACAGTATATATATTACTATATATTATTCCCTTACATGTACGTACTCTGCACTGTTTTTCTCGCTCGAGTTCTTGCAGCCAAAAGCTTAAGTAGACAGACAGCTACAGTGCTACATTTTGGGGGCATAAACATAGGGGCTCATTACCATGCCCCTAGAGTGTAGCTCTTTTATGTTTAATTGGAATGCATTGGTGTCTGCTCCCTTACGAAAATTCACTATGGTTTCCTCTGGTTTTAATGCAGTTACTATGGTTTTACCATGGTACCAGGGTTTCCGTTGTCCGGTAATTACCGGACATTGGCCGGAAAAAAAATGAAATGTCCGACAAAATTAAATCTCTCCGGTCAAATTGTCCGATTGAAATTGGCTAATAATCCCGTCCCCTAACGCAATCTGAATTTGAGAATAAGCCTTAATATGGCCTATATTATACGTCCTCTGGCTATGTTTTTAAACGAACAGGCTCTACCGTTTGAAAAGTAAGCTATTAAACAACATGCATAGCCTATGCTGCATTTCAAAAATAGGAAGCGCACGCTTAAAACGTCCAACAACGAACAAATGAGTGAGGCGGTTCAAACATGGCCAGGCCCAGGCAGACTAGCCTTAAAAGTTTTTTCAGAGGCCAGACGCGATGGATGATGATAAATTGGTAACATCTGAAGCCTCAGATGTCCGGTCAACTCCACCACCACCAGATAAAAAGCAGAAGTGTCGGGCGTATCTGTCGGAATCATTGACATTGGAAGTGGAGTTGCGGGGGGTGCGGCCGCTCCAAGACACTGTCATTCTCCGTGTACACTGGACATAAAGTGTTCTTTACCCAAAGCATACAGTAGGCCTATGCGTTCTCTGTCTATGATCATCTGCAGGGTTAGGGCCTCCTCGACGAGGCGATTACTGGTCCGCGGATCATTTCTGGCACAATTAAACGGTATCATTGAACCGCGGCCGAAAGAAAAAGAACCTAAACATTTCCCAGAATAGGAAACATTTCTTAATGTATTGATTATCAAAGAGGCATAGCATTAGGTGGTGTGGTGTAGTGGTGTGAGCGCTCATTCTTGTGTGTGCGCATCTGTGTAAGTTAAACAGTCACCACTGGAGATAACGTGGGTAGCAGCAACAAACAACGTAGCCTTTTTAAAACAACTTTGCTTAGCTTTGGTACCACAATGGTTCCCCTATTGCACCACTGGTTTTAACATTCTGTGTAACTACCAGGGTAGGAATTTCACGGCGTTGGCCGTGAGGCCCCTTTGAAAATCAGAGGTTTACAGGCCACGGTGGCCTTGGTGCCCCCTTCTTTCAATATTCTGCTTTGCGTAATAGCGATTTTTATTTAGCCTGTGGCCTGTCAAAATAATCTTAGCATTCACAGCGCAAATTAATTTAGTTTTTTACGCAGTGGAGAAAGTGACAGCGCAAGAAAGAAAGTGCGTCCAAATTCACCCATTCTCAGTTGAACTATTTGCGAAGTAGCCTATTCATCACACAGACATCACAAGAATCACATGAAAGAGCTTTTTCTCAGCTTTTAAACGATGTTAGCCGACAATTGCTGTGTTGAACGGTTCGCGAGAAAAGTAAATAATATAATTCAATTTAATCATACATTCTACTGAAGGTTTTGCGTCCCATGATCTCCCTACCCATTCATCTCGGTGGAATACTTTATGAACCCTTCTTTTAACACATGACAAACCATATATCAGAATAAACAGGAGACCTTACCGAACACAAAGATGTAAAGCAGTCCCCTGTACAGTTAGCCGTTCCAGAGTAATCCAGTTCTGAATTTGCAGTTAAGAGACATGGATGTCTCCAAATTTGGGCTTTAAGTTTTACAATGTGTTTAAATTGTTCCACATCATTTCATAACGGGCCAAATACAAAATAAATGTTACAAATATCGCCTAGATATTGGTAAATCAGAGGACAGCTGACTAAGAGTTTGTGAAAGTAGCCTTAATGATCACAAAATGCTAAGCATGCATCTAGGCTATTTGAGTTTCTTAAAGCTGAGCTGTGCTTAAATTGTTCAATACATGATTTCATAACAGGCCAAATATAAAATAAATGTTGTATATAGCCTAGATATCTGTAAATATTAGTTGATCAGATGATTTACAGTTCTATGTAATATGTCATGTTTCATGTTTTTGTAATGTTTCATACAGTGATGCAGGTCTACTGCAGTGAATAGGCTAAATACAACTTTGATCATTTTTATAGCCTACTACTGTATAGTTAACTTTGGCCTTGGTGCCCTGACATGTGGCCTTTGTGCCCCCCACCAAATATGCCCAACTGAAGGCCAAGTGGCCTTGCCCCCACTACTATGTTTTTTTTAAACAGTTGATGATGTTACAAAGTTTGGTTAGGAAAAAACATGGTTTATACCTTCTGAGGAAAACCATGGTTTATACCTTCTGAAGAAAACCATGGTTAATGACCATGGTAATGTTAGGGGTTAACTGCAGTGAAACCATGATACAACTAAAGTGATAAACCATGAGCTCTCTGTACTAACATCTGCAGCTGAAGCCTCATTAGCGCATCATAATTTGAAGGTTGTGAGTTCGATCCTCACATGGGGCACGGTACTTTTTATCAACTATAGTGATAAACCATGGTCATAGTTTTCTTTTTTGACAAAGAAGATCATAGATTCAAAACAAAATAGCCACACACAAACATAGGAGTCATAAACAGACCGACAATGAAACATCAGATCCTGCGGACCGTAACGTGGAACCAAAATGGAAAAATAATATTTTAACGTTACCATTTTGCCAGGGTGATGGGGTCAGGTGGGGCTTGAAAATCCCCCACCTCCAAAGTGGGGAATGACAAAAAAAGTTTGAGAACCACTGAACTATAGTGATAAACCATGGTTACCCAAAAACCCATGAAACCAAAAAACAATAGTAAAACCATGTTAATTTTCATAAGGGCTTAGTTGTCATAGTCATTGTTAAAAAGTTAACAATAGGGCAGAGAGGTATACAAATCGTAATCCTGGCCTCACTGGAGGACAGACAAATTATGTGAATCATACACTTTAAACTCTGTGTAACCTCTATGACACTACATAGTTTAAGGTTATCTATCACTCGAACAAGTCATCTGTGAAACAACGCGCATGAATCCCCTCAATGACCTAATACTGAAGAGGACCATAAAGATAACAGGCATAAATCTCAGAACTACACATCTTCAGTAAGCATTCATCACTAAGGACACAAAACATAACTAGACAATTTAGTTCATCTGATAACTATAGTTAAATGTAGCGTCTCTGCTGAATTCTTTGAGGAATGTTTTCATCAGTGTTGAAAGACCACACCCATGACCCAAACAACTCGATACATTTTCAACTGTCTAAAATGGCAAAAGGAACTGTCTGTCCTCTTACTTTATTCCAAGGTACTTGTTGACTTCCCTTAACCTACCAAATTTTGCAGTGACCTCTTTTCTTAACAGCAATGGTCCAGATATGAAACAGAGAAAGAAAAGTTGTGACTGCCCTAAGTGCCATAGCCTATATGGTTGAGAATGACGAACGCCTTGGCCTTTACTTTGTGAGGGTATATCTTGTGTCTATTCTAGGCTCTAATGTTAATTTGATGCATTGAGAAGGTAACCTGGCCCTAGCCAGATGAATTTCGCTCCGCCTAGCTCCACTCATCCATCTGGAACCGATCCATTGAAGTGTTGCTTCAGAAGGCTGGACCTAATCAAAAAATGCTTGCATATGATTGAATAAGCCACTTGTCCGTCATCTATTGACGTGCTACTTCAACCACTCTCATCGAAGCCAACCCGTGACGCTGATAACAGTCTCACAGTCGCTTCTACGCTATGTCACATCTATGAAACTCCCGCCCTGCGTCCTGATTGGCTAAACCATAAAGTTGGTTGGAGAAATCACTCTCAATGGAAGAGGTTCCAGATGGATGTGAATGAAGCTAGGCGAAGCTAAGCGGAGCTAACCCATCTGGCTAGGGCCAGGTTATTGAGAAGGTAAGATGCACATAACAAGAAAGCCGTGTTGTCAAGACAAGAAACAGTTACAGTAAGAACAGTATATTATGACCAGCACTGGGGAAGCATATTGGTTTTGTCAAAGTTAGATTATTGGATAATGTGGCTTTTTTGACATCAACACAAACACATACACACGTAAGTATATACAATATGAAAACAGATGGACATTTGGGTGTCACAAAAGTATATACTGTCATTTGTTGCACATTTACCTTAGTGAAGCAGTGCACCCAAGTTTGCACACCGGCACACACACACAAACACCATGGTGCAATTTGGTACATTTAACTTCTTAAATTTTGTTTTGTAGGCTAGTTCAAGCAGTTCACAGTGTGTATATTGTTGTATTGCTTTGTGTCGCTTATCAAGACTTACAGTTTTTTCTGATTGCTTAAGCACATTTTTTGTAACTATTGGCTATTTTTGCAAAACTCTACACACAAATAAGAAAACCTCTCACCAAATCAGCAAAACATTGTAGCTCTCTTGCAAAAGCTAATAAACCTTGCTTAAAGGAGAATTCCGGTGTGATATTGACCTAAAGTGTGTTGAAACATGATACCGAGTGTGAACGTATGTCTCATAGCTCACCTTGGCTTGTCCCCTGCACTCAGAAATCTGGCGCTAGTTAGCCAATGCTACCAACACAGTGTTTCGTTGTGGTACCTCGGGCATCGGCCTAGCCATGCAAATGAATCACCGGTTTACACCATTTATGAGGCTCAAAGTAGCTCCATACTTTATTGGTAGACTTCCAAGGGCCTTGACATTTAAAACGAGACATGGAGAACTTTGAAAAAGCACTGGTAGTTTATTTACAAGACGATTTATACAGACAGTACCTTAAGGAATATTACCGTTCGACGCCATCTTGAAGTCGAGCGACGAGTACAAACGAACAGGTATGATAAGGGATCAGATTCCAAAAATAATTCAGTGGAAATGCATTGATTCAGTTGCTTCCAGTAGCAGCAACTGGAATCCATGCATTTTCACGGAATTATTTTTGGAATCTGATTTGACCCCCCCCCCCCCCCCATAAATGCACAAATAGGCTGACACCAGACATAATTTCACTGCATTTCTTACTTCCAGTAACTATATGCATGTGACAATAATCTTCCTTGTATCCTTGTAATGTTCCTGCCACGTCTCCTTGTTTTAGTGAAGTTACTGTAAAACCTACCTCATCCACAAAAAGCAGCACATGACCCATGGCTTCTGCCTCTAGCTCCATCACTCTCACAGTTGTTTTACACGTTCACTGTTTCTTTCAAAAGGGACTCTGTAGATTTGTTTCTTTCGGATTCTGTTGCGGGCAAGTAGCCTACACAACATAATACAGAAATGCTCACATTGTGTATGTTTTGGAAGGTGGTTTCATCCTCAATTATTACACGGCTCTTCAGAGTGCTGCAGAATGCTTAATTCACTTGAATGGGCCTTCCCAACGTTCGGTGGTCTGCTAATTCTCAATAACAGACCGCTGCTAAGTATAACAGACCGCTGTCAAGGAAAATGGGCTTTGTGCTTCTATTTCACGTCTTTCATATCACTAGGCAAGGACTGGAACTTCATTCAAAAGTGAAAGCAGACGGTTGATCAGCTGTGTTCTAATGTTTGATTCAAGTTCAGCTTGTGCTGTTGCGAACTAGTTCTCAGCAAAAGCCACGATGACAGTAACAAATAGGCTATAGCCTAGGCTATGTAGGCTAACGAGTCATATCGTGGGGAGTTTATTGTTTCGGTTTGGCAAGTAGCCGTGTAATAAGCGGGATAATGTATAGAACTCCGGTCATTATTGGGGAAATAAGTCCCTTCAGGGCGTAACAAGACCCGTCCGGTTCGCCCTGTCGGGACTTACTTTCCCAATAATGACCGGCGCTCTATACATTATCCCTTACTTATGCACTGCTGTATTTCTCGTAGCCTTATGGAATTATTTGCAATTTACTTATGTATAGTGCTTAGGCTGATTGCAAAGTGAACTAATTATCTAAAATAGTTTTCACATGTGACAGTGTGCCAGACAGTTGGCAAAATAGTGTAAATAATAGCCATACATGTGTGTAGTTTTGTGATGTGTTGATTATTTGGAAATTGAGTGTAAAGCAGTGAGTTGTGTTTACAGTTCTGCAAAAAGAGTGCTGTGCAATGAATTGTACCTACAGTTTTGCAAAGTGTGTGTTACAAAATTGCAAACTGAGTGCAGTGTTTGTACTTTTAGTTTTGCAAACTCAGAGAGTGGTTTTGCTATAAGTATTAATAGTTGTGCTATAAGAATCACGGTTAGGGTTTAAGCATTCAGAAAAAACTGTAACAGCGGTGGTCGTATCATGTACCACTGTAGTTTGTTTGTTTGTTTATTTATTTGCACACTTTCTTGATTGATTGGTTGATTGACTGATTGATTGATTGAGCTGTTCCTATTCGGATGGCCTGTTATGTCTGAACCAGGAAACTAAGCTATATTGCAAATAACAGGGTTATAGTTAAATACTGTTGCTTTCACTTACAATTATGGTTGTGCAAGAGAATGGCCTACACTGGTGTCAGCTTTTAGCCTACTTAGGAAAAATCAACATAATTATGACAGTAGGCCTAAGACACTGCTTCAAGGGACCTCAGGCACAGACAAAATAGATCACTGGCACTTTAAAATGATAACCCGGAAATACAATCTCTACTGTCGGCACAACCTCTTTTCCGGTCGTGGAGCCGTGGGTTGAGCGTGGATTACATCTGGGCTCGGTAAAATACATAAAAATGAGTGTCCCTGCTTTTATCGACATAACAGAGGAGGATCAGGTAAAGCCTTAGCAATTTCTTTGTCCACATTTAACGTTATCATGACCCATTTTCACGAGTAGCCTAAATGAACCGTTAGCTTGCCAGTTAGCACCCTTAACCCATTAGCAAGACAGCTCTGGAGAGGCCTTAGCTTACCGCTAATGCTAGGAGATTTTAGCATACAGGGCCCACCTTAGACAACAATACTTCGTGTCAGTGGAGTGGAGTTTAAAATGGCCTATGCGGTTGTCGTTGTTAAATATGTATTATCCACTTTGTGACTTTGTTGTGTCGATTTAGCTAATGTAGTATGTAACCAGCTGGTACGTGAAATAGCCACTGAGTGAATAAGCTGTTGTATCGCGCTTCCAGGCGTCTGAGCTAAGAGCTTACATCAAGGCTAAAGGAGCTGAGATCTCAGAGGAAAACTCCGAGGGTGGGCTGCATGTTGACTTGGCCCAGATCATTGAAGCCTGCGACGTCTGCCTCAAGGATGATGACAAAGGTATGTACTGCTGTTGACTCAACAGTCTCAGGGCAGCCATTGGTTTGACATGTCACTCTCCTGTAATAGCAGTTGAGTGATGGGATGAGTGAAGGGAAATCAGTCCTTAAAACTCTCAAGTGGGTGTGTGTGTGTGAGCCTCATATAAGCCTCTTGGCTACCAAGGTACCCTTATCACATTCTTCTTTTCTCAGTTTGGCTTTCTCTTATCTTCCTGTTACAGATGTGGAGAGTGTGATGAACAGCATCGTTTCTCTTCTCTTAATTTTGGAGACTGAGAAACAGGAGGCCTTAATTGAAAGCCTGTGTGAGAAGCTGGTGAAGTTCCGTGAGGGAGAACGTCCTTCCCTCAGGATGCAGCTGTGAGTCCTGAATGCACATTGTTATCCAGTCTGTGACAAACTTGCTTCTTTGATACAAAATTGAAAATGTATGCATTGGTGTAACCTACATGGGGCCCTAATTGTTAAATGTGCTGTGTTTTTGCTTAGCCTCAGTAACCTGTTCCATGGAATGGACGAGAACACACCAGTGAGGTACACTGTGTATTGTGGACTCATTAAGGTGGCAGCAACCTGCAATGCCATTGCCTTCATACCAACAGAACTTGATCAGGTGTGTTGATTTTCATTATACAGTTTAGACATTTTATACATATTATGGGGCTTCCCATGTGAAATGGCATTTTTCCCTACTACAAGTATTCACTTTGTAGTATCTTTCAAGTTGTCACTTTGTAGCACTTTTTTCCCAAAGTGACTTATGACAATATGACAACAACAAAATATGACAATTATATTACAAGGGCAGTGTTACATTGTCCCTGGAGCAACTCGGGGGTTAAGTGCCTTGCTCAAGGGCACAACGGTGGAAGCTGGGAATTGAACCCACAACTTTTCTGGCTACTGCAAGCTAGCCCAGCTCTTTAACCACTAAGCTACCACCACCCCTAGGTTTAAGAGAAAACTTTTAGTTAAAAACGTTTAGAGATTTAGGAGTACTCTTCACGATAAGATAAAATGCTTTGTGAATATGGCCCCAGAACATACAATTACCTGTATTCTAAAAAACAATTATTATACTTCTCTTAGTCATTCCCTATTATATATATTTATTTAACTCAAGGTTCGGAAGTGGATCATTGACTGGAATCTGACTACAGAGAAGAAGCACACTATGTTGAGGCTTGTTTATGAAGCCCTGGTGGACTGCAAGAAGAGGTACCCTGTGTTTGTTCATCTACTGTCTGACAAGGATGAGCTGGTAATATCATGTGAATGTCTCACTTCAATCCCTTGTTATGTTTCACCTCTTACAGTGAAGCTGCAGCCAAGGTGATGGTGGAACTTTTAGGCAGTTACACAGAGGACAATGCCTCACAAGCCCGTGTTGATGCTCACAGGTAGGGCCAAAATCCTCTTGTGCCAGCTTGCATCCACATTCAGCGGCTATATGTGTGGCATTAAATCCTGCCCTCCTTCCTCTCCAGGTGCATTGTCCGCGCTCTGAAAGACCCAAACACCTTCCTGTTCGACCATCTCCTGGCTCTAAAACCTGTACGCTTTCTGGAGGGGGAACTCATCCACGATGTGAGTATAGAGAGTTGTACCAAAGTGCCTATTTTGCTTCATTTCTGTAGCCTCACACAGATGCAGAAATGCAAGGTTGTTGCTGTTGATTTACTTAACTATTCCTGTCTCTCTTAGCTGCTCACCATTTTCGTCAGTGCAAAGCTTATAGCATATGTGAAATTCTACCAGAGCAATAAAGATTTCATCGATTCTCTCGGTAAGTACATCTTCTGTGCCTAACTACTGTATATAATCTGTATGAACACCAATGCTCACTAGATCTAGATTTGAAGAGATGTCAAAGCATGACTCACTCAGACTGTTCAGGTCAAAGTAAATGGAACTGTTGGGTGCAGGAACGGACACAGTGGACTGAGTAGCTAATATATGGAGCCGTCAGGCTGGCAGGCATCAGGAATGCGAGTGTCAGCAGTCTGAGCGTTTTCGCCAGGCCTGGGACAGAAGTGCTAATTAACAGTGGACCCTCCCATTCTCTCCTGATTCATAGTGGTCAAAAGGGAACTTTTGTGCACTGTCAATGAACTTGTCGGGTGACTTGTGTAGCCTCTAAAGGGAAGTACGGAAGGACAGTGATGAGCAATTCATCATGAAACCAATACTAAAGATACTACAGACACATCATGTGCATCCTCTTTAAGGAGCGTTTGCTTATAGTACACAAGTGTTTCTGTTTGCTTATGTTTACTGAATTCCCTTTTACATACCTACAGTTGTATATGTCTTCATCTTGTTTGCTATTGACAAAATGGAAGAGTTAGCAGAGCCTATTTCACTTGTCAACTATTTTGTTAATTAGTTTGGGTCCTTTTGGTAAGGAAATGCTTCAAAATTCACTGATTTTTGCTTCTCTTAATTTGTTCTGCTTTACTTACTTCTCCATGAGCGTAAACCAAATATGTTTCATGTGTCATGACAAATCAATGCATTTGAAGATAAAACCTTTGGGCTTTTCAGTCGAGTATGGAAATATCTGTTAGTTACAGCCCTGTTGAATGATGATAATTTTCACAACGTGGTCTCTGTCTCTGTAGGCCTGTCACATGATCAGAACATGGCGAAGATGCGTCTGCTCACCTTCATGGGTATGGCGGTGGAGTTTAAGGATATCTCCTTTGATACCATGCAGCAAGAGCTGCAGATCGGTGCTGAGGATGTGGAGGCCTTTGTCATTGATGGTAATGTTCATGCCTGTATTTAAAGAATTTGAAAGAGTAATTTAAGTTAAATATGTTGTACAAACTGTCCACTGGTCATTGCATTTATAACTTGCACTTGTAATTGTTTGTAGCCGTTCGGACCAAGATGGTTTATTGCAAAATTGACCAGACACAGCGAAAAGTTGTTGTGAGGTAAGTCCTAGTTCAGCAATTAGGATTACAATTATGCATTCGTGTTCTTCACACATTTTTGAAATAGCTGACCAAAAACTCAATTACAATGTAATATGTGTAATGAGGTATGTGTAATGAGGTGTATACAGTTGTTTATGGAGAAAATCTGAATTCAAGTCTATTTTCACACCATTCACTTTTGGGTTCTATGTTGCAGCCACAGTACACATCGCACCTTTGGCAAGCAGCAGTGGCAGCAGCTGTATGACAGCCTCAGCTCCTGGAAGCAAAACCTGGCCACCGTGAAGACCAGCCTTCAAGCCCTCTCCACCTCCTCTTAAGCTAACCCCTCACCCACCCAAACATCAGCTGTGTCTACCGATTTTTTTTATCCAACAATAAAAGTTAATGAAGACCATTTCCTGTTAGTTTTTTGTATCAAACTTAGGGTTTTCCCAGGTATTATACACTTGTTGCATTTTGAAATATCCCACTGATGGGTACCTTTTATCTTCTAATAAAAATGCTGTTTATTGCAAAGATAAAACCCTAAATAATAACATGCAGAGCAGCAATTTGTCTCCTTCACCCAGAAATCCTAAAGATCTATTAAGCGCAGAGGTTTCATCCTAATGAAGGCGCAATTATGACAATGGCCCCTTATTATGGGGGATACACATACTGTCGTAACACCCCACATCCCCATAACTGATTTGTGTATACAAAAGTTGCTTTCTCATCAACTACATAAGTCACAAAAATTGTGAGAATGTATCTGATGAAGCACAAATGTGTCTAAATCAGTAGTACTAGTGTTACTATGGAGGTCAGTTCAGCATGCTCTTCTCTGCTTTTTGCGTAATATGATGAGACAAAAGATACTAATATGATAACATTCCATTGCCTGGTCCATATCTCCAGAAACAAGGAAAGCACAACTGTATACATTTAACATTTCATATCAGCAATCCCTGTAATTACAAGTGGAATTGGGATGACAAATAGAAAGTTAGGGTGAAATGCACTTTGGATACAGCCAGAATGGAATTCCAGACATGCATGCTTTCTTTGTGTATGTGAGAGATGTCACTGTAGTAGTGAGTATAATGTGCTGCTGTTTAACTTCTCAGTCCATAAAAGTCTCATCTCGCACATCAATCTATAGTGCATTAAGATATGCAATAGACTGATGCACATAAAAGGAGTAGGTTTTCTCTTGTGTAAACTTTCCCATACCCATGGCCTAGGATTTTAGCAAAATAACTCAAACACTTTGTTTGAAGTCCAAACAAAGCCTACTCACACACAACACTAGGCTATATTTCATCACAACAATTGTCAGATTAATTGAACCTCAACTAAAGCACTTGATTAAATTGACCAGTTGGTCTACATAATTCCTACCCAACTTTCCCTGTGAGGTAAAGACAATTTTTGCTGCACATGTCGCACAGCGCTTAGACCCATTACAAAAGAGCATGACAAACACTCTGAAAAAACAATCTGACTGCTGACGCCACACACTAGTATGCACACACCACCCCCTTCTCTCCTGCAACACTCAACGCCCAGGTTAGCAGTTCACACTCTGATAGTGTGTGGTTGAAATTCTCCAGCTCTTGGCAATGACAAGTCCATTTCGTAATCTGGATGAAAGGTCTGTGACCTCGGATTGGAAGTAGCAATACACTGCTTATCTGAGCAGACAATACAGTAATTCTACCAGTTTGTGTAGGTTGCGTCTCATGTCTTTATTTTTAATGATTCTCAAGTCCTGAACTGAAAAATAGCCTCATTACCAAAGCTTGCACAACCTCTGCAAATCTGACCAGATTTGTAGTTTCTGTACATGATTAAGGTAGTCTGTAAACATGTTTAAGTGGAGAATTTTTATTTGTCCTGAGTCTTTTCAACTTTTAACCTTTCAACCTTTGATTTCCATGAACACATCTGGTAAGTAGTCCTATTAATAAAATGGCATGTGATAATTTGATAAATGGGCTACATTGTGTGAGATGTAGTGAGCTAATCTCCTGAATGAGGGAGATCTTGTTTTATGTCTACAACAGGAATAACAACACAAATGTAAAATACTAACTTAATTGTATCGTTGTTACATTGCATGGGGAAATTTATGTTTGGACATCTGCTCAAACATAATAAAATAATACATCTCCAGAACTCTGGGGAAATTTAATGTAGCTGGAAAATTGACCATTGATCAGTAAAGGGTACTATACTATACTATACTATATCAATCTAAAGGAAACAACATTTTTCATTATATGTGCCAGTCTTTCCACTGGATACATATCTCCTGTGTTTCCAAACCAAAAGAGTTGAGTCCTGAATAGGCTTACAATTTACACCAGAACCAACAGGTCCAGTTAAAGATTTTTCCCCAACATATCTCAACACACTGACAGGTTTTCTTTTCATTTCCAGAGATATTTACATAAACATACAATTGAAACGTGTTACAGGTTGCCCTCTTGTGGTTTTACTAAAAACAAAAGGGCAAGATCAGTGACAGAGGGTCATGTGCACTTGTCTCTACATCGAGGGCCAGCGACTACTCCATCAATCTGAAACTGATACTGACTCAAGATTTCCACCATATTCATCTTGATTCATCGCCCTCTGGCATTCGCTTTTAAATGGTCCTTTCCAGGTGATCCGATCGATTTATTGGGTCTGGCAGCCAGGTAGACTAAACAGGAGTGGCAAGTTGAGACAAACACAGAAACCGAAATCATTTCCTGGATTTTACTGTTCAATGATCAAGGCTTTCTACTTCTGCGGTTATTTACCTACGCTGAGATGACTCGCGTTTGTCAAGTAGTGTAGTCTTCATCTCAATGTATTTAATGTTCTCCAGGTAGGCTATATCTAACTGCTTTCCCAACACTAAGACATTGGTTGGCGCTTTTAGGTGACGCCTAAACTTGATACCTTGTTACCTTTTTAGTTTTAGTTCACCTGTAACGTTACAAAGTAGCCTAAATATCAAAGGTCAAAGTGCGTAGGCTCCCACCTGATAAAACTGTGCGGGTGTTTGTAGGCTACTTGAGCTTCAAAAATAACTTGTTTGCCAAGCTAAGTCAAGTTGGATTGTTTCGCTTTTCAGTGGAATGGCGATGTATAAAGTTTGGTTTCTACTCTTCCACCTTGTGCCATATGGACTGACTGCATGTACGAAAAAGTTGGAACACACACATGATACTGAAGATATTTCCAAAACAGGTAAATAGGCTGCATATGGGCCTCTATGTTCTGCGATATGATATGTTATCCTAGGCTACATGAAAGCTAATTTGATGACGTAGCCTAGGCTACGTGTTTTTAATAGCTAATTGATTAATCTTTTGCATTTTTGTCTATGGTTATTTTTCCGCAGTGTTTGTTGATGAGGAAAATGCAAACAAATTCTTTAAGCGCCATCTGCTGCTTAATCGTTTCGATTTTGAAATCTTTACTCCTGGTAATTTGGAGAGGGAATGTAATGAGGAAGTGTGTAATTACGAGGAGGCACGAGAGGTCTTCGAAAACATTCCAGATACAGTTGAGTATTTTTTCCAGTTCTGTAAGACAGCTCCTGTGAACCAGGTTTATCCGGCACACCAAGCCTTCTTTTCTGAGAAGCTTAAGCCCTGTGAATGGGGTGAAAGTTCTAATACAGTGTCTTTTACAGGATGCATTTTGGACTGCATACACTGGTAAGTCTGATGTTGGTATTTTTGGGTAGTTACTTTTTTAACTGTTCAGATATTACCAGATATTCACTCACTCATTAACGTGTAAGTTCATTGTGAATTTTAAGTCTTAATATTAAATACTTAAAGGTTTGATTAGTTCCTTGGTAATGCTATTTCCGTCTCAATTGTGAAATGACTCACACTGTTATCTCTGTTTATTACTGTGTTTAATACTGATAGGCCAGGAGCAACATCCATCACGCTTTGACGTGACTGCATTATTGGTGGGACTCATAGCAGGTGGAGTTGCACTTGTTATAGTGTGCCTGCTCATCTGGTATGCCTGTCAGAGAAGGTTCAAGGGCGGTGGCGGACCTCCAGGGTGAGAACTGAAACTGCAGACACATGGTGCAACATATACATTTTATTGTAAAGCTTATCAATGCTATCCACCTCCTCCTGTGGGAATGTATCACTGAACCAGTATTTAGTCTGTTTCATCTCCAATTAATAGTGCATGATCTGAACTCATGCCAACCATTGTGAAGTCAGTACTACTACTACTACTATTAAACAATTGATTGAAAGTTTAGAATACATCAGAATGTCACTTTTTCCATTAATCAAATTACTGGCATGAATGAGAAAATTTATAGTTGAGACATTCATATGGTTAGAAATGATGAATTCCATTTGAAATGATTCTGTGCTTTAATCTTCACTTTCATCAATGAATCCCATATTTGCATCAATTAGTGGTTCTTACTATTGCCATCATTTGTTGCAGAAATGTCACCCCATGATCTCTGAAGCATGTGAATTTGCCTGATGAGTGACCACAGGTTGAATTAGCTTGAGTTCTTTCTTTAGTCAGGTTGTTTACACAACAGCTAAATATGGTTGAGATCCTGTGATTGTGCTGGCCAATCTATTTCAAGCCGTACATATCATGCTTTTTGTGCATTTGAATCTTGTCCCTGCATTGGCCAGTGTCAGATATAGCTTATTCTTCAAAGGTCAGTCTCTGTGTCTGTTAAAGATGAGACAGGCGTTTTTCTTGGCATTGTTGTCATGATTCGGGCAAATGAGGATGTGTGAGGCATCTGGTATTCAAACTACAGTGATATTTGTATCCTCTTGCACAGTATTGTGCATCTGTGGGCCTGCCCATTCTCTTTCTTTTCTATTCTAGAGACAGTGTGCCGTGTTCTGTGTTGTTTGTTGTGCATGTGCACACAAAATATATTCCGTTTCTTGGTAGCAGAATAGAGTAGCCTCACAAAAACATGGAGTAAAAATACGCCTCAATAAATATCAGCCATAATAAGGACCCCCTTGAAAACAAGATTATTAATGTAAAGGGATTTATCCCGCTAATAAACTCTCAAATAACTGTTAATGAACTGCTATGTAACTACCACAGTAAATTATTAAATTGTGGTTTTCTTTAGAAATAAAGACCTTTTTCAGTGACAGTAGTTTGTGTACTCCATGTTGCTGTGGCAGTCTGTATTAGTAATGTTTCTTATCACCACCAGACCTCACCGCACACGCTCCAGGAGGAGTAATGCCTCTCTGATCATTCGGAGACTGGAGGAGATTTCTCTTCAGCCAATGCAGCCACAAGGATCTCCAGAGGATCTGGACGCCCCTGGCTTGCCCTCCTATGAGCAGGCAATAGCAGGCGCAGGACCACATGATGCTCCCCCTCCTCCATATCCAGGGTATGGTTTGCACAATTTGTCTCTACCCGTATATCTTTCACATATGCTAATTAACTGTAGCTATAAAGAAGACATTCTGGTGGTCATAACATCCATTTGTAAAAATGCATGTTAAGATGTGTCTTGTATTTTGAGCATTCATTAATGCCACTTTTTGACTCTCCATAGGTCAAGGCCAGGCACCATTCGACGGTAGCATCAATTTGTAGGAACTCTGGGGGAAGATTTTATGAAGGAAATCATATGGCTGGAGTTATAGATGCTCCATGGTTTCAGAGTGACCTGCTTCAAGTTTGCATCCAATGTGATCATTTGTTCTGCTTTGTGCTGTTGATTTCATGTTTGGTTGTTGTATTGATGAGTGAGATTTGGCTTTAGTTTTCCATTGATTTCAGTTTGAATCACATAAGGAACATTCTTTGGCAAACATGAAATATTTGGTGCTTGCTTGAAATATAGCACTTTAGGGACTGAATGAAGAGACTAGGTAACTTAAATTAACTATGTTTGGAAGGCAGTATAACTGTGATAATTTTATATGAAGTGGATGTTTTTGGAAATGGACAACATAGAGTATGTTTGACACTGACTTAACTGAGGACAATTATTTACCTTTACAAACATTTGTTTTCTGAAACTAAAGCTCCAAAGAAGAGAACACTTGACTTTCAGTACTTGAAGGCTTTATGCTGAACACAAACAGACCATTATGGTCTTTAAGCACTGTTTGCAGTAGTGGTATTTACCTGTTGTATGGAAGGCAGTTAACATAACTTTACCATCAATTAGTAAATTACTTATTAATTTTACTAGAAAGCACTACAGGGAATATGAGAAGAAATATTGTGTTGACCTTTGAATTATTCTTCACTTCCAAACCTCAGTCAACATACCATTGACCGAACTGAAAACTGCTGGTAAACACATAGATATCAAAGTTGAAGTTGTCTATGCACTTTTATCTGGTGAGAGGCTATTTATTCCTTATGTGTATTTTTCAGGAAAGTATGTGAATGTGTATGTATATTTAATCATTTGTATGTTGGCAAATATTTTTGGAAATAGCCCTCAACTTTTTGCTTCTACAAGAAGCTAAAATGATGTCATGTGTTTGTCACACTGACTAGACAAGAGCTGTAACTTAGGCCTATTTCACTGATGTGGACATACAAAGACTTTTACGATGTGCAGCATGTCAGTCTATACCTGCACAGTTTGATTCATTTAAGAATTGGCTACAGGACGTCTTGCTCTGCCAGGGTGAACACATTTGTCTTGTGAATATTGACACTTCAAAACACCTTTGTGATTTCATCATCCCTCAGTGTGTAGGCCTATGGCCAAGAAACCAAGGGTTAGAATGTCTTAGTTCTAGCTGAAGGTATCTGTCACTCTGTCCCATAGGCTACCATATCATCTTAATACTGTGATTGTTTTACAATAAACTTTTTAAGTTTTATTATACTTCCTGTCTCATGTTTGCAAGAGCATAAGAGCTAGGCAATAGGCTAAGTTAACTGCACTTCAATAACAAAGCCAAAGTAGGATTTATGTCAATGTTTTAAAAGTTAAGAATTCTATATTGAAAGAAATACAATTAGGCCATGTATTTAATCTGAAAATATAAACAGCCTATTTTATAGTAGCCTAATGAGGTATGTAAAGAAGCTTGCATGAAAAGTGGCACAGCAAAGGTGAATCTAATATTGTTGGCCTACCTGTCTTGAGTTATTGCAGAAATTACCAAATATATTTATTATGCAAAATGTAAATGTTTAGAATCTAGGTAACATGTAGCCTAATACAGATAATCATTCATACAAATGTTTTTTATAGGCCTAGACTAGTTTTAAATTATATGCACGCGGCGTAAAAAGTATACCTAAACATGCACTATGCTCATTGAAGAACGCATCAAGACTGAAAACTTCCAACTCCAACTAGTCGGAAGTGCATCTTGGGAAATAAACCAACATGAGGATCCGATCCAAGTACCGTACCACCATGCACAGCCAGGACGATGTTTGATTCAGGGGACATGCACAGTGATAATCATCATACATTAATCTCTCGCTAGAAGTCACTGCCGCAGATACACCGGTATCTCAACTCGTCGGCGCCTCTGATGTATGCATCGAGAAAATGTGATTGTTTCAACCGGCCTCTTACTTGAATGTGTGCCTACTCCACAAAGCTATATCGGGGAAGTGCATCACTCCCAATCTCGACCGGATGATGGACAGGAATTACCCGACTCCAAGCTTCGCAGACTCGCTTGCCCCTCCACCACAGACCGCAGCTTGGGCCTACGAGCGTAGCACCGCATGCATTAAACCAAGGTAAGAGATGAAGGGGAGGGCGGGTCACCTTCCAAAGAAAATTCCGGTGATGGAAGGCCTAGCATAACAAACATAAACGTGACGGGCATTTTAAAGTTAGCGCGCGTCGTTTTACCACACAATTCACTGTTTATTTGAAATAGTTTTGGACTTAACAAAGTATCAGTAGAGTATTATTTTCCTGAATCCGAGACATCTACAAAACACTGGCCGTCACTTGGGCTACAATGCGTAGGCTACTGCACTGTTGCACGTTAATTGCCATTAAGCACAATGGATTATCTGCATAGCCTATGTGTGCATTTGGAAAAACAAGGATCACGTTCTCTCGATTTATGGAGATGTTTATGTTGCAAGCAGACGACTTAAGTGTAGGCAGTCTAACTACAATTTACTCCTCCTGCATATCTAGACTATTTTAAACGATGTGTTTGGTTTATTCGAAAATTGTTTCCCGATAATATGACAGACATAATCAGTGTTACATGGGGCGACGTGTCATGCGGGATACCTGGTCAAAAACTGTTAATCGTGCACACGAAGAGTACGAATTTAAGTGCTGTATTGTTCCCGTCGTGCACTCAAACCACAGTTTACTAAACAAAAGTCAATGAACTTTGCGGTTTAGCAACATGGAAGTCGGCTAATTCGAAGCAACGTGCGATGCACATTTGAAAGTGCTTATATGATTCAATCATTTTTAACGTGACCTACTTGTCATCCTGCAGTAACTCGTAGGCTGCTACCGTATCAAAATGTAACGTTATGTGACAGATGAGCCTGTCTGTTATGTCTCCAAATAGGCTATTTGTTTAATGATTAGCTTATAGTGTCTGAAAAAAGTTTTCCAGACCTGAAAGTTTTGTCATATGGTCTGCTAATGGTCTCAGCAGCTTGATTCCAACAGAGGACAATTCAAATCATTCATTGAATTCTCAATAGCCTACTCAACATCTGATATTTAACTTGATTCTCAGTGTGTACAAGTCTCATTACTTGGGCATTCTATATTTACTTGTGTATGTTTGTCAAAATGCCAAATGTGTAATATTTCAAGGGCGGAATAGTCCTCTACAATACAGTTTGATTTGCTGTAGGCTATTGTTTTGTGTGTCAAATCTCCTTCCATGATCAAGCTATAAACATTGATTATTTACAGTAGTCCTCCTGAGGCTAACTGAATCGGAGAATGTATGCAGTAATGTTGTGTTAGTCTGTCTAAGTGAACAACTACTACTCATGGGATGTAGTCCATTAGACAGCCTGAAACTTTTTCTGTTTATTAGAATCAAAATTCCCATCAGCAACATGGTGTCATAAGGACCATTAAAATATTTGGGACATAGAGCCTATATCATCCATTTAGATCAGTTATTTGCCCCCTGAACCCCCCTCTAGAAGAATGTTCACCCCTGCATCCCTTTGAAATGCTGTACATGGTTGATGCAGTGTCCTGTGAACTTTGCTAAGTCCTTAAGCAAATGTTTTTGAGGTTAGAGGTGACAAGTAAGGCCTATGAAGTTGTTTCTGATACCACACAATTGAGAAAGATGTGTGTGTGCAGTCATTTTACGGTTATTCTCTCTGACAATAAAACAATAAAATGCCAGTCAGTTGGTATACTGAATCCTACACCTGAATTATGTCTCCAATCATTTTGGGCAAGGTAGTCTGAGTGATATGAGTAATAAGCCTACTTGGGAAAGCAGTATGGGTCTTTCCGTGTCATCAGATAAGGTTTTTGCTGCATCGTCTCAGATTTTGTTCAAACCTTGTCTATATCAAGAATGGGTCGCAAAACTATGGCCTGTAAAATATTTCTGTTCAAAACCTATGTCTTTATATTATTTTAAGCCCTTGAAATTACTTTAATTTCACAGCCTGAAAATCACATTATCTGGGAAGCAATGTTTGGGCATTAATAATAAAACATATGATACATAGGCAGCCCAAACTTTGTAGGCTGGAAACAAACATGTTCTCAGTATGACTGAACCATTACAAGTTTGTACTGTATGCCCATTGATTTTCTACAAGGCCCTTTTTTGGAAAAAAGTGCAAAAAGAGTGAGATTAAGGGTAGTATAAACTTATTTTTGTCAATCATTATTTTTTTTCTTTACATACTATATTTTATTAATGTTGTACCGATATTTCAGCTCTCCACATATAATGGGCTTGAAGATTTTAAGGATTAAACAAGGGGAAGTTGTGTTTTTCTGTCATTTCATTTTCATATAATTAAAACGGTATATGGGGTAGGTTGTAGGCACTTGAAAAACTATGAAAGTAGCTCAGTGTATGGGCATTTAGTGTATAAAGTGCCAATGTTGTACCATAGATAGATAAATGGAGTCAAAATCATTGTTTTGCCTCTGGGCCAAGAATGAAAACACATAGGTGGGTGATTCTCCAACTGTGGTACTTTTTCTGTCCTTGACATATATTTAAAAAAATAAAAAACATTTCCACTTTTTTATTTTTTTCCCCTTTACTACATATTTAGGGGAACCTATATATAAAAAATCATTGTTCAATTATGTTGTTTTTTATAAAATATAAGACATTTTATATGCGTTTTTTACTATTTTTCCTCTGTCCCTAGGCCAGACTTTGGGTCTTCGACCTTATCTCACTTAAAATCTAATACTGATATAATTTAAAATTCAAACAGAAAGTATGCATTATAACCCAATTCATTCAAATCTACTATTTGTTTTTATATTTCTTTTCGATTTGGCATATTTTAAACATGTTAAACACTTGTCCCTTGGGTTCACCGTCATTTCCACACCTCTGCATAAAATGCAATCCCAGGCTCAGTATTCTAGATTTGTATACTCAGTAACCATAGCAACTGACACTCCAGAGGGATCCACATGGCTGAATGAAAGAATGATCCCAGCAGAGGTTAATACATAGGAGATATATCAAGGTAAATATGAGAAATACCGCGAGTATGTTTATTGTACGTCATTTCTGAACCGCTCATAATTCATTCCGATGGGAAAAATTCTGGATTTTTACAATTTCATTAGGTGTAATTTGAGATTATTTAATGCTAACTCTAAAACTAACACTAACAGGCTAGTCAAACTTGAGATATTAGAGGGAAAGTGGGAAAATGTCATTTCCACGACCGTCTTTTCCACATCTGTCTCCATGGTAGTGATAGGTAGACAGGTTGGCTTGTTTTTGTTCGGTTGTGGAAATGACCATTGCTTTTGCCATTGTCTGGAAAAATGTCAAAAAATACATATTATTCCATAAAAATCAGCACAGCCAACTTCAGGGCAGGTATCTAGGCATACTGGGGAAACAAATTATGCCAGTAATATTTTAATTAAAAATGTTTCATTTTCTGAAAATGTTCAGGTCCAAAAAGTACCATAGTTGGAGAATCACCCAGGTATACAATGTAACCAAGTAAATGTATTTATGTATGAATAAAACATGGTACATCATTGGCACTTTCTACACAAAATGACTATAAACAGAGCTATTCCCACACTGTTTTTTGTGTTCCTACTAGCTACCCAACATGCCATTTTAGTCCTATGAACATTACCAAAAAATGCAATCACACTTTGTTTTATCCTTCAAATCAAGTGCATTTGTTGCAGAGGCCTCAAATATTAGCTCAATATTAATAAAAATAAAATTGAGTTTACAGACAGTAGTACAAACTTTTAATGGTCCAATCATACTGAGAACATGTCTGTCTTCCAGGAATAATACTTTTCAATATATTAATGCCCAAACATGGCCTCAAAGATAAGGCATTTCTGAGTGTAAAAATGATATAAAAATCATGAGTGAAAACATTGGAATTTAACAAAATATTTCACCGGTCTTAGTTTTTGGGACCTAAAAAGACAAACTTTGAGCAAAATCTGAGGCGGTGCAGCAACCATTTTCCTGTATTTTGTCTGGTTTGACACGTAATGACCCAGCATTGTAGGTCATATTTAGTCCAAACATGTACACCATTTGCTGTTGAAATTTATTAAAGAACTTTGGGCTTGCTTACAGGTGAAAAAATTTAATGACCTACTACACATAGTGTTGAGTTGTTGTCCAGACAGTGTGTTCCTCTTGTTACTGTCAGTGATCGTCATCTGGTTGTGGTTTTCCACTTTCACTCTCAGTGTATGCAAGTCTGGTTCCTCAAATTTTAGGAAATGAAAAAAGCCTTTAAAAGGTTCTTTAAATACAGGCCTTATTGTGTTTTGAGTTGGATTTACTTGGTAATAGTACACTGACTAATGTTCTACAAGTCATATAGTGCCCCAGGGTCATTCAGTTGTTTCCCCTACTTTTAGAGAATTTAGATTTTATACAAATTTTAAGTTAGGTGCATACATGCATGTATTGTGTGTGCAAAGCTAGGACTGTGAATGTACTGTAGATAACACGATTAGAAAATGTTAGGACTATACAGTGCAATACGGCGTATCGTTCTAGTGCTAGTCCAGAATCCTTCATCACTGAATGGGCAGTTTTACATCCCTTCCGCTCACACACCCCAACATGCCTTTTTGGAATAGAGCAGTTCTTCTCACCGCCTTTAATCAACATCTGTTTGTGCACTGGTGAACACAACAGATTTTTAAAATTACACAAATCTATTATCTGATAGCAAGACTAATGAGAGAGAGAGAGAGAGAGAGAGAGAGAGAGAGAGAGAGAGAGAGTCTAACCTCACCTTCATATTTCACAGGTTTCTCGTCATTAATAATTAAGCTAATTCACAATGAATCCCAGGGCTGTTTAAATGTCATGTAGCAGCAGAATATTTATGAGCATATGGGTTAGGGAACGTCCTGGCCATGAACAGTGGCATCCACAGCTTTGCATCCACAGCTATTCACAGTTTCATAGGAAGGCCCTAGTTATGCAGTTGTAATTACATGACCTAATGTATAAGTAAAAGTGGTTGCTAACATGCTGTCTTCAATTTGCATCACCTTTATTACCACATGTACCAAGCAACCATCTTCCTTCATGGGCTTTGGGGTTTGGTTTGGAGCCCTTCTTTCAATTGTAAACAAGGAGCTGATTTTGTGTTGAAAGTTGGCACAACCCTAATTAAGCTGTGCACATTATGCTCGTTTGATATGTATTGCTTTAGGAGTTTTTTTTTCATGAATATTATTATTGTGGTCAGATCCTCATGGAAACAGCTATGTAGCAGAGGGATGCACCATCAAAAAGCTTAAAAATCAATAATCGGCATTTGATGAGGCATGATAGACATTAGATTGACATTATTGTTTCCAAAAGTAGATACATTAAGTTTTAGTTAAGTGCTGTTTAAGCACTTTTTCCATACAGGCCTAAAAGTTGAATGTGGATACAGATTGAAACCTATTACACCAGTGTACATTTTGTTTTGTTTTTCTTTGATTAGTTCCAGTTATGCTGCCACACACTTGGAGTCGGAACTTCTCCAGCGGCAAACGTATGCTTCCAGCCAAATCCCATCCTACACCACCACACACCATCCAGCAGGTTAGAACAAAGCAGTTGAGCATGCAATTCCAATGGAAATACATGGAAATGTGTGTTTCTCACCATTTTCTTTATGTCTTTGTTTGACAATTTAGGTCTGTCTGGGGTCTTTGAAACGAGTTTGCATACTTCTGGTGGTAACACTACTGAATCCTCGGTCATGAACTTTCTTCCTGCCATCGAGTCCCGAAGCCTTCAGGCTGGACCTGTTACTGCTTCTCTCCTTCCCCAGTTTAGGACTCCCTCATGGCAGACAGGTATATTGAGGAAGTCTAGTTTGTTGTTTACTTATTATACCATGCATGTTGGGATGACTTGTTCTGTGGTTTATTGTCTGTGCAGACATAGAACTGTTTTACTTTCACATATAACTTGTTTTCTTTTATACACACAATATACACATTTATACACATTTATACACATAATACTACAATATTGAAGTGTTGATGTTTATATAATGTATTGCTTGTTGATTGTGTTTGTGTGTGTGTTTCATTAATAGCTGCAAACTCCTCAACTACAGAACTGTTTCTCACTGGAGCCTTGTCTTCATCTGGAACGTTCCCCACCGCAGCCCTCTCCTCCTACCAGCATCCCACTGCCTTCCCCTCCCGCAGCTACACCACCACGCCCTCACTGACCGTGCAGGATGTCACTTATAGCTCTTCCAACGGCCTGCTGCCCTCCACTGACCCCCTCATCCAAATCAAATCTTCCCAAGGTACTGTGCCTACCGTTCTGGCCTTCGATCGCCTCGGCGGCTCCTCGTTAGGGGGAGCTGGCCTCCCTCCCCAGTCCTCCACATATCGCTCGGCCCAGGAGTCTGCCCCACACCTCCTGCAACCTCAGTTCAGCCTGCTGCATTCGGCCCTTGGGAACCCCCAGCAGGCCCCCCAGCCTTACGGCGCCCCGGTTTTCTCGGGCTCCATTGAGAGAGCACTTCAGCGTGAATGTAGTGTGATCAAGCACCACCAGCGGCCTTCCAGCGCCCAGTCAGGTCAGGAGCAGCTGCCTGGCGGCGGGCAGCATTCTTTACAGGGCTACCTGGCTGGCGAGAGCGATGTGTCCTTCCAGCAAGAGCCTTCACGCCAAACCCCCGTGCCCTGCAACCCTGCTGGAGACTCGGCTCACTCACTCAACGGTGGAGCACAGCAAAAAATAGCATCTCAACCCGCATTGTCGCAATCTCAGGCCTACCCTTCATCCCCTGGGTTTTCACCCGCCTCCGGAGCGAAAGCTAAAGACTGCGCTTCCAAAATCACCCCACACCCTGCCGACGGTCCGGTGGCTGAACCCCAGCCACAGACGGACTCGCCCGACATTCAACAGCAGAGCTACTCATCTCCTTTGTCGAAGCAGAGCTCTGTGATCGCCACCCACTCTCAGCCGTTCACATCCACCCAGCTGCCCAGCCTGATGTCCATCAGCCCCTCACAGACCTACATCACATCCCAAGCCCTCTCCAGCACCATCAGCCATTCACAGGCCTTCTCTTCCAGTCAGACGGAGAAACTGCCTTCCATTTACAAGACGCTGTCTTCGTTTGCTAGCCAGACGAATGACGTGACGTCTGTCAGCCAGTCATTAGTTTGCTCTCCCAGTCCACAACAGCAGGCACTGCCCTCAGTGGCGCACAGTGAAGGGTTTGATGCCCAGGTGCAGGGACTCTGCATAGGTAACCCCTCTCAGAACTACTCCTCCAGCCTCTCTCAGGGTCTGCCAAGTGTTAGCTACTATGCCCAAGGGCCAGCTACTGCCAGTTCCTCACAGAGCTACGCGACAGGACAATCTGTGACTCAAAGCTCTTCGTTCTCCTCCAACCACACTTCAAGTTTACCAAACTCAAACTCCTCCCAGGACTGCGGCCTCATACAGCCTGCCCCCAGTGGTAAAGCAGAGGATGCACTGTTACAGCAGCCTCAGAAGTACATGCTGCCGGTTCAGTCGCCGCCCTCTTCCACGGCCTCTCATGCCCAAGCCTTACAGAACAACAGACCCTCAGTGGAATTAAAGCCAGCATATGGCAAAGGCAAACCAGACGAGAACTCCTTTCTCACTTCCAAAGAGGATTGTGGAGAGCTTCCGATTCAGGATGTGCAAGCGTTGCAGCAGGCCTCTCTGGAGACATCCTCACACATGGCAAGTGGCGAGGTTGGAGCGCAGAACAACGTGGTGTATGTGGTCTCCAAAATGGACGACAGACACAACACCCAGAGTGTCATTCGGAGCAATTCCCGAACTGAGGATCAGGTGATGGGGATCTCCAACATGGAACCCATGAAAAATGGGAGAATGGGGTCCCTGAACCAACATGGGCAACTTATAAACAGTGCCAATGTGAGGACCCAAACGCCTGACCCAAAGAGCAGTTCAACATTAATGCAGTCTTCCCACGCCCCCATGAACGCAGAGGAACTCAAACAGCACACTCTCCTGCTGAAGGTGCCATCGTCACAGCAACAGAACCATCAGACCCAGACCATTAGAATACAGCAAGATCATTGTCAGTCCCCACAAGGTCAAGCGCAGTTTGTCCGCGTTCCTGGGGCACAAATCCTTCTAGAACCCTCCCAGATGATCTTCCTCCAGCAAGCGCCATCTCAGACAGGACAGAATTCGGCCAAAGTGGCAAACCAAATGCAGCCAGTCCAGTATCTCCATATGAATAATGGGATTAATCTTGGTGTGGACAGCCAAAATCAGCAGCAGGTTGTACTGCACCAAGGATCTGACACGGGAGAGGCCTCCAAGCAGCACCTGTCACCAAAAGATAGTTTCAGCCAATCAAACCAGCAGGATGCAAAGCAACATTTTACCCTCAGCTCCATCTGCTTCCCCGAGTCTATGCTGCTGGCAGACGAGAGGAACATCCTGTCCAATGTGGATGACATTTTGGCCGCGACGGTGGCTGCCTGTGGAGTGACCCCACAAGACTTCGTGAAAGCCACTTCCTCGGAAGGGGACATGCCTTCAATAGCCAACCCCACAGACTCCAAGTGCCACTACCAGTCAAATGAGAGCAGGCATGAATCTTCAAATTATTCATCGCAACATACAGTTGTGGCCAACGCTCAGTCTATGACACTGGCGGTAAATGGTAGTCAACTGACAACAGACATTCATAGATACCCCAAAGATGCAATCGGGGGGCATCAAGCATTTACATTAGCAAACTCACACATGCAACACAACACTGGTATGATTAACCCCCAACAGGAAATTGGTGAAGAAGCGAATGTCCTCAGAAATGCAGGAGGTGTCGTCCGTGAGGCACTTGACAGAAGCATGTTACCCAAAGGGCACGCTGGGAATCCCATGAACGGTGCATCTCTGAACTCCAGTGGAAATAGCAATATGGACAGTAGAGGTCCTTCCAACTTTCACCTGGCTGGCCAGGAATGTTCTCAATCAGGGCTCTTACACAAGGGTAGAGATATGGCCTGTTCTGAGGGAGGGATGGGCATCAAAATGGAAAATGGTCTTGTGGAATGTATTGCTGATGGTCTCCCAAAGAAAAAATATAGGTCAAAAGGTTCCTCCAAGCTGGTCGTTGACGATGAAAACGGTCAGCCCAGGTCTCAGAGACGAAGCAGCCAAGCCAAGCGTCAAAACTCTAAAGGCAGTGATACGAGTTCGCCCTCGGCCTCTGAGGGCTGTCTTGACAGCTACCAACAGCAGGAGAGGATGCGTCAAAAGATAAGGGAAGTTGAGGAAAAACAACCAGAGGTCAAAACTGGGTTCATCGGGTCCTTTCTAGATTTTCTCAAGTCTGGTCCAAAGCAGAATTATTCTTCTCCTCCAGTCAGAACCCCTAATCGCACAAGGAAGCCCCCCACATCCTCCAGGAGACCCCCCTGTCCACTGGCTATGCCAAAACTCCCACACCCCCCTGCTCCAATGATATCGCAGGGTGCACACCCTGGGAGCTCAGCAAAGCGGCTGGATGAAGAGCTACACAAAAACCTGGAAACCCTTCCGTCGTTCTCGTCCGACGAGGATGAAGCAGCTGGAAGGAACCAAGACCTTCAGAAGAGCATCAGCTCTGCACTCTCATGTCTCGATGAGCAATCAGACAAGAAACAGAAATTAGGTATAAAAGGTTTTGATAACATCTCTGTTCATCATTTTGCTGCGTACAATGGCCGTTAATGACAAGTAATGGCAATTTAAGTTTGACTAAAGATTAAATCAGTTATCCGTTCAAATATATCCTCACTGAACTTGGTGCAGAGTACTTTGTAATGTTCGCATTTCATTAAAAGTATTTTGTATTATCTAATAATAATAGAAGTTTTGTACATTCTCGCACACACAGACAATAGATCTACAAGTGCAGTGGGAAAACAGGAGCACTCTACGAGCACGAGTGCCCAGTCATCAGCTGTAAAGCCACAGGAACAGCAGTCAGCGGCGCCGCAGGAACTTAATACAGAGGAACTTCTTAAGGGCGTCCCCCCTGACCAGTTGGCTGTGCAGCTGGTCACCGTTGCCATCGAGGGCCTGACCGACGAGGAGCTGTCAGACAGTGGCGGCGAGGGGATGTATCGTGAGCGGGACGAGTTTGTGGTGAAAAATGAGGACATTGAGAGCCTGAAGGTAAACTCTCATATTCGGGAAATCGTGACCCCATCTGCCTTGTCTGCCCTCTGTGTTCGTTTAGATTTGTTTTTGTTTTGTTTTTTGTTGGCAGACATTTGTTTCCTTTTAGTAATATCAGCATGAGACTTAAGCCACAGAGAGCTTTCAAACAACCCATTGGTTTCAGCATTAGGCACCAGCTTTAGGAGATATTAAATAGTGACTGCATTTCACAGATGTGTTGTGCAATCCTCTTAGAATGCTCCAAAAATGGCTTTAGCGGTGAGTTCTATCAGACAGTAATGAATCATTCCAGTCACTTCAGTCTCTCGGAATGGGATGGGCACAGTCTGTGTGACTTTGTAGTGTAAGCCCTTTTGTCTGTGTCAGCGTTTGATCTTCTCAGTGGCATGTTCTGTTTTTGTTTGGGTCTAGGTGACGTTGAAAACGGGCCTGGAACCTCCAGCCATCTGGAAAGTACAAAAGGCCCTGCTGCAGAAGTTTATCCCCGAGCTGAGAGATGGAAGACGAGTGTTTTCAGCCACAAACAGTGTGAGTGGAGCCCAACCAAAACCAGCAATGACATATTAATACAACAATACTGACTAAGCATACATTTTATTTAAGCCTAGTACTACTCAGGCACTCACGCAGATCTTTATTGGTTGAAAAGTAAGGATTAGAAGATGTGTTATGTCGTAACTGCATTTAATTTTATTCTTTTATTAGAAATGTTGTGAAAATAAGACTTGAAATAATCCTTTATGGTTAAAATATTTTCTATTTTTAATAAATAATGATGTGGGAGAGGCTCTTGAAATGTATTTTTTGTTTTGATTTTAGTACTTGGGGTACTTTGGAGATGCTAAGACAATGTATCGGAGAGTGTATGTCAAGTTCCTTGACACGGTCAACAAGAGAGAGTACGTGCGGGTCTGCAGTAGGAAGCCAAGGTGCAAGCCGATGCACTCTATGAGGTACTGTACTACTCTGAACATGTCGTTCCATCTGTAGTTTGCATATAGTCAGTGCCTCAACACACACACTTTCAAGCCATGACAAAAGTTCTAGATTTTATAGCACGTGGATTTAAAGAGTCTTGCAATTCATTGTCATTTTTGTTTGTTTTGTTTTATATTGTTCTATTATTTTTATAATACATTTTGCCATGAAATAACCATAGGTGATGCCATGGTATTAAACCAAAACCTACTACTACCACACCCTAGAGACAAGACGGTGTGTGGTAGTGACAGTCTGTGTCTGTATGCTACATTGTCTACCTGTTGCTCTGACACACGTTGCTGCGCGTGCTCCTTCACAGAGGCTCTCAGACGAAGGCCCTGCTTGCCCACAGGATGGGTCCTGCTGCTGTGTCTGACCCCTCCTTACTG
The DNA here is from genome assembly GCF_046254945.1 of Alosa pseudoharengus. Taxonomy (NCBI): domain Eukaryota; kingdom Metazoa; phylum Chordata; class Actinopteri; order Clupeiformes; family Clupeidae; genus Alosa; species Alosa pseudoharengus. Next base: position 35,893,920 of record NW_027468630.1, on the reverse strand, counting down.
AAGGCGTTCTCCAGGCCCAGGCCAAAGCAGCCCAAGGCCAAGGCAGAGCCTCCGCCGAAGAAGAGGAAAAAGTGGAAAGAGGCGTTTGCCACCTCTCCCTCCGCATCCTCTCCTGAGGCATTCAGTGAAGATGATGGTGAGGACCTTTAAAGCCCATTCAGACAGCAAATGACTACCAAGAAAGACCATGAAATGTTAGCGTTATTCAGCAATTACAGGCGAAATAACCGTTGGCAATGCAAAATGGTGCACAACACAGTTAGAATAATTTCAACTTTTGAAGTGACGGGCAATGAGCGAATCAGCAATATGTTTGCAGTGACATTATGATGTGACATGCCCCCGTGGGTGTGGGGATGAGTTTCTTATGGTGTCAGACCAGTGGCTCAGTGGAGTCTATGTTGCTTTTGCTAATAGCACCTGCTGAAAATCTGGCTTTTATCTTCACTTATGTATCTTAAAATAATGTGTAGTCTGTACATATAGACTATGTAGATAGCCACTAACATTAAGAAAGTAACACGTTCAGATTGGCCTGCTTTTTTTGTCTTGCTTAGGGTCACTCTCCTCTTTTTCAGAGTTCACCCCTCCGATTCCGTTCGCCTCTCGGTTCCTCAACACCAGGATGATGAAGGAGACGTTCCGGAGCTACGTGGAGCTGCTCATCAGTGTGGCCCTGGATGCTGAGCTCATGATCACTCTGGAGAGTGAAAATGGTGAGTGTGAAATGAGATGAAATCTAAAGCACGCAAGCATGTTAAACCCACAGATTAACCTGGACTATCCTGAACCATGCCATTGTCATAAGTTTAATTATGAGAGTAGCAGTACGTCTGATGTTATGTATGAGTATATAATCGTTGCATTTTTTATGTATAGCAGGAAGATGCTAAATGACTGAGACCCATCACAACATCACATCACAATATGATTAATCACTTCAATTGTCCTCAGAGTTTTGCATAAAGCAGCATAAATATGACAAATATTTGCTGTGGAATATTCATGTTTGTGTGAAATGAATTCATTTATAATTGCATATATAAACATGTATGACCTTGGAACTGAAAATTGGTCTTTTTTTAACCCTCATCAGATGAGCTTTTGCTGCCTCACATGAAAAGAGTGGATGGGATGATCACAGACAATAGAAGAAGATTACTCCCCAAACTGCGCATGGGACAGTTGTTCAAGGTAGCCTTACCTGTTAGTGGTTCATAATCAGGTTATTCGAATTTTATAGAGGTGTCCTGCTGATGGATTAAACCTGGTCACAAGGGCCCCAGCTGTGGCGCAACTGGCTGGGGCACCTGCATTGTACGCCGGCGACCCGGGTTCGATTCCCGCCCCGTGGTCCTTTCCGGATCCCACCCCTGCTCTCTCTCCCATTCACTTCCTGTCAATCTCCACTGTCCTATAATTAAAGGCATAAAAAGCCCAAAAAATATATATAAAAAAAAAAAAAAAAAACTGGTCACAAGAACAAGAATTGCTTAAATCAGTCTTAAATTTGCTTCCCAATTGATGGACTGAAATAATTGTCTACTTACCCCAATTTAGATTTAAGTGATGTGATTTCTAACTCAGTATTAGCTATTATACTGCGAATCAGTTAGGGTTTAACTTTAAGATACATTTATAGGGTGTTTATAGTTCAATATAATGCTGTTTGAAGAATCAACATGGATTATTGTGACCGTTGTTAATGAAGATTAATGAATACCACCAGCAAAATGAGTTTTCACTACTAGAAATTAAAAAACATTGTTGTCATTTTAAAAGGTTACAAATAATTTACCATTGTGGTAGATTTTTCTATGACTTGATGTATGCAGTTTGCTAAAGACACTGCTACTAAAGAAACTCTGTCTTAAGGTGCTCTAAGCGATGTTGGGTAACGTCACTTCTGTTGACATTCAGACAAAACAGAGAGCTAGCTCGCTACTCCCTCACCTTGCCTCCTGTGCAATTAAAACTCTCTTAAATGTGCATCTCATCGTAATTGGCTGAAACAGTTTATGTTTTTATGGTCCAGGCTGGACCAGGTTGTTTTTGTTGCTGTTTTTGGAGCCTGGGCCGTCCACAGAGATCGCGTTTTTTTAACAGAGTATTCAGGGCACAGGCAGCTAGCGGATGGTGAGGTGATGTTTTCTGTATGTAACAAAAAAGGTTTTGGCTTAAAAACCGTGTAACATCACTTAGAGCACCTTTAACTGAGAATTAATTATTGAATTAATAAATAAAAAAAGGTGCCTCCAATATGTAAATAGTGTTATAGAGGCTATATGAGTAGACAGCGTGTGTGTATGCTGTGCATGTGTGTGTTCATGTCAGATTAGGACCATATGTGTATGTCCAGTACCATGATGTAGGGCATCCTATCCCTGCAGGATCTTGAAAGGGTTTGTTTTGATTTTTGCAGGTGAGGAAATATTTAGACAAGGCAAATATTTGCACGCATTCCTGAAAAAGCAAGATCACACAATACAGGAGGGACTTACATGTACCTAGGCATAGTTTTGATATACACATTACCCCCATAATATCAATACAGATTTTGATGATTGAAAGTTCTAGACTGAGAAGAATACATTAGAATACAATTTGTACACAACACATCTTAGACCCCTACTAGACAACTACAGAATTCCACACTGTGGTAAATTCCTTTGTGTGTTTCATTGTTTAAAATGTTCATTGGGTGAAGAGAAGAAGGCTGTGATGGAATGGGAAGCTTGACTCAACTCTGCAACCTTTTTCTCTCTGTTGTCCCTGCAGACTGCCCTGGACAGCTTTCCTGAGATCTCTGTGGTGACGGAGCTGAAAAAAGATGGAGAGACTCCTTCTTTTAAAGTGCGTCTAGGTGGAAAGGCTTACAACAAGAAAACGATGAAACCTTCCAAATCCCCAAGCAAATTGCCATTGGTAAGGAAAGGATCTGATTTCCATTATGTGTACACCTTACACCAGTGGTTCCCAACCTTTTTTGGCAGGTGACCCTATTTTGATGTCACAAAACGTTGGCGACCCCAATCATTCACATATTGCGAGAGATAGCTCAACTTATCTCTGCTGTAACATCCAGATGAGAGCGGTACTTTGATTTTCCCCAAATGTCCTTGCGTGCCTGGTTGTTTTGCTACTTTGTTTCGAACATTGATCAAGCATAATTCCGTCAATCAAACGTCTCATGCGCGCTGTCTAAGTTTATTTTTACTTAGCTAGATTGTAATGAATGATCTGTTACTTAACCTGGATATCATGGGCTTTTTAATGATTTTATTTTAAGGTTAATTTATGTATATTTTTTTGCAATGTAATGTTCAATTGTGAGACCCAGTATCTCAGCCAACCCCATTTGAATTTCAGGCGACCCCACATGGGGTCCCGGCCCCAAGGTTGGGAAACGATGCCTTACACCCACTTTTGGTCAGTTTTGAAGGATTCCAGAACACATGATGCAGTAGATTATAAGGGGGATGTAAACTATACTGTAATATCCCTGTACCGGAACATGACCTTTATTCCTTTGTGACGCACTCGGTACCCCTTTAGCAGCATTGTCCAAAGTGCAGGGCTGTCCAGTAGGCTTTTACGGAACTCTGCATATTGAAAAATGTTGAAAATTGACGCCATGGGGTAAATCAAATTGCTGTACTGCTTAAAGGCAGGAAAGAGCACTTCAGAACTTGACCACTAGATGGCAATTCCTACCTTTATTTTCCCCACACGTAAATGTGTGGGGTGTACTCTGTACACATTGTCCTCTCCTTATTTATGTTGTTCTAGATGGTAACCATCTTTTGTTATCTTATCAGCAGTCCAGGCTTGTATGTCACAGTCAGTTGTTTTCACTATTATAATTCACCAGTATAATTCACAGAGAGTTCAGTGAAAACTAATGAATGTGGAGAACTGACTCTATCCCCTCTCTCGTCTCTTTTATAGGAGTACACAGTGGATCAGCACAAGACACAGTGGTTCTCTCTCTATCACTCACTTCAGCACTACAAGTACCATACATACCTTATGTGTAAGGATGAGGTAAGAGAGAATAGCAGCTTCCACATGCATCCACATGTTTGTTTGTAAAATGGTTAAGGGTCTCCTGGTGACAAACTGAACACGCATGCATCTGTGGGAACACTATGTATGGACTGAGAGTGGATGCCATTCCATCAGTACTATGTAGACTCGAGCTTTGTCCAGTTATTCAGTCCACCCAGATATACAATGGCCGCCTGTACGTTGGTTTTCCGTAACAGCAGTGTTAATAATGTGTAGAGAACATCTAATTCCATTTTTGATTGCTTAAAGGTGCAGTCAGCGATTGTGCTTTTGTCGTGTTTGTCTGTGTTTATGTTTATATTTAAATGTATTAGCAGACACTTTTGTCCAAAACAACACATATTATTTTTTAATCAAGGACCAAACAAAACATGCCAGAGAGGTAACTCACCCCTACCTTCAGTATTCCCAGAGAAACTACACAGGGTTTCATTTTTGTTTTGGGGACAGGCTGCCTCCACTTTGTTTGTTTCCAGTTTTCAGAGCCTGGGCTGCCTACAGAGACCGTTTTTACAGTGTACTCACAGAATGGGCAGCTAGCGGTCGTGATGGATTTCTTTGCTGAATATAACAAAAAGGTGTTATGGGCTTGAAATTGCGTACGATCGCTGAATGCACCTTTAATAGAAATATGCTTTAATCAGCCAACAGGAATCTGTTCAAATGTGTATGTATGCAGTCTAGGTAGTCATAGCTTTGCTCCTCCTTCCCTTGCAGATAACTTCTCTGCGCTCTCGAGAGGAGGACCTCGGGCAGGAGGAGACGGTGCAGACCTGCCTCGGCAACAGGGCCTGGGTGGAGGGCCTCTTTGACCGCTTTGGGGAGCTCCTGACACAGGTGCAGCAGGCCTGCCTATAGCCAAGACAGCAGGGGGTGGAGGGAAAAGCGACCATGGGCCTCTGGATGGGATCTGGGCCAGACGACTGGGATGGTGGGGTGGGATGGGGTGGGGGTCTATTAGCGTCCCTGCTCCCTGCCTTTAAAGCACTAGACACGGATGGAGAACAGGGTTGAGTTGCATGAGTGGGACGGCGCTCTTAGCAGTTCAGACCTGGCTTTTTCTTTTTTGGAGAGGCCGTCTAGAAATGCGGCACAAACAAACAGAACACACAGACTGACTTTCACTTCTTGAACGTAGCTTGTTACGTTATTTTCTACATAGCTTGTTACGTTATTTGAACGTAGCTTGTTACGTTATTTGTTTTACAGCTAGCTAAGCTGCTTCTAGTTTGACATTTTGTACACACAAATGTTTTTTTCTTGTTTTCGTTTTGGCTTAATTGTGATGGACCAGGACTGATAAGCATGCACTAGATACAAAGAAAATTGCATAGGACTTTTGAACACTTCCAATCAGATGTCAGCAACTTTTAAAAAAAAAAGGTTGGGATGATTAGTAAATGAGTAGATCTATACATAAAATATATATATGTAAGACATCCATTATTACAATGGAGTGCCACATTTATAAATAATACTGTACATTGTGTAAAGAAAGCTTTTTGTCAGTACATTCTCTCAAAGATGAATTTTACTTAATATAGATTAAATACCTTTTGTGCTTCAGAAACTCTGTTTTAACAAAGGATATACATCTGAACATGGAGTTGGTGCAATTCTAATACTGCTTTTTATTATATTTTATTGTAATAAATTGTATTACCATAACTATTTTCTCTGATATAAAAAGTGCATTGCTTTTGTACTCCTGTTTTCTTTACAAACCTACATTTTATCTCACTAATAGGTGTATTTTTCACAGAAGAAAATATTATGGTAATAATGTTCATCTTTGTAATAGACTTTTTTGTTTTCAGAGGAGAATCCCTATACATTTATGTCAGTTGTACACTATGTAATCTTAAAATAATTCCTGTCTTAATAATTTTGCAATTTGCCTCGGTTTTAAACTGAATATTATGCCAACAGCATCAGACTAGAGTTTTGCTTTTAAAAGTGTAGCTGAGTTACACACTGCAATTATTTTCTGATACATTGAAATAAATTTCTTACTAAATGAGCGCACTCAGTAAACTTTATGCCTGTTTTCAAGTGCATGGTCCACCTCGTCTTCTTTTATTGGATGCACCATGTGACAAAATGGGCCTATGACAAGTGTGCATTTCCCCTGTGATTCACTGTAGACGTCCTCTACTGACTGGGGGTGAAGGCCCTCTATTACATTTTCAAATGTCAGGCCACTGTTGAGCTAAGTACTAGTGGGTGTATTGCATGTTGGGTAGAGCTAATGATGGGCTGGCCCAAGCGTCCTTGGTGATACTGAAAGCATTATTTTTTGAAAACTCAATTTCAGTGCTGTCGCAAGCTGCAAACAGGAGACGGGCATAATTTGCTCTTAGTCTACCAGCAACAGTGGAAAGGGATAGTTGGAATCCATCAAAACTATATAAAGTAACTATGCTTTACCATGATGAACAACCCTGTTTCCCGTTGGGTTCTGTGTAAAAATTTAAATAAAAACAGAATGCTATGAGTTGCAAATCATGTAAACCCTATAAACCCAATGCTTTGACCTGTGTATGGGAATTAACAAGACCAGTTACAGAAATGTTGAGAATGAAATGTCCCATCCTTGCCTGATAAAGGATTTCAGCTGCTCAGCAGTATCTTCATAATCATGTTCTCTCCATGATGTTCCCAATGGGACAGGTCTGGACTGCAGGCATGCCATTTCAGCACCTGGATTCTGGAATGCAGTCAGACATAACCTTCCTGAAATATTCAAGGTCTTCCCTGAAAAAGATATCTGGATCACAGAATATATTTATATAATTTAGTGTTCACTGTGCCTTTCCAAATGTGCCACCTACCCATGCCATAGGCACTAATGTTCCCTCATACCATAAATGCTGGCTTTTGAGCAAGCTGGATGGTCCCTCTCTTTCTAGCCTGGAATATGCAGAATCCCTGATTTTTAAAAACAATTACACATTTTGATTGGTAATTACAGGACAGTTTTCTACTTTGCCTCGGTCCATCTTAAGAGCCTGGGCCCACATAAGATGGCGGCATGTCTAGATAATATCTAAATATGGCTTCTCTTTGCATTCTCTGTACAGAAACAGGTCTGTTTGTAATGCAGTGCTATCTGAGGTTGAAGATCACCGCCATCCAATACTGTTTTGCAGCCACGTCCTTTGTTTACAAAGATTTCTGAATAATTGAATTGAATTTCTGAATTTAAATTAAATTAAATTATGTACTATAGATGGTTAAATCTCCAAAGTATTCACAATTTCACATTGAGGAGCTCTATTCTTATATTTTTGCATTATTTTTACAGAGTGATGAATATCTTCATATCTTTACTTCTGAGAGACTCTGGGATGCTTTTTCTAATCACGCTGCCAGTTAACCCAATTAGTTGGGCAATGTTCCTCCTTGTGTTTTTTTAGCAGTACACAACTTTTCCTGCCTGTTGTTGCCCTTGTCACATTTTTTTGAGACATGTTGCTGGCATCAAATTCAAAATGAGCATATCATTTCACATGAGAGAGACAAACTGGTCAGTTTCCACATTTAGTATGATTTCCATTTTTGTAACTAAATATAGGTTTATGAGATTTGCAAATGATCTCATTCTGTTTTTATTTACATTTTATAGCGTCCTAACTTAATTGGAAACAGGGTTGTACCATTTGGCATGCATAATGTATAAAAGATTTGTTATTCCTTTTACATTTAGTATAACATAATTGATTAGACCTTATGATAGGAGAAATGCCTTAGATCAGTTCCTAAAGTCACTGCATCCTCTGTGATGTGGCGGCAGTATTCATCAGCCCTTAGCCTTGCCACAACCACACAGAGACGTCATAGGGACTGACCCGGGTGATGTAAGCCAGGGACGCAGGTTTTTCATTTCCGCCTCCTACTACTGGCGCACAGTTAAACCTGTCCACACACAGCCATGACGACACCATGAACCCGCGCGGCGGCCGTATCAAGCGCAACACCCAGCCAGTGGTGCAGGGTTCTGGCCGCACGTGTGGAGTGTGTCAGCTGAAATAAGCGAGGCTGTCCCAGCTGGCCAACTGCTGTCGCGCTGACAAAGTGGTCTGTAGAGCGGGTGGTGAAGATCATGTCCCCTGCAGTCCGAAAGAGTCAGCAGCCTGTTGAATAAAATATGATTGTCGCAGACCACAATGGCGGGAACTTCTCTGTCCACCAAAACAAAGCCACATCTGTCCACCCAGCTCTGGCCATATAAAAGGGCACTGTCTGATGTCCTCTGGAGCTGGGCGGCGGGGATTCCAGCTCACTTACTGCTGGGAGAAATGGATGTTTGTTCAACACAAATGTCTGTGAGAGAACAAAAAAAATATGAATACTGATGAGCGCATAGTTGCTCTGTACGTAGGAGCACTGCTGAGAGGGTCCTTTGAGGTTGGCTGAAACCTTGTGTTGCTTTTGACGAGGATGGAATTTTGTTTACTGGAGCGGTCGATTGTGCCCTACCTCTCAGTTCCTCTCACATAATGCATTGCTTCTCTAGGAATCCAGTACACACCTTGGACAAGCTATTGAATGGCCAGAGTTTTTTCCTTCTAATTTCTTTCACTTCAAACTTTCACTTAGTGTTTTAGTTTTTGGTATTTAGAAATTGGTAACAGTGGTGAAATTACAGGAAGTAAAGAAGGGAAAACAAATGATCAGTGTTGTCCAGTTGGTTGTCCATTTTTCAGCATGACCAGGCTTTGCTGATAGGGGGAAAGTATGGGACTTAAAGGAGAAGGGATAAGGAAACAGAAAAGCAAACACTGCTTTGACCTTGCCCTGGGCCGTCACATTTAGTATTCCTGTTAACTCTAGATGGTGCTTACAAGTATACAGCTAAGGGCTGGTTACATGTGTGACAAAACAACAGAAAAATAATCATTTGGGGAAAAAAGAGGGTGCCAAACTGGTTAAGCAGCCACGTGCTAAGCAGATTCCTTGCTGTTGAGTGTTGATGATGGCTGTTGATAGATTTTTCCTCTCTGAGTTGTCAAGAAAGCATTTTGCTAAAGTATCGTAGACATAAAACATTTGCTAAGGAACTTAATATTCAACTGAACTAAATTTTAGTTATATGTACTTATTTCTACTGAACACTAGAATGCAAGTAACTTGTAAGTAAAATGTGAAATGGTTCCAAAAATGAAAAAAATCCACATTGTTTGAAGTAATTTCCAAACACACCTTCTGTCAGAATGACAACTATGTCTTGATAAAATCTTTAATTGTATTTAGACTAGTCACAAAAAGCATAATGATGATGTGTATGTCCGTCACCTTCCGTCATGATGAGTCATGCACCCATTCTTTGAGGGAATGTGGACAGTGTAAAACCAACCAAGCACAAGAAACTTCGCAGGAATCAAGGTGCTGGCAGGAGGAGACTGATGATGCCCTGTTTCTGTTTTGGTCTCAGCCCCTCGTCTGACCGGTTTCTCTCCAGTCTGCTCTCCTTTCACACAGTCTGTCTGCTCACCAATTATATACAGGCTGTGCAAGACTTTGCAATGGCGGATATTCAGTTAGTATGAATGTTTGGTTCATACTCTGTGATATTACTAATTTTCCACATAGTTTCACATTCACAGTTCACGTTCAGTACATACATGAAAATATGCAATAGAAGTATAGACAGATACCACTGTGAAACTCAGTGCAACTGATAATACATGTACACACATACGCAGTAGCCAATGACAGACATGTAAAGTACTGGCACACTATACAGTTTACACAGACGCCATCTTGTCTGTGGTGTGGGAGAAGAAGTTGCTGGTCTACACTTTGGGTATCTGTGTCAACTACCCAGAGGGCTCCATTAGGGCTTAATCTTCTTTCACCTAATTTATGATGCAGAGTGTAAATACACTTCCATGTGGATGTGGAAGACTTACAACAAGACAGTCATTTTGAATTGACACAGACAAATTGATGACAACAAATCTGCTGTAGGTCTGTTAGTAAAACCAGTTTTTTGCAAGTGAATACAGTGTGTACATGGGGAGCTTTCTAGCTCTTGTTCAGATGGCCTCTCGTCCAGTCTAAAACTTAATAAGAATTTACTCATTTCTAATTTACTGTAATCTGTGTCTGATGTCTAAGTTTTTTATTTTAGATTCTACCTGCTTCTCTGGACATTAGGTTGCCCCATTGCCCTCTAAATAATAATAATAATTTGCGGGTGTTAGTTAGGTTTATAGAGTGCATAACACAATAAGATTTATTGACCATTTACCGTCACCCTTAGGAGGGAAAAGAATGGTGGATTAAGTGTGCACCAGATCTGGAATAGCAAATAAAGTATTACGTAGAGGGTTTTACCGTATTGTTTGGCTATTTATGAATGGAACGTCTGAATGAACTCAAAGGTGTAAGTACAAGGATACAAGATACAAGTAAGTTTATTGTCACATGCATATAGTTACTGGATGTAAGAAAAGCAGTGAAATTATGTCTGGTGTCAGCCTAAGTATTCTTTGATAACAATTCCTATGACTTCAAGGTCAAAAGAGAGGAAGTTTTCTTGACTGTTCCATACCAAGAATGCTATTCTACTTCATAGTATTAACCACAACATGTATTTTACCTCATAAATGATTGAAAATGACAAAAATAGGAATAACATGTTTTGTGAAAAATGACACTCATTGTATGCTGTGAAGCTTAGCTCTATACCTGCATGAGGACATTGTGACATGGCAGCAGCACAGTGTGTGAAATTAAGCGTGATGCAGGGTTGGCAGTCATGGGCACACACAGAGCCATTTGTACATGCTTTGAATGTCCTCAAGAGTATAATGGTTCATATCAGCATCTGTGTAATCAGTGTTTCATGTTTGATAGTGTGTGTGTGTGTGTGTGTGTGAGAGAGAGAGAGAGAGAGAGAGAGAGAGAGAGAGAGAGAGAGAGAGAGAGAGTGAGAAAGAGAGAGAGAGAGAGACAGAATTTGGTGAACAGATTTTGGGTTTAAGTTAGTAAAATGAATATGACATAAATCATTTTAAGTACATTTACAAGTTTAAAGGTAGGCCTAAAGAGAATAAAGCTGACTTCACACAAGTCTCAACTGAAATAAAAAAAAAAAGAAGATAACTCTTGTGTTTTAAAGCACACACAAAGTTCTTCTCGTCGAGAGCCATCAGTTTATCTGTTATGCTAATTATGTCTTCAGGCGTATACTGTAGGTGACTTATGCCAACAAAGTGTGACAAAGAGGGTGGCGGCTTCAGGATTGACTTCCCATTTACGTCACGGCAGAACAACAAGAACGGAGTTATCAGGAACAGTCTAGTAGTTCAATCTCAGCAGCCTATAGGACAGTACGCGGCAGTGCTTTGAGAAATATCTTTGCGCATGCATCGACCCCCAGGTAAGACATGGGAATAATGAGACTAGGCTACTCTCGGGAGAGCATCAATATTTTACTGTGATTAACATGACATAAAATTGTATTGTTCACTTTTGAAATCCTGATCTCAACGCAAAGGGAGTGCGTTAGAACTTTTAGACAGCCTAAATGTGAGGCTAACTTCAGTTATTGATCATGACATGTACATGAAAAGTTGAATGTATTTTGGCAGAATCTTTTTAAATGAGTAGCCTACTTTGGTTTTGGCGGTTCCGATAGTTCAGTCGTGCGCATACCAATGTATTCATATTTAAATAGACCCTCTTATCCTATAGGCTTAACATTAACATATCCCTCCAGGGTGCGTCGGTTGAACCTGTGTCTGCATGTGCATATTCAGCGGTATGCGAGCAGAGCGTCTTTCCCTAGGTTGTGCGTTGTTTAAATTGGTTGTCGTTTAACCTGCCGTTTTCATATGCCTACTGTTTTTTTGTGAAACTTTTCCTGTAGCTCCTGTATGAACTGCACGAGGGACTGTCAGTGCAGCAATAATAACGTATGAGGCTACACTTATTTCTACTCCCTCTGCGATTATTTTGCCTTGTATGTTGTGGATACAAATGCAATATTTTCCATAGGGAAGCGGAATTCCCGAATGCTTTAGGCCAAGCCTCTTGCGGCTTTGTGAGTTGACAAACATTGAAATGTGTGGCCTAACCAAAATTCCCTCTCCATTTTGAGGCGAAGGTGATAATAATCAGGCATTGATACCGAGAGGGGTAGAGCCCCTCTACTTTAGTCATTTACTGCATCCTACCCCCCACCAGCCAGACTTGCTTTAATTGGTTTATTTGTCTTATGTTGATTTATAGGCTTATGATGCTCAGATCTCTACTTTTTAATGGATTACAGGGGCTCCACCAACTGGTTTTACAGATGGCTGTTTAATTGGTCTTAAACCTAAAATCAGCTGAAGATTAACACCATGGATCTTCTTTCAATGGCATTTTATCTTCAGCGCTTTGATCTTTTTAGAGTTTTAATTTAACTTATCTGCCCTGAGTTAAATTATAAGCCTACTGTATGCACTTCAGGGGTTCCTAACAAGTTTCATGTCAGCTCACAGCTTTTAGCTAAAAGATTTTCAGATGTCTGATATTCCAAGTACAACACCTTATGAAAACACATAACCAGGTTATGCAATTGTTCAGTAGTATGCAAATCATTCCTATGGGACATTCTCAAGGAACAAGGAAACCAATGAATGTGAGGTTATCAAGATGTATCCCGCCAGCCGGCAACAATCAGTGTCATCGCTTTGTCCTTAACTTTCAGGTTGGTCTCAAACTGTTGGAAAATGGTACAGGATTCAGGCCCATTTGCTTACTCCACTACGTCTTTTCTTACGACTAGGCAAACATTTGCATCCCAGACATTTTGTTTCTCTTACTGGGACTCATCAAAAGTCGTGCCCAAGCGTAGACCTCATTGCCACAAAACCCCCAGAAGCAACCGCCAGATTCGAAGATGCTTTCGGCAAGTCCCCATCCACCGCACTTCCCCTCCTTTCTGTGATGGCTGACAAGAAAAGGGCCTTTATGCCGCTGCCAACTATTGTGCTCTTATAGCAGGCCTACGTATCGATGAGTAGGCGTTGTAAATGCAAGGGGGAAGCAAGTATAATTGTATCTGCATGTGCAGGGAGTTGGTGATGTAAGATGGTCGACCACCCTGCAAGTTGATGGTGTTGGGGGAATCAGACACAGTGAGCGAGGGAAAACTAGATTTTTCATTGCGTAAGAAATGGATGTGTAGGTTGGGCAATAAAAGGGGCCATTATGAAGTAATTAATCCCATGGGTGCCATCATCAGTGTTGTTCTGTGTTTATTTTGGCAATGTAGGCTCTTTACTTTGGATGTCAAGTCAAAACGTTGGAGAGTTGCCTCTCAGTTTGACCCCTGAGAAAAAAGGGTGTACTTGGAGGATGATACTTGGTTGGAAATATCAACATATCTGGTTAGTTATAGACACAGACACACTGATTGGGTTCACCTGTTTCAGACAAGTGCTTACTTTCTTTCTCCGTCTCTCGTAACAGATCAGGGGATGGCTGGCAAGCCCTTCCGGGCCACCTACATATGGAGCAGCATCATCAACAACCTACAGCAGCATGTGGAGGTGAAACGGAGGAGGCACAACCTCAAGACCTACCATGACTGCTTCCTGGGGTCAGAGGCCGTGGATGTGGTCCTGGCTTACATCATTCAGAGCAAGTTCTGCGGAGATGCCGAGGTCCCCCGGTCCAAGGCAGTGCGTCTCTGTCAAGCTCTGATGGAATCTCGCGTGTTTGAGGCTGTTGGAACTAAAGTGTTTGGAAAGGAGAAGAGGAAAGTCACTTTTGAAGACAGTAGCTTCAGCCTGTACAGGTTTCTGAACACACAGACTCCAACCACAAACTCTGAAACTATTGAGAATACATACCACTCTCCTAGCCAACAGAGGAACACTTATATTTCACCATCTAAAAGGTATGAAGCTCCATTTAACTTGCAATTTGGCCACATTGCAGTTATGTTTTATTTCTTGGCTTTTGCACTGATGCAAGGGTTTAAGAGAAATATTGTATATCTGGAAATAGTATGCATTTTTCATGGCTAAAATATCATAGGAAAAATATTGGTCTTAGAATTGAGATGCTTAACAACTGATTAACTTCCTTTGTTGTGGATCATAGCCCTGAGGAAAACAACTCTCAGTAATATAGCCTAATCCATATGATCAAATAGCTTTGAATTGCATTTAAAACTTCTTAAAATGCTAAAAGACCAGTAATTGTTAGTATGACACTGTGCTAAACTGTATTGGTTCCCCCCTAAATATTACTGTCTAACTATTTTATGAATGTCTAATAATTTGTTGCTTATTCATTGCAGGCAAGAAAGTCAGGTGAACTCAAACATCTCCCCGGTCAAAACAGACAAGTCCTTGCAGGATGTTCTAGGAGATCTTAACTATAAAACAATTACGCCTCAAATGATTGATCTAGGGTTATCACAAGAGTGTGAGTACATTCATAAATTCCACTTCATAAAAATTTAATGATGTTGTAATTGCCAGTACTGCCACAGATATTTGAGTATTCATTAATCATTACATTATGGAAAATATTTTGTTTCCTAAACTATTCTTGGTTATCAAAGTTGATAATAACAGTGTATCTTGGCAAAGCTGGCATGCATTATCTCACTACTGTAATGTTCAGTAAAGACTTTTTCCGGGGGAAAAAGAAAGTATAAACAGTGTGAATGACATTGCAAATGCAGCTGCTTAACATGGTCAGTTAAAACACATGCGTGTATCAGCTTGGTGGTAGGCTATGTGACTGACCTGCTCTTCCTCTTGCCATTGTCCATCCAGTGGTGGATGAAGTGTGGCAGCAGCAGACGGTGCTGAGGCTACTGCAGCTGATAGAGCTCCCCCTGCTGGAGAGTCTGCTGGAGGGCCGTGAGAAGCCCCGGCCCTCCCTCCACGGCATGGACAGTGACCCCGACCTGCTCTACACCAGCAATTACGTTGACCGTGAGATCCTCAAAGCCTTCAGCGAATCGCAGTATGTTATGACACTCAATCAAATAAGTAACAAAATGTTCCATTATCTCTGTCAGTGGTGTTTTCATTAGAATTCTTTCAATTTTGTACATTCCATGGATTAAACGATATAAGGTAGCCTGCTTGCTGCTCTTTCTGGTGTCAAAACAGAGCTACATTTTATTCATGGTCTTGTAGCTAAATTACAGTTATTTTTTCTTGGAACTGGGTAAAAAATTAAGCTCATTGTTGAGGAAGAATACACACACCAATCAACCGTTCTTTTATGTGTTGACACTTATGGTTTAAAATGAATCAGTTCCATGAAAGGAACTTCCTGGAACTGATGAGTGTAGCATGCTATTTTTAGAAGAAAGAGTTTTTCCAAGTTTGAACATAGAAGAAGTTGCTAGAGATGCATGATATCATTAAGCCATCAGATTTGAGCTGTCATCACAATGATTCAGAGACTTCAAGCCGTCTCGCCATCACAGACCATGCCATGAATGGACTTAGACAAAGACAGGCCTGGCTTGAATGTAGCTACTGTCTCTATCCACTGGTGAATTGTCTTTGTTTACAAGGCTCAGCAGAAATTCGACCATTTCTCTTGTTTTAAGAAAGAACTAGCCGTCCTGCCGTCTCACATGTTGTCGACAGACCACTGGTTCCCCATCTCACGCTACTGTTGCGTAACATGCTTGATGGATACCCTCTGTTCATAAAGCCCTCAGGCTGTAGGGCACTCACAGCTGTGCACAGCACTATGATAGTTGTCTGAGGGCTATGGTCTGATTAGTATTTCCTGTCCATCTCTTTGTGCGTCTCCTGAATACACATTCTACCCTGAATGTGTTTTTCTTGTTTCTACTCTAGTTTGAAATCAAAATTTTTCTATGTCTCGCAGTATCTCAGTCACTCTCTCTCTCTCTCTCTCTCTGCTCCTGTTGTAGGGCGGATGATTGGCTCTCGGCTGCTGTGGACTGTCTGGAGTTCCTGCCCGACCAGCTTGTGGTGGACGTGAGCCGAGGGCTGCCCAGGTGCTCGGACGACCCGGACGACTGCAAGCGGCTGATCTACAGCGTGCTGGAGCAGCACTACGGCGAGCCACAGTACCCGCCTCTGCTCAGCAACCACGTGTTCGACATCCACAGCGGCATCTCAGAGCTGCTAGGTGAGAGGAGGGAGCTGGCACTGGGAGACACTGTGGGAGTCGAAATGCCTTTTAACTTATGTGAAGACCTTTTTCGGGTGAAAAATAAACATAGTTACAAATAGCACACATTTACATACAGATAGCTACAATTACCAGACTCTTCCCTCCAAGACTCTGCCCTCCAAAGACACAGGGTCCATTTTTTTGACTGTTCATTCCAGCGAGAATTAAGACTTGACTTCATACTGTATCTGTGAGTACCTGTCGCTCCCCTAATGGAGTTTGTGTGCCTTGCAGTGAATGGGAAGCGGGAGCAGGCGTTGGAGGGCCTGCAGCTGTGTCTGAAGCTCCAGGACGCGCGCAGCCGTGAGGAGCTGCGCAGACTGCTGCGCTTCATGGCAACAGCCGCGCAGCCGCAGGAGGTGAAGTTACACAAGGAGGTGAGCAGACAGACACACAACCAGTCTACCCAGGAGATGGCTTATCTTATCTGACAGCTGACACAGAATGGAGATGAATGGTTTGCATGACTTCTGTAGAATAGGATACAGTCTTTCTTATGTAGTCAATATAACCCTCCAATTATAGTACACCTGAGAATGCAATGAGCAGGACAAAAAAACAAATGGAGATGCCTAAAAAGAGCTCTGAGAGGGGGATGTTTGACAACAGTGTATTGTATTTTCAGATTGATAACAGGATGGCAGTGAAGAGGGCCTTCTCTAGTGCCATTGTTTACAGCACACGACTAGCCAAGGGGAAGGTTGACCTCATGGTCCTGTTCATGTTGGACAAACACTGTGACCTGTTTAAGGTAGGCCTCCACACAACATCTTGTCATGATTTCATCACACTGGGTCAACCAGGATGGCAGAGAAAAAAACGGAAATATCACTTGTCTGTGGACACAGGATTAAAAATGTTTATGCAATATATTGTATGATGTAAAGTTTATGTTTATGTTCTCTCCAACTCCAGATCCCAGTGACCTTGCATAAGCTCGTCAGTGATAAGCTGGCAAACATCATCAGGAAAAAAGACCCAGATGTAGTGACAGGTAAGAAGTGATCCACCCTGATGGACTATGCAACAGAGAGCTTCTGTCTGAAACAGACACATTCCATAAGTCTCATCTCATAACCACAGCAGCAGGACTCTGGCCAATGACATGCAGGACTGACCGTTCTTTTTCGTGTCACAGGTCCATCTTACTGCAGGCGAATCTCGGGACAGACTTACGCTGAGACAATCAAGAAGACCACCAGGGACGAGCTGTGGGCTCTACTTAGGACTATCCACGAGAACTCCAAACTCTCCGTGAAGGAGAAGAAACGTCTTCTGGGGCAGTTCTACAGAGGCCACCCTGAGGTCTTCGTGGAGTATTTTGGGTCCAGACTGTCAACTGTCGATCTGTAGAAGGAAATGTAAATTATAATTTATGTGTATATGTTGTAAAAAGTGTAAAGCTTCTGTAAATAGCTGTGTACATGTTTGTAATACTTTGTATATAAATTATTGATGTACTGATAAACGTATGAGTATAAGTGAGAATAAAACTTTTTCCAAGGTATATCACGGTTCAGCACAAGTGATTCACTGGAACCTCATTAAACAAAACACAATGTTGTCATACAGTGGCATACTTGGCATGTAGTGTAGGAGCATGATCTGGAACTACACATTTACTGACCACATAGATGACTCTCATTTAACAGATGAATAACAGTCCTTACAGGCAGGTCTCACCACTCAGCAGCATCTTGGTAACGCCTTCGGACAGTTATTTTTGGCAGCTATTTCGGAAGATTGCGTTAATCATGCTGTTTCCAACAGTGCCGTTGGTTACTTACATTACAGGAACAGGCAGGATATGTGTAGATAACCGCCATATTGGCATTATGAACTAACCCCATACATTTCTATGGAGGATTCTTTGAATCTCATTATAATGTCTCTGTGAATGATTTTACAGATAACATTATAATAGCATTATAGTACTGTTATACTTACTATAACTAAAGCTGGTGATAAACAAGGCAACTTTTTGAACAATTTTGATGGGAAATCCACCTGATATTGTTCAGGCACATTCCCATTGGTACTGGACACTTTTCTTTTCTGAAGAACTTAAATCCCACAGTGCTGAGAAGCACACAAATGGTGTGCCCTGGGGTCCTATTTGTCTGGTTACATTTCAAGACTAACCAACAGACTATACATTTTTCCTTAATATGTATGCAGAGTAATCTTTGTGTCCAATACAACAGAACACAACAGAGAGTCCCTTAGTGTTAAACATTGGATTAAAAGTTATGCAATAACCAAATAAAGAATTTAAATCAATATTAAAGAGAAACTCTTTTTTAAGATTTGTGGACCATTTTCATTGGGGACCAAAATGACATCAATCGGTGCAGTTTTCAGTAAGACCCGGAGAATATGCATGTACAACTGAATAGCACATAGCATAGCATTTGGGGGCAACATCGCTACAGTATGTCAAACGAAAATTCAAACAAAACTTTACGGTCAAAAAATGTGTCAAACTCAAAGCCTGCAGGCCGAGTCATCAAATTATGTGGCCCGAGAACGCTTGCTTGAAAATTGTTGTCTTTGATGGATGAGTAATGATGAAGGTTTCTTGATCTGATAAATTATGAGAACACAGAGAAACGTGAGTGGATGCCCACACACAATATATTTTTACATTTATGTAAATGCAAATACATTGATGCACAAGCATAATGTTTTTTTTAATAAACACACTTCTGCTTGCCATAATGCTTATGGTAATTCTACTCTATTCAAAAGTAGTTCATTTGTTGGTAATCAATAATGTAGAGGCAATTGTGCAATAATATTTTACATCTTATGATACATACAGTAGTCTTTCAGTTACAACCGGCCCATGAGTTTGACATCCCTTGCCCTAGGTTGTTATATCGAAGTTTCCCTTTAAGGCCCTGGCTTAATGTCAAAGACAAGGCTAGATGAATGTGTTTAAGAATGTATTTCATACATTCTTTCTACCGTCACAGTGTGTAGTTTGATATTTAATTGTATGTTCTCTGTTAAGGTATTTGTAGTGTGTAGAGGTGGTTCTCAACAATTAAGATAAATCATCAAACAAAGATGAAACATTGACAACAGGTTTCATTCATAACATGCTATTCATGTCTGTTGCAGTGATAATAGTAGTCTATCTTCAATAACATAGTATTCATATACCAGCCAGCCCTGGCATTCATGCACCAACTTACTTATTATTTCACTGAAACATCCCTCCCATGAAATTAAAATGTCTTTCTGTACCATCTTTGCTCCAATAAACAGCAGGTGCAATAGGTTGGGCACATGAGACCTGTGATATATACAATACACACACACAGAGTATATATATACAGTATACATTGTAATTTTATGACCAAATGCATCCCATGTACCTTTCAGAGATCAAGGACAATGCCATCTTAGCCTGCAGAAATTCCCCGTGGGCATGATCCGTTTCAGTTCATACTTTACTGACCAAAACTGAGAGTGTCTGAGTGTCAGACACCCGCAAAGTAAACACGAAAATTCCAAAACATGAATAGAAAGCCTTCAAGAGAAATTTCTGTAAAAGATGGCATTCAAAATCAGATTTTCTTGTGTGTAGTCTTGCTATTTCTCCTCTCTAAGGGACATGAGGAAATGGGTATTAACAGTGCAATTAGTCAGTGCAGTGTATTACAATGTTTTGTTTCTTTTTGTCTTTCAGAAAATGTTTAACATCAAAAGATACTGTGCTGATTACATCATATATAAAAAATGACAAATACAGATGGCTGACAGCCTTTGCTTTTGTTTTATGCAACTTCCTGCTCCACTCCAGTGCATGGCACCCTAAGTCCCAGTGTCAAAAGCCGGCTGCTTGGAGGCACTGTACAGGCAACAGTGTGTTCACGGCTCTCCATGGAAAAATGTACCTGTTAATCATACTTGCATACATGCTTTATCATACCTATGAAAAAAGGTAAAAAAATATGGCTCTGGTCCAATGCAATCAACCTTAACGGCAACAGCGATATTTCTGCATTATCCTCAACCCATGTGTCTGCTAAAGGAGCAATCTTTCCCTATATAGGACACCAAGTGTGTGAAAAACGCACATTGTCTCCCTCCAGACATGATCTGTCTGCAGCCAGTAACGCCTAGGTCAAAAGTTCTCCAGTGTCCTGTTACCATGAATATATTCTTTGTAGTTATGTAATGGGGATACTGTTTGGAATGTGAATCTTAGTGCGGACTGCAGGAGGAATGCCAACTGTCTTGTGGCTCTTTCTACAAGCAGCAACGTTTTACACTATTGATTTGCTAATGGAACATTGGGCATTGCGGAGAAGATGATTGTATTTTGCAGACATGTTCTGGGAGTGTTCTGTACACACAACACACATCCAAACAACATTTTAAAAATAAAGGCATTCAGAGATGTAGGCAGAACATCACCATGGCCATATTTAATCAGCGAACACACATCTAGTCTCAAATGTACAATATGACCTGCACAACCAAGTGTGAGGAAATATAGTCTGTGGCATACTGCCATATAAAAGGGATTCTTTTGAAATATCTTCGGCTGGCAGTGTTATACCACCCTGATGAAGGGGGGTCACAAGCAACACTGGATGAGAGGAAATTACAGATGCCACACCCACCGTGATCCCATTATCCACTGACCGCTATGAGCTTGCATGTCACTGACTGGAATGCCCAATGCTGTCGGCCATCACTTGACGTTAGGGTCACTACAGCCGGACCAGTGCGAAAAAAAAAAAAAAAAAAACCTGTCACACTGAGCATCAGGAGGCCCACGTCAGCAATTAGCAGCTGCTTCAAAGTGCACTCTAATGAGCGTGCTTAGGAGGCATCCTCTGTGTGACACTTCAAAGGGGCCAGCCCTGGGAGCAAGGGTGGGGTAGGGTGGTAGAGGGGTCGAGCCAGATGAGGTGTGGCATGCAGACATCAAAGGCAGAACCAATGTGGTTTCACCTCAGCTCGCCCCGTGGAACTGGTGCCCCCCAGCTGGGAAACTCTGCAGGGGAAAATGGAGTCTTATAGATCACCCTGTGAGGGTGGGGGGAGAATGGGGAGGACCTGCCATCATGGATTTATACAGTCCACCTTCACGCTCACTGAGCTAAGCTGCTTAAATGCAGTTTAATGACCACTTAACATTAATCTGAAACAGTAAGAACATGCGGGTTAATGTTATGAAACGGCAAAGTATGAACGAAGATCACTACTTTGTCCATGACCTGTTACATCCATGTTCTTGCAGTGTTTGGAGAGTGGTGTCTCCGCAAAGCACAGCATTCCCTCTCCCATTCCCAAATGGCAGGATCAAGGGTGAGGTCAAAGAGCTGCCGTGACGTGATGAGGACAGGCCAGGTGTCTCTCTGGACTCTATGGTGTACGTCACAAAGGCAATTCAGTGGGTTGTCATTCACCCTGGCATTCCTCATCAAAGACATAATATCATTATGGTGTTAATGACATAACAATGTTTTAAACCAGAGTGCCCTTCTATAACAGTAACACACATAGGTCACAAATAGTCTGACAATTCATCTGATCTCCCTAACCATATTACATTCTTACTGCACCTGGAGGGCTGATTAAATTCTCTCCTACATATCCTCATTTTAGAATTACATAAGAGGCTGAGAAAAGAATGTGTCTGTGTCAAAAGATGTGATGGATTATAAGTATCTGGCTACAAACCCCATTGGGTATGTTTGGTAAAGACGCATTTAAGTGAGAATTCACAGCAATAATCTCCATCCTCAATTCAACTCAAATTAGTTGTCCCCATGTAGCTCTACAGTGCCCTCTAGTGGTGACATTAAACAGATTCACATTGCTCTGAGGGGGAATACATGTGGTCCAGTGCAGTTAATATTGTCTGTGAGTGAGCATGAGATTCCCAGCAGTAAATGTGCAGTAGATCACCTGATCCACCCATCCTATCCAATCCAATCCACCCCTCAATCTCCTTCAACCTTCCCGTGCTTCAATATACAGTCTAACACATTAAGTCCAGACAGTTTTTTTTTTCCTTTTATTGGAGGGAACTTGTGTAATCTCCATTTGTCTACAAAACAGAATGAATAGATTTCTCCATCACCAGGTATACACAGGCAAATGTCAATCTGTGTCAAATCAAGGTTGAGATTTAAAAACTTTGTACAGTTTAAGCCACTCAGTTTTAAAAAATAAAACTGTTAAAAAAATCCTCCAAAAAAAAACAAGACAATGAGACGTGGATCTGTAGACAGGCAATCGATGGACAGATGATGGATCTTAAAAATGATTTGCTACCATCGAACCCAATGGACATGTGTTCATGGAGAGCAGTTAGTGAGGGAAACGGAAACATACATTCCTGTCCATTCCTGTTGTGCAGGGGGTGAAGGTGTGTGCCTTCCACTGCCCTCCCATGTGTAGCGGCCTAGGTGCTAACATCGAGAACCTTTCAGAGGAGAGGGCGGACTTGTGTATAGGGATGTTAGAGCATTAATGTCCTTGCTTGGCTCAGAATAGTGAGTGTGTGTGTGTGTGTGTGTGTGTGTGTGTGTGTGTGTACGTGTGAGTGTGTGAGAGAGAGAATGTGTGTCTGCATCAAGTTGAGTTCATCGAATCCTCTTCTGCTGCCGGGCCCTGTAGATGTCGTGGACGGGCGGGGCGACGGCGCCCTTGTCCTCCTCCTCGTCCGAGTCGGCGTTGGGCCTCTTGAGCGACTTGTTGGCCATGTTGTGGTTCTCCAGAGGCCCGTTGCCCTCACTGGCCATCTCCGGCTGCCGCCCAGTGATCAGCTCCACAGCAGCATCAACAGCTGCACCACAGGGAGTGAGAGAGAGAGAGAGAGAGAGAGAGAGAGAGAGAGAGAGAGAGAGAGAAGGTGGGAGATTGGTGAGTAATGTCTGAGGTTAGACAACCTAGCACACTGTGTGGGTTGAGTGTGAAACACTTACTCTCTGGAAGTGTGCATCTTCTTAAGTTCTCCATCAGCTCTTCCACCTGCACAAAGGGACCCTGTTGGGGGAGAGGGATAAAGGGGAGTTGATGGCCCAGTATGCAACTCTGATGCAAGAATGTACTAACAGTTGGGTAAACTAACTAATGAAAAATCTCTTACCGTGAACGGCACAGATACTAATATAAAAAGCATACAATTCATAGGCAAAGACAAAACCAAATTTCTGAGTGCAACATAAGGGTCTGAAGTTCCATAGTATCCCTTTGAAAGAAGCAGACAGGTGTCCCCTAAGCATAAGAGTCTAAAGGGGGGAGTGTTATGTGGGGCAGGTTGTGTGTACTGACTGTGAAACAGGTGGGAGGAGGCAGCAGCTTCATGAGGACCACTGCAGCGGGAGGCACTGGGAACACTCCTCCTGGAACAGGGTGCAGTCCTGGAGCTGAGGGCAGACCACACACTGTTAAGCACCCCAAACACAAACAAGCCACATGCAACAATTGCACTAACTAACAAAATATTTAAACTCTGAATATATATGGATGTATCAAATATATACTGTGTTGAAAACATAATAGAAACTTAAGAAAGCGATCATATCTGTGGTGTGATGCTTTGAGAGTGATATAAAATCAGTCGTTGGGTGGTGAGCATGGTGCTGATGGTTGGTACTCACGGGCCAGGTGGCGAGGCTGGAAAGGGATCATCTGGTTGGTGTCGGGTTTGGGGTATTCAGGTTTACGGTCACCCTCTTCCTTCTGTGTGGCGTCCTTCGAGGGCGTCACCACAGTCTCCGGAATCAGCGATGTGAGCTTGGCACGAGACACGTCCTGCCAACGCACAGAGTGAAGTTGAGTCTCAGCTGTACAGGGCTTGCAGCAAGGAAAATGTGTGGCGGAAATGTTCTAATCTCATACAGCCTGGCTCTAGTCTGAGTTACAGCAGAGAGCTTGAGAACTCTGACTCTCGAATAGTTCCAGGGAGTCAAATCACTCACAGACATTTCCGCTTGTCTGATACACTGACCAAATGACTAAGTATTCAGTTCTCACCTTGTACCCAAGGGCCTTCAGTTCACTGGTAGAACAAGGGTAGAGATCCATGAACTTGTAGCGGTCCACCAGCAGCGCAGTTTCCTTGCCCTCGTACTCGTCCTTGAAGGCTGTGAACCGCCTCCTCTCCACCTTCAGGATACTGGCCAGATCGCCAATGTTACTCTCAAAGGCCAAGAAGCGGGCCCAGATCTCCCTGTTTGGAATGGGCACAGGTCAGCATACATGGCTCGAAGGGAAAAAGACTGAAGGGAAAAATGTGTAGGATTCAGATGGGCTCAAAGCATATATATATATATATATATATAAAACAGAGGCATCTTTCAAATACGCCATGACAAACTCAACTCCTAGACACTGCTAAATGCATGTTTTAGTCAATCTCAATTGAGTGGATAATTGTGTGTGGACGTGCTCGAGGACAGACAGATGTAGGTCACCCACCCAGACTTCTCAGGCGACAGGCTTCCTGAGGTCAGCACCCGCTCAAACAGCACCCTTGTGTTGTTGTCCTCTGTCACAGACGGAGAGAGACAGTTGGAATCTGAGAAATCATGGCCATTTATCACCCAATCCACCCCCACCTGATGACTACTACATTGTGAGCAAACACCGTTTCCATGTTGTTCACTCCCAAAGCTCTAGACAGTGATAAGGGCTCTCTCTTCAGATAATCCTCCATTGGTAAACAACTACACCTCACTAGATGCCATGACCAGGGTGACGTGGGCAATGCCTGCATAAACTGGCATATGAGCCATTAATTCCAAAGATCAATGATGAGTTTGGCCATCAGCTAAATGGGCTCCAGTAAAAAAAGAGGATCTTTCAAGCATGGTTGACCATCCTCACCATTGAGATGAGAGAGGTAATCGATGTAAGCCAGGATATACTCTGGTATGTCTCCATATTTCTTTAAGCCAAGCTCAAAAATCTTAAAGGCCACAGATTTATCCTGTGAAGAGAAAAAACAATATCAGAAGAGCCCAATATTTGAATGGCATCCACATGACACAAGTCACAAACACGGCACATCAGACTCCCCCTGGCCCTCCTCTCTGACCTGTCCAGTGGAACTCACCTTGCTGCAGTAGTATTCCATCAGCGCGGCGGTCACATAGACGTGGTGCCGTGTGCGAAGATCCTCTCGGGCTTTCTTAAAAATGGTGCGGCCGGACTTGATGCCCTCTGCCCTCCTGGCAAACTTCATGTACTGGATGTAAACCTATGGAGGAAGGACGACACAGAGCCACACAAGCCAGTTAATGGTTATGTTCAATGAAATAGGCTGATTTCGCTCTTATCAAAATACACCAGCTGTGTGTTATACATTTGGTAGATCTTTAATAAACTGGTGCCCGCGAGCTGTCAAAACTTACCAATGTGGGATCAATGTCTTCTATTGCCAGCAGACGGTTATATATACTGTGCACCTTCTCATACTTCATTCGACTCTGAGGGACAGATGAAGGAGTATATTATGGCATGATTAAAGAATGCCTTCTCTCCAGGCAAGTAATGAGCTTTGATGGCTGCAATTGATCTGATGTCTAAATTGGCTCCTGATTAGGCGGTCCGTAGACCGAGCTCACCTCTTCGTAGTCAGCAAATGCAAAGTAGAGCAGCATGTTCTTCTTCAGCAGGGTTCCAATGGCACGCTCATAGATGTTGGCCGCCTCATCGCTAAACAGTTTGGCGTTGTTCATGTCCTACATACGACAGAAGGGCTTCTTGTTTACAACAGAGTCCAATTCAGACTGTATGTTTTTTTTCTTGAAATACAATTAAATGTAAAGTTTATGTTAGTCAGGACAGAGATATAGCATGATCTAGCATATTATTCATTTATGCACTATTTAGGTCAACCATACGCTTTTGTACTCAACATGAGTACTGTTTATTCTACAATACAAGCACTTGTCTGCAATAGATTAGGTCTCCCTCCTCCAGTCAAAGTAGATAACTGTGTGCACTGTGCACTCTCACTGTCGGACACTCACTCCTTTCTCTGCCAGCAGCTTGCTGGACTGCTCCAGGTATTGGGCAGCTTCGTACCACACATCAGGGTGATGGCCCAGGACCAACAGGCACTGCTCATAGGCAAACATAACTGCAAGACAGACAAAAAAATAAACCATTCTGATCAGGAGTAAGGGTCAAAGTGTGTTTCAAGACCGTAATAATGGGTAGGTAACAACAAGATTGCATTTTACTTAGAAGACCAAGCAACACACCAAGTTAGACACTTTAAAGCACCTTGAGACATATTCATGTGTTATGTCTCCATCAACTTAACTGAAAATAGCCAGCGGATAATTTCACCCTCATCAGCTTCAGCAAGAATGAAGGTGTATGTTTCAGATATAGAAACAGAGCAGTGAGGGAAGCAATGCTGAGCCCTGTTAGTCTGTCAGTTGAACTGCTCGTTGCAGGCTCACCTCTTTTAGTGATGAGCGTCTGGTCCTCAGTGCGCAGCGGGTTGCTCTTCTCCCACTGGATGTACTTTTTCCACATCTCCACCTGCTGAGCTTCCTGAGGAGAGTTCTGCGGAGGCACCGATGGGGCGTTCCTGTCCAGGCCCTTCATCACGGTCTCGTACTCCTGCCAAACACACACACAACTTCAGCTCAACTTGTCATCAAAAAGGTCAGTCATGTGCTATATAACAAATGTGTGCATTCCCACACAGTGAAGTAAATAAGAAAGGAGCAGACCTTAGCCACCCTTCTAGCATTCATGTAGTCCCTGCTGCGATCCTCAATCATCTTCTTGGCAAGGTGTACATTGATGCCCTGTGGGGTGCAACAGTTAATTTGTTAGATGGGTCTAATACACACAATATGGTATCCATCTTGGATTATTTCATTCGTTTCCTCCAGCTAGCCAATCCATGTACAGCTATATTTAAAAAAATAAAAAACCCTCTTACCTCTTCATATTTACTGTAGTCCCGCCACAGTTGCTCGATGTTGATCATGGGATTGACGCAGCCCCTCTGGTAAACTCGCCGCACAGCAGTGATGCGCTGGTTCTCTGCGTATGAGCCCACAGCCTCACTGTGGAGCAAGGCAACACATTTCACCCCCAATTCAATTTCACCGTCTTAATACTGAGGTAAATCAATTAGACAATAAAGGTATAAAATGGATGTTTTCCAAGTATTGAATTTGAGACACTTACACTCCTTTTAAAAAATTGATGTAGTCCACCCAGATCTGAGGAAGAGGGGTGGATGTAACGTAAATCGTGCTAATTCATGGTGTACAATGTGTTATAAAATTCAAAGTCACCTGCTTCAAATCAAACATGGTTACCTGGTATGACATGATCTCCATTCCTATCTTGTCCAGTGCGAAATCATACGCCTGTGCCATTTTTTCTCTGTGAACCAAAAAACCTGTGATTACACAACTGGGGTACACCTTAAATTCCCACACAGAACCACAACTGATGTCAATACTACTCCAATTATAGAAAAATACAAAGAAATCTGAATGTTCTCTGGCTGGAAATGTATGGAATGAGGTAATGAACGCACTTGTAACTGGGCAGCTTTCCTTTGGTTTCTCGGACATAAGAAAGGTAGCACTTCCATAAGTCAATGTGCAGTACCTTCATCAAGCACCTTTGAAATAACTGTATCAATAAAACAAACAAACACATTTGTCTCAGTAACAGCAGCTGAATACACAGTTCTGTCAATAGGGACAGAAGCAATATAGAGTGGTTGGGGAATACATTTAATGTTCATGTTTGTATACATTTATAGGCATAAATGATTATTTTAGACAATAATAAAAACACACAGGATTCATGTGGTTGAAACCAGATTCAGAAGATTCTGAGAAGTGAAACAAATGCAAGGTTCCTTGATCAAACATCAAGGTTTTCATTAATTTGGTTTGGCCACAGGAACAAAGATTTAGGAGATGATGCAGAGCGACATTTTCTCTGAGGCAACATTTGTAATGGTTTCTTCTCTTTTTTTTTTCCAACCCAATCTTCCCATTAAAGGCCAGGGATTATAATGGTAACAGTTGACACTCACCTTTTCAACTTTGTCATAGTTTTTTGCCTTTATCTGTGGACAAATCGCAAATGTACCATTAACCAAGCATATCAGAACAGTTTAAAGTTATTATTCTCATGAACAGTAACAACACAGTAAACCCCAACCAGATCAACAAAGTGAAATTCACACACTTTATTTTCAAACGCATGCCTTTGAACAGACAGACCAAATTCTTCCAGGGTTTTTTCAATCAGCAGGTGTGATTTTGATTTGGTAAATCACACCTCTTGGAATTAACACATTTGAAGCTCATCAGTTGTTTCCCATTTGCAGCTTCTGAATTCAAAATTAGTCAGAGCATGTTGATTGCCTCCAGTGTAGAAGAGATGTGTCAATCTATAAAGCACAATTTTCCATGTGACAGATATTTTAATTGTGAACTGTAGGAAATTTCATTTCAATACACCCATAAAAAGATTGGAGGCAGACAATTCAGTTCATTCCAGGATTACAGTTTGAAAGCGACAGTTTTTTTGTACAAACTATTAGTGTTTTGTAGGGAGACGCTAAGAATATGACCCCCCCTCAAAAAAAAAAAAAAAAAAAACTGCTGATACTGAGTATAAGGAGAAATTATTTATCAAGGGCTATATGAATAGTCATGGAAACCGAAACGGATCACATAAGCCTTTTGATAGCAATTATGATACAATTTCGCTCTCTACTCCGGTTAAAGGTGCAGCCTTGTAGATGCAGTGATTATGGTGAAAGCTTATTAATACTTGAGCCCAACAGCCTATCCAATTACACCCTCCCCTCCGTTCTCCTGAGTCAATGTGTGGATTGGCTGGAACTGTTTCCGTCTTGGTCCAGCTGTTTGTTTCACATGTACAGAACCAAGTCTGTGTACGAACACCATATTTTTTGAGCGCACACACTACATGAACAGATAGATTAACCAAATTGCAGTTCACAATCTAACAAAAGTTGTATTAGATTAGAATCACTGGCAGCTCCTTTAAAGTCAATAGCTACTGGTCTCATTCAACAGATGTGCTTCAACAGATAGTTAAGTGTTAATAATGTGGTGAAAGTGATGGGAAGAAATGTATTAAAATAAAATAGGAAAAAATAGGAATATATTAAATAAAATCAGAACAGTGAAAAGGGAATGCCCTCCATTAATTCCTCTTCCTGGTCTTCCTCAAACACAAGCTCTTTGTAGTCATTTGGATTTATTAACCCTTTGTTAACTATTTAAACCTTAATTCAATTGTAATATATGACCAGTACAGAGATCACAATGTACAATTCATGGTCTAGGATTATGTCCCATCTCAGGTGGGCTGCATGGATCTGGGGCTACAATTGTAGAAGGAATGTGTATATAAAGATTTCATCAGGCTCAGAAAAATAACAAATATATAGAAAATAATGGCTCTCAGCTGTGCTTGCATCATACAGTAGTGTTCAACACACCACTTTCTCTGTTGAAAAGTACTTTGCGTTTAGATGGGGCTGAACGCAGCCACGTTTTCAAGCTGATATGGACTAACATTGCTATCTCATTTAACTTGTTGTTTGGCCCAGTCTTGCTTTTACTGTCACAGAGGGCTCCATCAACAATAAGGTGAGCGCAGTCACATTAAACGTTTCGTGGACCTTGAACTCTCTGAAATGGTGACCAACACGGTGGGCAGGTTTCGTACTGGTCCAGCAGTAGTGACTTTTAAATGTCGACCAGGGTTCAATTCCCACTGTTGTGACTCATCGCTTCAATATCAGTCAACGCTCATGCAGTTGCGACTCATCGCTTCAATATCAGTCAACTTTAACTTTAAATTTGCTTGAGTGAACAGAATGCCATCTCCGGCTTGGCTGACATCTGTGCTATAGCATTTTGCATGGCATTGTTTGACTGGCTGGGGATTCGAACACTGGACCATTCTCAACTGAAGCAAGCAACGGATCAATTTAATTCATCCATGCTCGATGCAAGCCCAATATTTAAGGTAGGAGTGTGAAAAGTCTTTCTTCGTCTTGGTGAGAAGTTCAAAGGTATCCAGCAGATACGGTATCTGTGCAGAAAGTGTGTTAACCTCCCTTCCAACACCTTAAAGTGCAAGTTTGGTATTTTAAAACCTATAGGGGTTGAGGTTTGGATGATAATAAATCTAGAATTTACTTTGAGCACCAACACTATGTTAATCAGAGTAGTTTTGAGAATGTAACATGGGAATTCGAAGTAGTTTTGATTATGGAATAGGCATTTGCAACAAAATAGCATATAGCATAACCTTGAGGGCAATTTCACTACGTCAAAGTCACTTCCCAGTCCGAGGTGGTGCAAGTTTATAGGGTTTGAGTTTGGGTAAGTGTATGGCTGAACAGCACAGTAAACACAATGCAGATAAAACAAAGTAATGGAACCACAATTCAGTACAGCAGTACACATCACTCAATTCAAAGTGTGCCAAAGCCTCCAAAACGTTTGTGGGAATGTAGTGTGAGTAGAAGCCAGCAGGTAGCACTGTCCGTTAACAGAACTTCTGCCCCCATGGTACCTATGGATTTTAGCTCACTCGTTAGCACGTCTGCCTCCCATCCCCAGCCTGAGGTTCCAAGCCAGTGCGGGAATGAACTGAACAGTACCCACATGGGAGTGCCATGGCCCAAATGGGAGTGAGGCTTATGAGCTTGAGTATAATAGAGTAAACGTCACTTCTGGACACCTAAAAAGGTTGTATCAGCGATGGCGGGGTAACGTCACTTCTGTTGACGTTCAAACAAACAGAGAGCTAGCTTGCTACTCCTTCCCCCTCCCTTCCGTGCAATTGAAACTCTCCTGAACGCGCATCTCATCGGTTATTGGTTGTAACACTTTTTTTTCCCTTTGAGTGGTTGGTAACACTTGTTATTAGCAATTGTTTTTGTGTGCAGATCTCAGAGCCTAGGCTGCCTACAGAGACGCGTTTTTTTGAAGGCCTGCTTATGGGCCGGGCAGCTAGCGGATCATTAGGAAAGATTAGATGAATGTGAGCACCTTTTTTGGGCATGCAATCGCTGATACAACCTTTAAGAGACGTACTAGCAACATACGCTCGTACCCGTTCATTTTAGTCCCTTGCTAGCACGGTTGCCTCTGAGGTTGCAAGTTTGAGTGCAGAGCAGGGCTATTGTAGCCTGGATGCCAGCCGAACTAGCCCCGCCCACAACATTTGAGGTTGGGAAGTTCGGTCTGGACTTGTTCCGTTGTGAAGCAACTATGCCCGAACCAGAGCTGTTGGGACCAATCAAATTGGGCTTTGTACAATGATAGACGAGGCACTGTTGCTCATCTGTCCATCATGTCCTCTGAGCACACTTCGGTTGATTTCGTTTGGAACAAAAATGCTGTGGCTAGAAGCTTGACAGATGGCTTCTAAAACCCTGTTTAAACATAGAAAAACTACATATTTCCATGCAGTTTGGCCTTTTAATTACATGAAAAGAGGTTTCATCACTAAAAACAAATATTTCTGAAAACAAAGTGGATATGTGGGAAAACTCCAGTTTCACTGTCATCATCAAGGGAAAACAGAGTTTTTGCATTGAGATGTTTGTTAGAAATCTCTAATTGGCCACCTGCTTACTCGAGGGGTTTGCGACACCCTTCCCCAGCCGTTTTTAGCATGTGTGTGAACGGAATTATTTTTTAAAAACGAAGGAGGTAAATATCAGTTTTTCTGAATAGCCTACCCTGCTATTCGTGGTCTTAGATTTTGCTATCGGGTGTTGTACAAGATATTGACAGCGCAATAACTTTAAAAAAACACCAGAAAATAATGTTAAAGCGATGGTTCGGAGTAATTTCACCCTATGGTCCTTTGCACCATGACCCCGAGCCAAACATCCTCCCAGAACCTGTTTTCCCTTGGTCGAACCCTGGTCGAGTAGCGCTGTCAGAAACGAATGACTTTCTGCAGGCTTAATGGAACCAACTTAGTATCTCGTAAATTACCCCACTAATAATGCCCTGAATGGTACGAAACTTCTACAGTAGTACAACTATGTTCTTTACTCATAAAACAAGGCATTGAAAAGTTTGTAAGTACACCAGAAGTTTATTTAAATAACACTTGCCTGATGGATGCTAGTGTTTATTTCTCGCTAGATTTTAAAAAAACTAAGCAACGAACGACATTACAGTACAATTAGCAGTCGTAAGAAGAGTTTCATCCTCCATCTTAGTTAACTTTACACAACTATTTAACAGAGTTGCTGCACTGATTTGTGGGTAAATGGCAGCATAGAGGATTAAAAAAAAATGTTATGGATTATAAGGTATATTAGAAGGCATAAAAACTTTGATACTTTGCCTCCCTCTCCTGTTTTGGTATCTTAAAAGGCAACCGTTTGGAACAGGGACTACTTCACCTAGTTCTTACTTCAGTTTGTCTAGATCAGTGTTTCTCAAAGTGTGGTCCGGGGACCACTGGTGGTCCGCAAGCTATCCTAAGTGGTCCGCGAGCAGACGTGGTAAAATATAATCTTAACACCCCCAATTATCACCACTTTTGTTCAGAAGTTCTAAAACAACGATGTTTAACACTTCAAAATAACATTTGCTAAATGAACCTTACATTTTTCAGTAGCCATAGGTGTGTAGATTTGAACAAAATCTGGTTTGGTTCTTAACGGGAGCATTTACTGCCTGAAATATCCGATTTTGTTTACCACGCTTGTTATAGTGCTGGCCTGATGGGTCGCCTATTTACGCCGTTTCAACGGCACATGAACGGTTAGATCGAGAATTCTCGTCATGAAATTAAAATTCCACTGGAGCTCCAAGCGGTTGTGTACACGCAGCCTTACAACACTGTTTACAGCTCTTCGAGTCACGGTAAAATGTCATTTTTGGTACATAGCCAATTTAGATACACTTATGGTGCGGGTAGTTGCGTTTCTTTAGGAAACGTCTTAGGCGTCTTGGTTTGTATAGAAATGGATATTAAGTGACACATACACGCAAGACGGCGGAAATACGGGACCGACGGTAATAGGAGGAGTTCCAATAGATGAGTTGTTTGCTATATTGAACCAACTTGTATGTAAATCCAAATAGTTCTGCAACACTGTCTATGTACGATATGCCAGTTTAAGTCATATGAATCCTCTGACCAATAAGTAAAGTGCAAAGACAATAAGCAAGGTGGTTCAGTGAGTAGGCCTATTGTGTAAGCTAATATACTGAAGTAGGTCTAATCTTTTCTTTTTTCTAGATAGTTGGTCCATGCATTTCTTTTTTATTGGTTAAGTGGTCCTTCGTCTGAGAAACACTGGTCTAGATCAACACATCCATCACCTTTTTAACATTTCTTTGTTTACAACCTGCAGCTAGATAAACAAAACTATAAACGAAGCACGCTAGCTGGTTAAGTAGCTGTGCAGAATGTATGTTGGATAAACCTCCTTCCCAATGTTTTAAGATACGTGCTAGTAAGAGATGCTAGCACCCATGTGTCATAGCCAAGGGGGCAGGCGAATTCCCGGAAGTAGAAGAATCAATGGAGGCTGGAGGGACCACTTCTCTGCTAACCCCCATAGAAGCCCATTCATTTTAGGATTTTTTTGAAAAAACATAACTTCATATAGCATATATCCTGTGCCGATATTGTAGCTTCTGTGTTATCTACATAAACAATAAAAGGCAAAACAAGACTCAACTACCTCGTACATAACGTTAGGTTGCCGTAAGAAGAATGTTTAGCATGTCCGGTTGTAGGGAAGCTAACGCACCATAGGGAGATAACTGTATTGTTTGGATAAGAAGCTCAGTCCAGCCAGCACGGAAACTCATGAACAAAGCTATGTAGCCTACAATAGCATTGTATGTTAAGGGTAAAGCATTACATAGAGGCAAGTAAAACTAATAAAAAACGGCACTAACGATAATCATTTCAGAGGTTTTCGATGGATTGACTGTAGGTCGGAAAAGTAGAAAGAAGATTAGCTTCAAGGCTATAACTTTTTTGTTTTACCATGTTTTTGAAGATGATCATGTGTGGTAGTTTAAACATTAACACGACTTGATATCACTTGTGAGGATGATATTAATAATAATACATACATAAATGTTTAACTTTGATGACATCAAGTGTGAGAAGAATTTCTGTGTATCTATCATATGAGTTACAAGATTCAGTTGGATGGCTAACGTCGCGAAGTTAAGTGAGAGTCTGCGCAGTACTGGGGAGACCAACTGAAAAATCGTTTAATTTGACTCAGTGCCCTCCCATTGAAAATGACGGAGTCTGTTTAGCTCCCTTGCTAGCACACTTAGCTACCTTGCTAGCGTCCCAATCCGAGGTGCTGCCACTAGGATTTATGCAGAACGTCAGAAGGCGGCCCTGGAAAACAGGTCTAATCACATCCGCTTATCGAGTGATAACATTGATTCTGACAGCAAGATATCGTCAACTAAAATACTGTTAACCTGCATTTTATATTCGGTTTGGTCGTCTTTGACGTTGTTGTTTTGTACAAAAGCATGCGAAGATAAAAAAGAAACACCATCAACATTGGGGTATCCAACTAAATCAGTGGTCCAAACATATAACAATGTTTTAAATATAACCTATACACCTACATGCTTATTTATTGTTATTTTTTTACCGTATTTGTGTTAGATGATCAATGTTATTACATGACAAGCGGATGTGATTAGACCTGTTTTCCGGTGTAGACGGTGTATCAGTTTGAGCCCGGACAGGTGCAGGACTGAGCCGCGTGCTCAACACAACACAGCAAACATGTGCAATTACTCAGTCTGACACCATTAGCCTAGCTTAGCATAATTCACTGGAAGGGGTTAGACCAGTTGCAATCCCATTTGTTCTCATGTTGTTTTTTAGACTCAGTATTAACGACTCTAGTATTCATCATATTTTGTGTATATTTATTAAAAATGGGGTTTGGCATGAGCATCAATATAAAACAAACACAAATGTGTGTTAATGTATGTGAGGGAATATATTACAATACACTAAATCCTGCTGGACAACAACTTCAGAGATTATATTAAGCATCCTAATTCTATTAATTTGTTTGGGACACCAAAGTCACATTTGGCTTGTTCTCCTGTACCACAGAATCCTCTTTAATTTTGGGATATTTTGCTTTAGATCTTAAATCTACAAATTTTATTGTATAAAAGACTAATGTGACCTTTTGTGAAAGGGTTTTCACTATTTAATGTTTTCGGCTTGAATATCAAAATGGCATAATTAAATTAGCTAATGGTGTGCCAGGAACGGACAGATTCGGAAGGAGTACTAGATAAAGATAACAGAGAAAAACTCGCCATGCCAGCAAATAATATTGGTTTTCACAATGAGACACATAGGTACACAACATAGATAGGTCAATACAATGTCAGATACATGGTCAATTTTGGGCAGTTCATATTGAGTCCTTAATTACATTTTTACAGAACTAGTCACTACATTCCATTCTGCCTTAACACCATCAACACCTAATATCTCAGCAAATCAGTCAAACATTCCATGCTAAACCTTGAATATTCAATACAATTGATATAGTGATTGATATCAATTCTTATTGATGAGATGTGAAAAGGTCACTTATAAAGCAGTAGTTTAATCCACCCCCCCCCCCCCCACACACACACACACACTTTTAAATTCATCCCAGATGGCCATTTTAGCTGAATTGTGAAACCATTAATCCATATTAACCACAGTTCAGTGAATTTCAGAAACACGACACTAACCGCGCTGCACACCTCGCTGCAGGTTACAAACTACAACCATAATTTATCAAGAGTGTGCTCTACCACGCTCACAGAACTAGGAACTCGTATGTCCAACACAGCCATGCTCAAAGGGGAACTAGGAATTGATATACACAACATCCCACATTCATTCATCATGTCCAGCCATTCTCGATTCCAGTTTGAAGAAACTGCAACACCACAGCAGTAATGACACTCACTCACACACTCAGAGAGACCAAGTACACAAACATTCATTGAGGCTTACAACAAAGCAGCGCGAAGAGCAATTTGGCTCAGTGAGTGAGGTTAACAACAGCAATAAGGAATAACCATCTCAGAGCAAATCTTTCTGAATTACCTTCAGTCACAATTAAATTACCAAGGGCTATTTTGTAACCAATTAATCATGAAGACAAATAATTTTCTTCTAATACGTAAGAAATGTGTAAATGCAGTCAAAAACACATGCATCACTCTGTAATTAAGCACACATTCAGGCAAAATTATGGGCATTTCCATACACCACAAATAATGACTGAAAATGATAAAAGATTTAAAATAATCATTGTTTTATTATTTAATGTGAAAAATCACTCAAGTCACAAAAGGGCATATGAAGTCAAAATCATTTTTAAACAATGAAAACAGGCTTCAGAAAAATCAAAAAATGGTCATTGAACTGTAAGACAATTCAGGCCACACAAAAATATGAATTTGACCATGAAAAAAAAAAAAAAAACATAAATCCCATATTGCCCGAGTTATGGTGGTCGTGTCTGAACTAAAAACACAAACCCCTGTGCATGTGTGAATGAGACTGGGCTGAGTTTTCCAGCATTTAAGCAGAGCCAACTCAATTTAGTTTTAATGTTTGGGGGGAGGGGGGGGGTTGGAAATGTAGGCTAGAGAGAGTAATGATGAGTTGTATCTAGATGTTGTATCACTATACCATCCAAAGACAAATTAAAAAAGGAACACTGAAAATGACTTGTATTACATCTTTGTCCATTGTAGGTTTGAGATAAGAAATGTTGTTTTGTAAAGGTAGAGACCATAGAAACAATGGTCTTTGGTAGTAGGACATGTGCTGCAAGATTAGTTTTAGTATCTTAATTCAAAATATTTTCCCTTGCTGCTTTCTACAAGTTGAACATAACTGCAATCTGCATGGTCAGTAATGATAAATAATGAGGCAGACCGAACACAGAAAATGATGCATCTGTTGCCATCTTCAGTTCTTTCATAATCTGTACTACACTAGATTTGCCTGGAAACACGCACCAAAGATGTACTTCATACACCCCTGGCGATGGATGTCTGGGCAAGGGGTTTCAAACCTCAAACTGGTTTGTTCTTTCAAAGGACACTAGCTCAAATGCCAGAAATAACATATTCCAACACGTGCTGAGGCATTATAATACTAAGCAAAGATTTTTCTTTAGACCCAATGACAATGTAGACCTACATCTTTTTGCTTTGTATATATATTTGGCATACTGTACATATTATACTAGTAAGGTTTAAAGGCAAAATGTTTTGTTACAAAAAAAGACCTTAATGCAAATTTCAGCAAAAAATGTACTGGATAAAAAAACAACTCTTTAGGTTAAAGCCACTAAGCTTCAATGAACGGTGTAAGTCAGTCTGTTGTACATGACATCTCTACGAGTATACATAGCCTGAAAGATGTTGAGGCTAATGAATGCTATATAAAATGCTTATGATAGGATCCACAAAACCACATACGTGAGCAAAAAGGGGAATACTGAAATAATGGGTATCAACTTTCCTTAAAAGCTCAAATTCCTTTTTTTCCCCAGAGATGCAGGAAGGAAAGAGCGCATAAAACAGCCACTAAGCAAGCGGTGCAGAAACGGACACCATGCACAAAAATCCACAATAAGTCAAAAAAGCCAACACTGGTAAGTCTGCTTTTATTGTGGCTACAAACAGCTTAACAATCAGGGTGGGAAATTAATTGGAAAGGAGACGCAGGGATAAATTCTTAATGCTTACAGAGGAAACAAAATGAAAACTGATTACCTCTAAAGCAGTTACAATATGGCATTGCTTAGAAACGGCACATCCGTAGATTCATGCAATCCAACCTTCCAGATCGGTCAACTTTGCGTAGGTAGCAAACAACTACAGCTAATTAAATCTAGGGGATCCTGCCATGAAATATGCTGTGTATGCCACCAACTGTCCTTTCTGCTGTAACTTTAACTTGTTCATGAGAAACCAACACCATACTAGTTTCTATATAATACTGCACACTCATCTTCCTTCCTACAATGTGAACACTGGCCAGGGAGCAAACAGCTAATAAAGTGAATGCAGGCCAATCTCAAGAGTTGGGGAACTCTGGTCAAAATGCAATGCAGTGCCAAATGAGATTTACTTTCCCCATCTTCACAGTGTACACATTTTGGACAGAGCCCAGAGGCTCTTAACTCATAAGCTATAGTGTGAGAAAAGCATCCAATGCCATCTTTGGGGGTGGGCTACTAAATACTTACCCAAATCAAATGGGAGTGGGGGGGACAAATGACAATTTCAGTCAGCAGGTTATGTCTGCCATTGAATTTGCTGGGCTAGTGGAAGGTTGCAAGCAAACCAGTGAATGTATGGCTGCATGTGGTATGACAAATGTTGGCCACTATAATGATAAAAGCCACTGTTAAGTACTGATAATGCACAATTATTAGTTTGTGCCCATAATCTTTCAGTAAAGGAACTGAAAATATAAACCAAATGGATCATCAGAATTCTGAACTGCTAAACTTGTGATCAGTCAGGTGTTCTAGTGTGCAATAAAGACACGCACAAGGGGAACAATACAACCACATGGACATGTTAAAACACTATAAGACTTGATCAGGTATTGTTTATAAATAAGATGACCTCAAAGAAATGACACAGGAGGCAATAAATTGACACGACAAGTGAATAAAAGGCTAAAGCACTCCAATACTATTAAAACAGTTTTAATGCTGTTGCAGATCAAACATGCAACAATATGCACTTAACCCCATATTGTTTAAGTGTGATTTTGGCCACGAACCCCTTAGGTTATTTACAAATTGCTGCTGGGAAAAAAAGTGGTTAAGACCAACCTTTTTGCATCTTGGAGGATTTTGATTATAATGTGTGAAATTCATGTTGTTGATCTTGTTAGGTTGTGCACACCCATGCAAACATTTGAGAATAAAAGAAAAAATATTAACCTCAGCCTCTATGTATAATTTCCAGAACCTGCCCGAACTTGGGAACTGGGCGACAAGTCGCTCATAGGTCTTCCTTGCTTTGTCTATAGGTTGATTCTAAAAAAGTAGAATGCATTTACATGTACATGTATAAAAAGAACACCATTTAAGAATGTGAGGAGCACAGTACATAATGTGCAATATGCTTTTGATTAGAAATCCCTTCCCTCCCCTTCTGGCCCAAGCAGGTTACCCCATGTAGAAGGAATGCAACCCTGTTTCACTAAACCTGTGCTTCTCGAATCAGAATGCTCCATGCGTCCAGGTCATAAGGGTTCTCTTCCAACTTCTTCTCTGCCTTTTTCACCTTCTCTGGGATGTATTCTGCAGCCTGAAAAGCACAAAGTGAGGCGTTTCATTGGGGTAACAACGACGCTATCGGACAAGTCACATCTGACTATTATTCTGATGACTGACCAACATAATGTGCCCAGGATGCAACGTAATGTGCTCAAGATATAACCAATTTGCTCAAAAGTCCCAATCATAGACGAATCCCTATCTGCCTCCCTACTTCTACAAACTATTATTGACCTAATAATATATTTTATATACTCCAAGCTAAAAATGTATTATGTTCCACTAATGGAGTAGATCCTTGTACAATGTGCAATCAGAATCACCGCCTAAATCGAGACGTTGGCTAGCAACTAGCAACGCTCGCTTGTCAGCTAATCAGCCAAATAGCTCGTTAGCCAACTCGTGAATGGCAGTGCTTCTTGGCCTGTATCGTCGCGTCGAATAACAAAGTAAACAAAGTTGTTACACATTACTAATGTCTGATATAACAGCTTGTAATTCACGTTGCGTCTCTTGATTCAAATCGTACAGGCGCAGTGACTCAAGGTCAATAATTGCTGTTATACAAGAGTGAGCACTTTCATGAAATTAGTAACGTTACTTTGAGAGCTAACGATAGATAAACGTTAATGTTACACTACAGCGAGGCCCCATTTGCTAGGACAGTTAGCCAGATGTTGTGCTATTTGACTAGCTCACGTTAGCTATTTTTTAAATCGGCCATCATACATTAACATTTACGTTACGGCATTCTCTGGTTCGATAAAACGTTAACGTTAGCTAACTTAACGTTAGCCATCAGCCAACGTAAACCAGGTGCCTGGTCACACGTACTTTGGGCTGGAGGTTGAATACTTACACGACAGCCATTATCTAATAACTATGTTAGATACTTATATACTAGAACATATAGGTTACATCTCCAAACTGTTTATGGAGAAGGCTAGAATTACCGTCAGAAAATTCGTTGAAAGGTAACGTTAGCTAAATAGGTACAGGTGGTTTCTAACGAAAGCATGCGGGCCGCAAATCATCAACGCCTGAAAACAATACTATAATTCCATAAAATTACCTGATCGGACGCTCCTTCCGCAGACATGGTTAGATTAATGTCTTACAGTGCAACTATAAAAGAGACTACACTGACTATACGTAGATTAATAACATATTAGGGTGTTTAAAAGACAGTTAGATCTGCATCACCAGCCTACCACCTCCTCCCTTTGTAAGCTATGCAGCGCTGTTCAAACTAAAATGGCGGCACCATAGAATTTCATCTGTTGCACAACAATAGTATTTCCAAATGAGTCATGTGCCATCTAGTGGGCTGGCATGTATACAGCCATTCAACATTTCAGAGAAGCTCATCGACTCTAGATCTCCTGCTACAGCCTATGTATTGCAATACATGTTGATTCTGAATAATCATAATTCACAGTTGTTCACTGCAAACCCAAGAACATACAATGTACAGGCCCATGTAGATATTGTGAAAAGTAAAATGAAACAATGATTTATTTCTTATTTTCATCAACTTTTATACAGTCTATGATCAGCAAGGAGCATGTCACAATATATCACACAATATTGTTTTTTTAGCACAGCCTAAATAGGCTACCACTAAAAACTTGAGAAAATATGTCTGAAAATATATCTGTCTAAACCAAACATATAATTTATTTAGCATCAAAATAATTTTAATAATGGCACTTTTCAACTTAATGGTGGACAACTAGACAACAACTTTGAAGAAATTAACATTATGATCTCAACATTTCTAAAAAATTATGCCCTGACACAACCTCTAATGTGGCAGATATAGAATCTATAAATAATTTAAACTTGAGCTGTATGACAACATGCCAAATTGAAACATTATCAAGCAGACAACAGCTTGGGTGTGTGCTTGTGTGTGTTTGTCACACACACACACACACACACACACACACACACACAGGAGTGCCCAACACCAAAATGATCAAGTAATAGTGAAATCAATTAAATAACCAGACAAAGTGACAATTGCAAAAGCATGAGGGATTGTTGAACCATTAGGCCTAAATTCATAATTTTGGAACCAGAGGGCTAATCTCATTTGGAAACTGTTCATTTTAAAGTTATTTCTAATATGAATGCTCTTTAGTTACACATAATACTCTAATCTTACGTATAAAAACAGTTCAAAGATACAGAAAAAATTAGAGGGGGGGGGGGGGAGAGCGACATGTAGTACGTCAGTTCCTGTCGAAAGAGTTACTTCCGTCTTGCCTCGTCTTGATCTTTCTTTCCCTCTGCTCCGCCGTACGCCATCATGGGTCGTATGCACGCTCCCGGGTATGTAACTATTTTTTTATTTAAGAAACCGAAATATATCATTACTAACGAACCCCATAACGTATATTTAGTCTCTAGGGGATATTTTACTCGGGTAATTTATCTATTATTTGTTCAATGGCCTTATTTAACCCGTGCCCAAGTTTCAACGTAAGCTAACACGATGGCCGCCCATGCTGCTCATGCCATGTGAACGAGTTGGGCTAGATGGAGAGCAATGCTCCTCCGTATTTACCCGGTCGAATGACACGTCGAAGCCCTTCGATATGGTTCTCTGATACGACCCTGAAATTAATGCAGATGACTTGATATGGGTTTGCTATGAGGGCTTTATGTTCATCATCAAGTTAGCCAAATGTGGCTAGCCACTGGTAACATTCACTATATCTTATAGCTTGCTAGCCGCATTTACATTGTCGTTAGTTGACACATTGGTTTGTCTTGAGCCTTAAAACTGCTACGTACATTAGTTAAGGTTAAGTCATTG
Organism: Alosa pseudoharengus; assembly: GCF_046254945.1. Classification (NCBI taxonomy): domain Eukaryota; kingdom Metazoa; phylum Chordata; class Actinopteri; order Clupeiformes; family Clupeidae; genus Alosa; species Alosa pseudoharengus. Next base: position 35,851,501 of record NW_027468630.1, on the reverse strand, counting down.
ATCAAATACTGTTTGCTCAGCGTAATCAGTTGCTCTCGCATGGCTCAACGTGTGAATAAAAAAACAGCTATGATTTCCGTGACGTTTCACGAAACATTCTCTGGCTGGCTGGTGTGCACGTCGTCCTGCACATTTCCACACCATCCCATAGCGTCTCGGTCTTTACTGGAGGTGTAAACCATCTACTGTGTTGTCACTTCCTTTGGATGTAATGTGTTCATCTTTATTCCATATTACAGAAAGGGCTTGTCCCAGTCAGCGCTCCCTTACAGACGCAGTGTGCCTACTGTAAGTATAGAGGATTACTTTCCTTCATTTGATGCTTTCTCTTTTGTTAGTCGTGTATTTAGCTGTGGCATTGTTTGGATTCATTACTGTGTCTATCCTCAGTGGCTTAAACTGACCTCCGATGATGTGAAGGAGCAGATCTTTAAACTTGCCAAAAAGGGTCTGACACCCTCTCAGATTGGTAAGTGTCCTCACTTCAGCTCCCAACTATTTTCAGTCTGTTAATTGATTAATTGTTTAGTGTTAGAAAATGGTATGTGGATAAAAGACAATGTTGAAATGTTTACAAGCCCAAGATTGTGTCCTCAAAGTGCTTTTTGTTTAGTCTACATGCTAAAGATATTTAATTAACTGTAACAGAAGAGTAATTAAAGCTGATAACATTCAAGCTTAAGATGCTTTGATCAGAATTGAGGTATTATCCTCAAAATAGTAGCACACAAATAATGCAATAGGCTCTATGCACATCATTCACTTTTTGTCAGATCAACTTCCTGTTTACGCTGTACACAGTAGACTATGATGGCAAATGTCATTACTGATCTATTGGTGGTAGTATTGCTGGTAAAGAAAAATGGGCATCTTTATCTAACAGTTTAGTAATGTCCGACCCTCATAGTTGTCAATGTAGCAGGCAATGGACATTTTAAACCCGTTTCCCAGTTTGCTAGAAGGAGTGGAGCAGCAAATCTGGAATTGAAATGCACATGGAGTGGATACCAGAATAGTTGTGGATACCAGAATAGTTGTGGAGTGGATACCAGAATAATTGTAGAGCAATTTAGTAGTTGATAACTAATCAATTGTTGCTGCCCCAGTTCTCACTGCAATTTAAGCTGACACAAGCCATGAAGCCTAGGCCCCATTCCAGACCATTAACTGATGTTATGAAATGAAGGGCAGATGTGAGTGGTAAAATCTGATGGAAATGCCTAGATATATTGTCAAGCGTTTGTGGTGGTGTGTGCTGGGCAACCTAGTCTTTGGTGTTGGGCCTGACTTATTGGGTGTCCATGCAGGTGTGATCCTGAGGGATTCCCATGGTGTTGCTCAGGTGCGCTTTGTCACTGGCAACAAGATCCTCAGGATCCTGAAGTCCAAGGGTCTGGCCCCTGACCTGCCCGAGGATCTGTACCACCTGATCAAGAAGGCTGTCGCTGTGAGGAAGCACTTGGAGAGGAACAGAAAGGTACTTTTGTCAGCTATATATACTGATCTTTTGTTTACCATATGACTATGTTCCTGAAATGTGTGTAAATTCAAAGTGCTCAACGTGGTCATCCTGTGAGGTTGCTCTCACAAGGCTCTGTCCGTGTGGCGTATGGGAGCTTAGCACGTTGTGCCATGATGTATAGTCCCGTTCCACGACGTTGTATAGTGAGATGCTCCCCGGCCGTCAGGCTGGTGTGGACAGTCCTGCATATTCCTACACCTTTTCCAGAGCCCATAGGCTATTACTGGGAGGGCAAACCATGCAGTGCACATCTTTAAGTAGCCTAAAGCTTCAGTTTTGGTCTAATCATCTGTGGTTAATTATATTTGACCCCCCCTCCCCCCTCTGTACAGGACAAGGATGCCAAGTTTCGTCTGATTCTCGTTGAGAGCAGGATCCACAGGCTGGCCCGTTACTACAAGACCAAGAGAGTGCTCGCTCCCAACTGGAAGTAGTATGTATCCAGGTTTTTTGTTGTACGATTACAAAATCTAGTTTAAAGGATGGCTTGGGTGGGATGACCGGAGGCACTCACAATTACAACTACAAATGAATGCACATTTCATTGTCCCATTCTTTTTTACTATAAGAACTGAGATATTTCTTATGTGCTATAGAAATATTGGAGGTAAATTAGCAGTGTGGCTGTGTTGTGCCAGTACTGCCAGTCCCCTTCATACACTCCTATGCAATTGACCTATTCCAAATCCAAAGTGTTTTCTTCAGCAATATTCTGAATGAAGATTTTACTGCTGACTCGAATGTGACTGCAGCTATGTTGTGTGTGTTTTCAATCTTCCTAATGTGATGTTCCCTCTTTCTGCTTGCAGCGAGTCCTCAACAGCATCTGCTCTGGTGGCATAAATGCATCAACAATTTTTTGCGAAAAAATAAAAAGATTACACTTTCAAGTGCTTTGTGAGTCTGTTTTTGCTGACATGAATAGTTTGTCGGGCCATGTGTTGCATATAGGAGCACTTGAATAAACATTTTTTTTAAAGATCAGCCTGGTAATGTAAAACACTGAAATATTGTGACATTATCAGATTGTAGCAGCTTCGAATACTATTTTCAGGCAACTTTTAAGGGAACACAAATGCCAGTATTTACAAGTTTTCTATAGAGCATTATCGGCATCTGGACATTAAACTGAATTGCATTGTGTATGCCCAGCTGCCATGAATTGCCAAATGTAAAGTATGTATAGAGGGGAGAAATGTGACTGATTTGTGCTGTCTAACTGGTGGTAGAAGATCTACTTGCATATTACAGAATGATGTACTGTGGCCTCAGACTACAATGTCAAGTGTTTTTGGTACAATGCCATCCTCATGCATCTCAAGTGAAGGACTGATTTTGCTTTGTTCAGGTTCATTGAAATATGCTTGAATGGGTCCGAATGCTGACATTTACCTTGGGCTTTACAAAGTATTATTTAGTCCACAATGGGTCATGAGGTTTTTGTTACTTATGAACTGCACATGATGGTATTTGGCAGATAATTTCGTTCAAAGCAATTTATAGTATACACACTGCTCAAAATAAGGGAACTCTTTTTAATAGGAGTATAGCATCAAGGCTATTAAACTTGTAAGCTATTGGTCTGGCCAGTTACGTAACAGGTGGTTGTGAATCAGTTTCACCTGCTTTGGTGTCATCAAAGTTAACAGGTGCACTAGAGGGGCAACAATGAGACGACCCCCAAAACAGGAATGGTTTTACAGGTGGTGGCAACTGATAATTTTTCCATCTTTATCCTCCTTGACTTATTTTTCACAAGTTTTGCATTTGGGTAGGGTCAGTGTCACTACTGGTAGCATAAGCCAGTACCTGGAGCCTACAAAGGTTGCACAGGTAGGTAGTCCAACTCCTCCAGAATGGCACACCAATATGTTCCATTGCCAGGACTTCTGTGTCTCCCAGCGCAGTCTCAAAAGGAGATTCCTGGAGACAGGCAGTTGCTTTAAGAGAGCTGGGCAATGTGGTAGAGGATCCTTTACCCAGCAGCAGGACCAGTATCTGCTCCTTTGTGCAAGGAGGAACAGTAGGAGCCCTGCCAGAGCCCTACAAAATGACCTCCAGCAGGCCACTGGTGTGAATATCTCTGACCACACTGTCAGAAACAGTGGGGTACTGTGCTCACTGCCCAGCACTGTGGAGCTCTATTGTCATTTGCCATAGAATACAAAATTGGCAGGTCCGCCATTGGTGCCCTGTGCTTTTCACAGATGAGATCAGGTTCATCCTGAGCACGTGACAGGCGTGAAAGGGTCTGGAGATGTGGAGAATGTTATGCTGCCTGCAACATGATTCAGCATGACCGATTTGGTGGTGGATCAGTGATGATCTGGGGAGGCATACCCTTGGAGGGACGTACAGACCTCTATGGGCAAAACAACGGCACCCTCACTGCCCTTAGGTATCGGGATGAATCTTCAGACCCATTGTCTGACCCTGTACTGGTGCAGAGGCCCCTGGGTTCCTCCTGGTCCACAACAATGGCCGGCCAAATGTGGCGAGAGTGTGCAGGCAGTTCCTGGAGGATGAAGGAATTGATAGCATTGACTGTCCCCCACACTCCCCTGACTTAAATCCAGTAGAACACCTCTTGGACATTATGTTTTGGTCCATCCAACACCGGCAGGTTGCACCACAGACTGTCAAGGAGCTCAATGATGGCTGTGTCCACATCTGGGAGCAGATCCCCCAGGACACCATCCGCCATTTCATTAGGAGCATGCCCCAAAGTGTCAAGCATGTGGGGTCCATATGAACTACTGAGTACCATTTTGAGTTGCTGCAATGAAATTTAGGCAAAATGGACTAGCCTGTCGCATCATTTTTTCACTTTTTTCATTGATTTGCGTGGGGGTCTTTGAATTCAGCCCTCTGTAGATTGATCATTTTCATTACCAAAACATAGTGTGGCATCCTTTACCCAGTACACATTACCCAGTGCATATCCAGATATAGATATCCAGCATGAGTTTTTTCCCTATTGAGATCTGATGTGTTTTCAAAGTGTTCCTTTAATTTTTTTGAGCAGTGTATAAACATTACATTAGCGTGATGTGGCCTTCCATGTTAGTAGACTTTACAGTTTACACTGATTCAGTCAGTCAAAGAAAACATTTTTCATCAAACTAATTCAATTACATAGTAAGAAATCCATCCTAATTTGTGACCGAACAATAATCTTGATTTAATTTACACATTTTATCAGTAACAATGTAATAAAAGTCACTGCACTGACATTTTTAAGGGCAATTCCACGCAAAACTCATCCATAACGCCAACAGAATGCCATGGAATTTAGTTGCCGTTAAGGATGTGACAGTTTTGTGTGGAATTGCCCTTAAGACGTCATCACATGGGTATCGCTTGCCAGAATAAATAAGTTTAGACAGTTGCACCAAAAGCAAATTGGAACGAGTTATCACCAAACCCCCTGACATAATTGGCTGTGACCTCCCTCCAGTCCTTGCATTGCCCTCATCCAAACCATCAGTTGTTCCAACTTCTCCCATCTGAAAGACGTTACAGGTCCATAAGAACTGAAACTATGTTTAAAAAAATAGCTTCTTCCCTTCAGCAATAACTCCTGAACACTACAAAACTGATCGGAATTTTGTTTCTTTTCTTCTTCACTGGATTCTGTAACAAAAAATGCCACCAACATTGTTGTGAGCCAATAAAGTATCTATCTATCTGTCTATTTGAAGTAATGCAATTAGCTAATTGCAGATGCTGCATTTAATCCTGCAGCTCGCAACTCGCCACATCTATGATATTTATATGCATGGCATCTTCCTTGTGTGATACAGTGGAACACACCTAACAGCAGTGCTGTGCTTCTCATGTACTAGGCATGCACACCAATCAGAAAAGGCCCAACTTAAAACATAATTTGGAATATTGAACTGAAGCTTGACTTCAATTGCAATATCTCCTGTTGTGTTCGCGGTCAAATGTGACCGATTGACAATTCTTTTCTCTCAAAAATATTGTTAACTTATTCTGACTACCATGAGGCTCCTTGACTTTGTTACACAGGGCATCTGAAAACACAAAACAAATTTTGATCATTTGTATAACAATTTAAGTGTTTTATTTAAATTTAGAACACCCATGTATTTCCAGTCAAAAATGACCGGCAATTAGAAATGAATGGGTGAGAAAATGGTCAGTGTATAAAATTGAGTCCAGGCACATACTTATTGATCAGATGGACTGTATATGTGCTTCTGTACAAACACACCCTCACTCCCCCTCTTTGCACTGGAACCTTTCCCCAATAGAATATTCCCCTTTCTGACTCAGAGGCATGAGCTCAGGTCAGTGAGGCCTGCAGGCCATAAATAGCAAATGGATGTTCAAAACTGGTTATATTCAATAGAAAATCAAGTTGATACAAAGGTCTATCATAACATTAGATGATAGTATGTGTGTTACTATAGATTTCTAACAAGTTATAATACAGTGGTCACTTTTGACCGGGAACGCAAAACTAGTAAACATAAAACAAACACAACAGGAGGGTTAAGATAAATCACAATTAGATATTTCCCCAAATTGTGCAGCCCTAGTCTGCCCTCTGTTCTGTTTCATTCTCCCACCTCCTCTAACTCTGATCCAAAGTAACATCAGATACATTGATACTTTCACTCTGGCTACACTCCCTCATAGTTTTATCACTTTAAGGCTATTAATAACATTATCTCCCTTCACAATATCTTATTTGACTTTGTCATTCTCACTTTTACTATTAGATGTGGTCTTCAGAACATTTTAAAAACTACCATGCCAGTTCCCCAACAAAACAAATCTAATGGAGGATTTTGTGGTGTTTTGTAATGATGATGTTAGATTTTTGGACTGGATTAAAAACTAATGACTGGCTGAAAAAAGATGCTTATTTTAATCACTCAATGAAAATAAAGTCTAAAGTTTCTTCTATTTCATTTCAATGAATAAAACCATCAAAATAAAATCATACAATGTGCTGAGGTGGCACACTAAGGATACAGGAGCCAAACTGTGACATACCAATTTCACCACAAGAGGTCAGCACCCGAATGGTCTTGATAATTTCATAGGTCAGACCTACTGGGTTGTCTGTCTTTACTTGACATTTGATGTGGAAATGTGATGTACACTCACATATCGTTAGATAGTTTTAATGCACATTTGTGCATTATTAGATGCTGTAATTGTGGACCACCCAGATGGACATTTCCTTTTTTAGGGTTTGCAATTCCAGTATATTTTATAAATAATATACATTTTCATATTCTTCTCATCAATCAGTAATGAAAAGACCTACATGGTCTTGTCAGTGGCATAATCACTATAGCTGGCCTCTTCCACTTTAAGCTTAACAGGCTTAATAAAGAGAAACAATCCCTCACTGCAGTAATTCATTTGGGTGGCATAGGCCTCCTAGCCTGCCTGCTGATTTAATTGTTGAGGGAGGCACTTCTCTGGAATAGACGCATGCATTATTAATTGGCAGTCTGCATAAGATGATAGGAGGAAATTGTAAAGTGTGTTAATTCATAAGCATCTGCATTGCATTACTGCAGCTTGGCCGTGACTGAGAATGGGAAGCAATTCCTCAGTACAGCCTAACACTCTTGATTTCTTGGGCCTTAAGATAAGAACGGCAAGACAGAGATTGAAAAATTCCCTTTGTGTGAGTGGAGTGTACTGCATAGCCCAGTCAGCAAGCAGTGATTCAACTGTAGCTGCTGCTGTTCTCCTAGGAGAGAAAGTTAACATTGAGTCACCTTGCCTTGCTGCATTGTGGGCTCCTGGCAGTGGGGAGGCAGCAATCAACAGTACTTACACTGCAGAGCGGCAGAGGACTGCGCATCAGTGTCCCGAGTGAGTGTAGTGTGTGTGCTATAGTCACAGAGTGTCCAATGTATGTTATGGTAAACAACGACTAATTTATAATGCTAGAGCACAGCCTATGCACAAGTACTAGACAAGACAGCTTTACAATGTTTTACAACTAAGTGGGTGATTTTATTCTCATCACTTTTCTCACAACCCTTTCCGAAACTTTGAGTTGAAGAACTTCACAAAGTCCCTTGGCATCATCCTTCCTGCTTCAGTCTTAAGTTGGTTCATGGGACTGTTCCCCTGTTGAGAATGCAATGTGGGCAAGATGGATGATTGCTTATATTATATATATTAGAGAACACAGGGCCAGAGCAGGTGTGTTTGTTTTGTTCTATTTTCTTGCAGTCAGTATAAAGGCTAGTTTGTTCTGGACACTGAAACAAGTCTGTATTAGTTGTGGTTCAAGCACTAGATAAATAATATCTCTTTTCCAATATCTTGAGCATTCACAGAAAATAGTCAGTGTGTTACCCCAGACCTCTGTCAGTGAATAAACTCATGGTCCATCAAATTTTCTATATACACCATTTGCCTTCTTACAAGATATGTCCTCCATGTGCAGGACCAGGCGTCCTCCAACCGGGACTAGGCAAACAAGATAGCCTTTTCTCAGGGGTGTGATTCAATGATCAAATATTTATACCACACCAAGGTGTTTGATGTTGGCAATTTGGGATTGCTGTTCGTTGAGGCTGTGAGCAAAGATGGAAGTGCCTCACATGGAAATATTTCCCTCTCTTAAATGTATTTGTCAAGTGGATGTTGGTAGAGGTGCTTTGTAATAGCCTATATTCATTGTAGTTATAGTATACCTTCCATCTCATTGAAATTAGAGCCACAGTACAAGACTGGTGGTGATTGAGAGAGGGGCTGTTGCTGGTAAATAATGTGCCCCACTGCCAACATCGCAGAGCCAAATTCTATTACTATATGCTATCCATCATCACAACATGTAATAGAGAGCTTGATTAGACTGAATAAAAATATGTTTTCAGTTCAGATGGTTACCGTAGTAGGCCAGCCAATCTAGCCCAAAAAGACAAAAAATTTGCAACAGAAATGCCTCATAGTTTTTATTGGTCCTAATACCCTCCTGAATCATATACTAAAAGTCTTCCGCCGAAGATGGAGTGGAACATATATATTTTTTTAGATTAAAGGCCAAAGTTGTGCTCAACACTCTAAGTAATAGGGGGAAAAAAATAATTACCGTATTTTCCGGACTATAAGTCGCACTTTATTTCATAGTTTGGCTGGTCCTGCGACTCAGGTGCAACACTGTATATATATTTATATATATGTTTTTTTCCTCTTCATGACAAATTTTTTGACTGGTGCGACTTATACTTCGGTGCGACTTATAGTCCGGAAAATACGGTAATAGCTATCACTATGAAACTTCTCCAGTTGATTAATGACATCATACCAAAGAAAAAATGTTATTACAAGTTTTTGAGATGTTATGTTTATATATGCAAATTAGGCATTTATTCATAAAATGTACCATAAAACACACACAATCTGAAAATTGGATGAAAAATGTATTGTTTTATTCTTGAACTAAAATAAAAATATGTGCCACTCAATCTTCAGCGGAAGACTTTTAGTATATGATTCAGGAGGACCAATAAAAACTATGAGGCATTTCTGTTGCAATTTTTTTGTCTTCTTGGGCTAGATTGACTGGCCTATAGGCTATGTGCTTACTTACAGGTTCATCAAGTTACTGCACCATCAAAGATGTCATAGCTCTCTATAACTTCTAGCCCTGATGGTCTGCAGGTTTTTGTTTTATTTTTGTATTCAGGATAGCTGAGGGAAAACCCCATCACTTTTACATCGAGAAAACATCCAGGGCAACCATGCACACACACACAATTTTAGTCACAAAGAACTTGTCCTGTAGAGTGGTAGAAAAGTTGCATTCTCCCCAACTCAACACGTGCTGTGAACCACTAACTAAATGCCATTATTATGCTTTCCACCACACTGACTCTGTTGTTGACTTGACTTCTTTGTTTTTCCTTTGTGCCAACCTTGCCCTGCCCTTGAGAGAGCTTATTTCATGGCTGAATTTTGCTTTTTGTTCTTTTCTGAACTACTGTGATGTCACAGCAGCATTACAAATAAATTCTCTGAAAATATGCTATTTGAATTAGGCTAAATGAATCACTGGCCTATGAAAGTCTTCTTTAAATATTTTGACTTGGCTACAAGAATATAGTGTCCTTATTCTCAGGATTCCTAGAAAGACTGTTTAACCTAGAGAGTTGATTAATAATTCAGCAGTACAAAGCTGTGAGCTGAGAGTCCCTCCACACTTTCTAAGACTTGAGCAGGGTGCCAGAGAGAATACTTCAGCAGATTCTTAAAACAAACATATAGGCGATTGTCACAGCTGGCAAGACGCCATGGTATAAAAAAAATATTTTGAGACTGTACCAAATAGTTTGGTAAGGGTTACACTTCTTCTTTGGTGAGGGTTAATCCTCTTCAAACCCTTAAACATATCTACCCTATCAAAAAAAAAAACATTGGTACATGGTGCGCTTCCGAATGTGTAGTCTATGTTTACTGGAGAGTAAACAGGCTATATCTGATTGTAGCTTAAAAAAACATATTCATGTTGTCACTCATGGCAGAGCTCCTATCTGGCGGAAAGTTTCATGCCAATTTCTTTCTCTCACTTATACACGGATTTTAACGTTTAGCCTACCACAAATTTCAGGCTGAAGACGTTGATATTTTAGCATAATTCAAGACGGAATGAATGGTGCATCGACATCACATGCACTAATATTACCGCAGTATGGGCAGTTGCAGAGTGTTCGTGAGATCTGCAGTTTGAAGCTGGTGCCTACGGAATGTTAAGCCTTTTACATCCCAGGGAGTGCATTCCGAAATCCTCCCAATGGCTTCATAATACTAAGTAGCTCGCGTAACACCCCATTTGGAAAGGTAACAATAGCGTACGCTAAATTGCGCACCATTCAGTGACTTAACATTTTACGTCAAGCGTCTACACTGATCTTTCCCCTTTTTTGTCGGCTTAGAAAGTGGGACAAAGACGCGCTGTACTTTCTCCAAGTTTGGTCTTCCCCTTTAATGGCAGTGCAGCCCTAGTGGTGGCTACTGGACTGTAGGATTCCCTGGGAACTCTGCGGAGAGAAGAATGAAATAGCCTTCACTCCAAACCAGGATCATGGCGGCTCCGCTCGGGCGGGACACTTTACCTGATCACTGGTCGTATGGAGTATGCAGAGATGGCAGGGTATTCTTCATCAAGTGAGCATGGATTTCATCCTTAACAGCGACTAACTCGCCGGCACAGTCGTATTTACTCATTCCACTTTCATTTTTTATGCGTTCAGTAACAGGTGTTTCTCTTTCAGTGACAAAACTCGGAGCACTACTTGGCTCCATCCCCGGACTGGTGAACCTGTCAACTCAGGACACATGATAAGATCAGGTGAGTACAATACTATCTCGCTCTCCAAAGTGTTCCAACATCCCGTTCGTCCTTCACGTAGCACATTTCTCATTTACCTGATGTTTTGTGCTTTAAAATCACTACAATTGATGGTGGTGCATCATTGCTCAGCACGGATGCTGCTGCTGCTGCTGCTCACTGTAAACTTGTGTTGCCCCTGCAATGTAGCCTAAGATCCAGCTCAATACGTCTCTTTCGTCTAGATTTACCTCGAGGATTTGAAGAAGGATTCACCGATGAAGGAGCCAGCTACTTCATTAAGTAAGAAAGTGTCATTCATCTGACGTTTAAAACTACTTCCGCACAGGCTGCTGCGGCTGCACTATAGGCTATTCAAGGACTCTATGGAATGCGACGTGTGAGGTGGAACACCGATCACGTTACATTGTTGTGGTCGAAACATCTTTTATTTATTTGGCACAATGATACATTCTGAAGATTTATTTTAAATCACTTAATGGATTTGGCGGGTCAGACTGATTTCTTTTTGACATGTGAGTCCTGTGCCAAGACCTGCAAAGGAATCAAATGTTTCTTAACTTGCCAAGAACAAAATAAGCATATGTCATGAACTGTCTGTATTGTGATGTCCTTGGCATCATTGTTGTATAAAGAATTTTGTGTAGCCTAATTTCTGTCAGGGTTACCTAGTACCAGCTATACAGTATACAGTAATAAATAACTGTACAAAGGCGAATAGGTCCCTTTAATTCCAGTTGACCAGCCTTGCTCAGGTATTCTGCTTAAGCCACATTTTCCTCTTTAAAGTCCAAATGGTGGTATTCATACTCTCAGGACAGCAGAGGTATGACTTGAATAGTGGCCCCATATCTTGATTGAATCAGACCTGGAAGGAGGGGTAGAGGGGAGAGTCTGGCACAGCTTTGATAGCACTGGCTATGTGTCAGGTGACTCTCTCTCTTTCTCTCTCTCTCTGTCTCTCTCTTCCACTGTCAATCACTATTGATCCTATAATGCATCGTTTCCTGGAGTCCCCCCTCATTGTATACACTGACTGAGACTGAGGTCTGAGATTTGTGACATCACATGGTGTGACGGCGGTCTCATGTAGGACAGTCGCCAATATGAAGAGTGTGAGGAACATACCACTGACATTAAAATGGTTAATTTAAGGAATAAGAATTTAATTTCATCAGTTGAAAAAAGCACATCCAGGTGAAAGGAAATGGGGAACTCTGAATGGAAAGTAGCACTGGACAGCGACCTAGAAAATGGGGATGCTCATTCCAATTATTACCTATCTCTATGCCCATGTAATAGGAGGAAGAAAGGGCACTGCCCAATAGGACTGGTCTAACCAACCTATTAAAATTCCACTCACATGCTGCAATGTGCAAGACCTTCATACTCACACCCCCCGCCCCCCCCTCTCGATGTTGTGCCCATTCTGTGTGTGTGCGTGAGTGTGTGTGTGTGTGCACACTTGCCCATGTGTGTGCCTACATGGTGACAGAGATATATGGCATGATCACACACTCAGTTATGGTTGGTGCAGGGTTTCCCAAAGTGACTTTCTTCGTCCATGTGGGGGTTATATGTGTAGTCTATGCCCATCCCCTTTGTTTGTTTGTTGCCTTATTTGTTTGTTTAGAATCTGGTCAGTAATTTATCTACTTTTTCTCTGGCTATTTTCTGCAGCATTTCACAAGTCATTTGTTTATACTGCAGGAGTGAGCCCTTGGCTATGGTGGAACAGATGGGTCCCACTGAGACCCTGTGCAACCAGCAGACCCCAGTGCTAACAATCAGATTAGGCAAATCAAACACCCACAGAAGCCCAGGATGGGCTTAAAATGTAAAACCCCGCTCTTTAGCTATGCACTGTGCTCGGGACGCTTTACTGCATTCACAGACAAGGGTGCGTCACTTCTCACTAGGCTTTTCTGGTGCTGTGATGCAAATGAAAGTGGCACAATCAGAACAGAGAGGCTTCTTGGGGTTATAACACACACACAAATATAGGTGATGTACTTAGTTTGTCTGTGTCAGCAAAAGTCAGCAATTTTGAAGTTTTCTGTACTCAAAGCATATTGTTTTCAAGGGATGACTTGAAACACAGGGAGAAGATAAGAATGTCAAAAATGAATAAAAACCTGGCACCTGTGGGTGTGTAAAGAAGAAGAGAGACGATAAAGAATGTGCAGAAACACTCACAAATTGGCTTAGCTCTCTAGGTATGCAACATGTTTACAGCTATACAGTTCTTTAGCCGGCAAGGGTCATTTTGTGGACCCTGTGTGCTTAAGCCAATTAAAGACATGTGTGTGTGAGTACATGTGGATTTGAAAACTAAATTTCATCCTAACGAAGGCAGTTTTGAATGTTTTGTGGTGCCACTAGACACAGTTACTTCAGTACTGATTAAGAATGGCGCTCATCTTGTGCTTTTAATGATTCTTATATGGGGTTGTGTACAGTTGGATAAACTCACCTTCGTATTCCTATGTGATTTTTCTAGAATACATGGCATGGCATACACTTGGACTGGTCATGTCCACCCCTTCAGGGCAGGGTGCTTGTGTGAAAAGCATTTTCAGGAACGCAGTGTGTATAGTCTAGCAATGTACTCTGCTATGCACTGTGATTCTGAGTCCATTAGTGGCCTGTCTCCTGTTTTGCATTTCAATGGACTTGCTTTGTGATGGAGATATTTATTGGTTAAAGCAAATGATGGCATTCGGCCTATGAAAGGAATGGAGGCATATTTGGCACTGGAAATGGTGGAGTTTTAAAGGTCAGAGAAAATGATTTTAGAAATGTGTGATTGCTGACAGTTTTATTGTGGCGTATATGAAAGGAGTCATTGTTACTTCCCTCTTGTGTCCCTTGGAAAAAACAACCAACTCGACTGGTCAGAGAAGCATGAGGGCCCAAATGCCAGGGCAGTAAAATAAATCGCTTATTTGTTGCTCAAATGACTGGAAGGTTCCTGTTTTGATGTGGTACTGGTACTGGACATTGTTCCCTTTGTCAGATCGTCTGATATAGCACAGCGCTGCCACTGCAGATGCCGGTGTCTGCACTTGGTCATGCGAGAACTGCTGATCTCAAAAGACAGAGTCTAAATGCAATTACACAAAGAGATACAGAGGCATGTCCTGATAATTCAAATATATGTTGTTGATCACACTGTGAGGCTGAATAATTGATCATATATTTATCCTTCAGCCCATTAAACTTGCTCTTGCTGATGCCCCAGCTTCATGAATAATTACATTGTTCATTGTTTCTAACTGCAGCTCCCAGTCAGCCGGGATATATATGGGCTGCCATTAGATTACAATTCCCATGCTGAAAATTGCTGAGACTCCATCTTGGTCTGAAGAACCTGTAAATTAAAATGTGCAATTAATCTTGTTGTCACGTCCGTGCTGTAGACATGTTTGTCAGTTGAAGGACATTCATGGTTGTGTACACCTCACCATTAAAAAAGAGTGTTGTAAGGTAGGGACACCAACTCTTTTTCCCACCTCTTTCAGCACTGCCTACCCACAGTGAAATAAATCACAATTTACTGCTGGACATCATAAACTGCATAAAGTGGAATATGTTATGTTGTAAACGCTTGCGAGAGCACAGGGGGGGCGTCAAGGCTGTCCTTGAACAGGAAGTCAGTGATATTTCCTTTGCATTAGCATCCACTCTAGGGGGACGCTGTGTTTTTTGCTGATGTGCTTATTATACTGGTGGCTAATGGGAAGCTGTTGAGAATACTGCATGGTGCATGAACCCTACCACATCAGATTAGTATTTGATTTAGTGCAGCCTTGGCCTGCGCCAGATTTTTAATATGTCCCGCCTGAGCCTCAAAAGGTGACGGATGCATTACTTGAGCGAGAAAGCCCACCTGTCCATTCCCCCCCTCTGCACTCAGCTAATTAGGAGATATGAATAGTACCACGATGTCTGTTGAATTTAGTATTGGCCCAAACCTTGATGAGACTCTCTCGTGAATAAGCAAACGGAAAATATTGTGATGTCCTGCTTGGCCCACGTGCTATCTGCTCAGTGTTTATACAGAACAGCAGCGGGGTGTGTGTGTGTGTGTGTGTGTGTGTGTGTGTGTGTGTGTGTGTGTGTGTGTGTGTGTGTGTGTGTGTGTGTGTGTGTATGTGTCTGTCTGTCTGTCTGTCTGTGTGTGTAAAGGTCAGCATTGTGTAGAGTTCAAACCCCTGGGCGAGCGATGTCCATGGAACGATGGCGCGCCAGGAATCGGCCTCCCGCCTCATGAAAGCGTGGGGCTCATGAATGTGGCTTATCGAGTTTGCCGTGGCTTCAGAGAAAGGGCTGTCGCCGTGACAGCCGCCTCCCAGCAGGGCGGCTCGGCCTGCAGCCTCAAAGGCAAGCACGGCTCAGTCACGTCTGGGGCAGAACAGAGAGCCCACGCCTGCCTCAACTTAGCGTCCACTAGTCACTTCACATCCTCAGCCACCCCGCAGAGGAGCCTGTGGAGGGTGGCCGCTCCTGCTAATTAAGACAGCAGTCTGCTACTCCCTCTACAAGGCCTGCGGCTGCAACGCGTCTGACGCAAGTCCTGTAAGTCCTGCATGGTCTGGTCAGAGCATCTCTTGAGATGAGGGAATTGCAGAGCCTCCTTAGTCCTTATTCAGTCAATATTTAAAGTGGGACAGAGAAGCTGCTGGAATGTCTGGAGGCCATTCACTGTGGAAGGGGGCACGGCAAACTTGGCTTATTGGAGTAGCCATAGGAGGCTAGCTGCAGCGGAGCCCCTTGTGTAAGCTCGCTGTGTGAATTCCTGTTTGGGGAGAAGAATTGGGAGATAAACCCCAGCGTGCCAACGCTCTCCAAGAGTGTTTGTCTTTACTGCGGTATGCACAGAGCCTCCAGGCCTCGGAGGAGACCCAGAGGAGGCCGTGGCATTCTTGATTGGCTGTGCTCCGTGCTGGGATGAGGAGGCTGGGCTGTCTCTCAGTCACTGCCTCAGTGAGTGTGTGTGGGGGTCCATAAAAACAGGGCTGAATTTAGGGCTCTCCACCTCTGCCTCTCCTCTCTTACACAGATACTGAATGCTGTCATGTCGTGGAGATAGAATCATTTCAAATGATTTGTATATTTGGAGAATACATCAAGACAACACAGCTGTGAGCTTGGATGAAAAAAAGAAAAACAAACCAAAAGCACAGGAAACCTTTGGCTCAACAGTTGTTTATCTGCCCAGGCAGGGAAGAAAGGGTGGGCACAAATGTTTAAAGAACCCCCCCCCCCCCCTTAGCTCACCCCACCCACTGCCCCCTCATCCCCCCTCTCCCCCTCCCTCCCTCCCTTCAGCCGTCTGAGTGCAGTCCAAGCCCGCATGTTGCTGCCGTGACAACAGCCTGTTGCTTGTGCAGCAGGTTGCTGGAGTAAAGGGGCGGGAGCACAATGTGGGGATTGTTTGGGGAGAGTGGGCGGAGTAAAATCACCCTCATTTACATCCCACCAATGAAGGCTCGCTGTGGAGTGCGCTGTCTCCTTCTCTGGAATACACACTTTTTTCCCTCTGAAAATTATTGTGTTCAAGTTATGTTGTTCATCACATACTATATTTCACATCGTGTTTGTGTATGGATCTACACAGTATTCACACTAATTCTTAACTAATTCACACAGATACTTAACTAATTTAAGGTAAACGTTGACACAAACCAGGTTGAAGCAGGTAGTGTGTGGCATTGCTGGTCATCTTCCCCTTTAACAAACTAGGCTACCAGGTGGAATGCTAGCACTACAAGTCAATGTGCTCTGGGAGAGGTGCAACTCTATAGCTCCCAAAAGGCATCGAGACACAATAGTCTCCTGGCTGTCCGGACAATATCCTTTTTGTCTTTTGGGTTTGTGTCTCTCTGGAATGGCCACGGAAGTGTTAGATTTCTGGGAGACCGTCAACCCATATGGATAGACTGCCTCCAAAGCCTGCCTGGTCCCCTAAGGCACTTGTATACATGTACTCGTAAATAGGGTTTTTGGAAACATTTTCTTTTTCAGTGGATACTGTGCCGCCCTGTTTGATCCTTCCCTTCCTTTCCTTGTTTTTCTAATTGGTTTTGTCCCCCGTTTGCCTCTGCCATTCCCAGGGCTCAAAGAGTTAATTAGCCATAAGATGTTACTGAGCTGCGGAGGCACTTTTGAAACACTTTAAATGGAGATTAAAGAGGGAAGAGTTCCCTGGTGGAGGCGGTGGAAGGCGTCATCCAGGTTCCGCTAACGAAGCATTCTGTCTTTTTCACGGCGCTCTTCATAGAGCACGCCGCCTGGCCAGGACTGAGTGGCAGCAAGAATCTCTGCAGACCCTTTAAGAAGACCTTTGACCCTCTGCCTTTTTTTAGCTACATGTGTCCAAAAGTCAAGCACCCACTCCTTTGTCCCTCACACAAAGGTTGAGTCTTGCCCGGTGAAGAATGTGAGAGGTGGGAAGCTTTGTTTAGAGGTAGCCTCAAAAATGAGTCATGATTATTTAACTTCAGACCAGAAAATCCGTCTAGATCATTGTAAGATCTTTTACTCTGTGTTTGTCTGGTTGTGGATGAGTAAGCAAACTGTTCTGAGTCATGGGCAGGCAGATACTTCTTTGTTCTTTTCCTTGGCAATAATATGATATTATGTAGAGGACTACAATTGAGGTAATTAGAAAAAAGTTCATGTTGTGTCTGTGTGGAAATCTGCTGTTATTGAACTAATTCAAAATCACTTGTAGTCACTTGTATCACCTTAGATTGCTGAAATGATATCAGTTTAAAATGGTGTTTTTACATTTAAGTTGGGACATCTGGCTAAATTGGAATTGGTATGGAATGTTATGATTATTTGTGTTTTCTTTAGAGGATCTTATTGCTCATGCTTGACGAGCAGGAATTCATTGCCAAACGTCCACCCCTGAAATGCGGAGATGAAAGTAATGGGCATTTTGGCGCTTGGGATCAGTCACCTCTGCCGCTACGCCCCACTCCCTTCACTTCCCCTTAATCACCATGCAGCCTCTGCTGCCTCCGTCAGGTGCGGTGCAGTGCCCTTGCTCACTCACGCTAGAGGGCTGCAGCTGTTTGCCCACAGAGGTGGAGGCGACAGGCGGAGCTGGATGCTGAGCTGATGCAGGCTGGAGCTGCTGCTTGGCCTCCTGCAGCGCTTGGCAGGCAGGCAGGCAGCGCGGGGCCACAAGGGAGGCAGGCTGTCTGTCTGCAGCTTTCCTCCGGCTGTTTCCACTACAGACTCTGTGAAAGGGCAGATGTGAGAGTTGCTCCGCGCTCTCAGAACACAGTACAGCAAAGCTGCCTGCCTGCCTGCCTGTCATCCCCTGCCTCACAAGTACACACATACAGGCTGGTGTTTTTCTGTTGACACATTACTCCTAGCTGGCTCGCCATTCGTCTTGTGAAGGGGAATGCTGAACATTGCTGTAGATGTGTCAAATACAGGCTCCATGAGTACATGTTGGTGGGGCTCTACAGTCATTGTGCTGTACATTGGGGTGTTTTACTAAGCAAGAAATTATTAACATTTTCATCCGGACATTTGGCACCAGTCATGCATTTGACGTATCAAGTTTGCTTGATGATTGACACAAGAGTGTGAATCAATAGATTTTAGAATCCTGCAGGCGCTTTGATGATGTCCGATAGTGAGTGTAAAGTTGCGTGCGTGCGTGAGGTGTGCGTGCATGCTCGTGTACACTTGTGGTGAGCGTTCGTGCGCTCTCTCTTATCCTGAGTGTAAACACTCCTCAGTCTCCTCCCCTCTCCTTTCGTGTTCAAAATCATCAGTATGACCTTCACCTGACTTTCTCCTTAGACCCCCCGACACACACACACACACACACACACACACACATACACACATACACACACACACGCACGCCTCCCCCACCTCCCCTGTGCTTTTGTCTCCCCCTCTTGTGTGATTGTAAGGCTCTACAAACACACTCACTAATCTGCTCCCTTTCAGGGGCAGGGGACTGCAATCAGTAAATGTCCTCCTCTGCTTTATGGAGAACCAATCTCCCGTCACCTCTAGCAGAGGGCTGTGGGGACATCAGGGAAAATATCGCCTGGCAATTTCTGTGCAGATGGATTCTGTATATACAGTAGATTTTCATTGCTCTGTGTTGTGCTGCAGTTATCTGGTGAGGCATCATTGCGCTTTTCCCTGCTGACACTCTGCGGTCCATGTGATCTGCAAGGTAACATTCTCCGTGTTTATCTGCAATGGGTTTGATCCCACTGTCACTCACAGGCATGGGCGAGAGGTATTATGAGGTAGTGTGTGTGCTGGTGGTCTCTCCATCTCTCTCCCTCTCTCTCCTTCCTCATTCTCTGTGCCTGTCTCTTTACCCCTCTCTCGCTCCACCGCCCTCTTTCCCCTTTTCTCACTCTTTGTCTTTCATTCTCTCTACCTTTCTCTCCCTCCTTCTCTCTCTCTCTATCCCTCTCTCCCTGTCTCCTCTGTGACCAGAATATGGGCTAAAGTGATTATACTGCGTTTTCAGCCCCATGGAGGCTGGCCCTCTCTGTGACGAGACGAGACTCCTTAATGATTTCCTCTTGCGGTGGAGGTAGTGCGCAGTGGATCCGCAGTGGCCTGGGCAGCTCAGCTCAGCTCAGCTCAGCTCGCTAGGCTAGGCTGCACAGGGCTCACTACCCATCTGCCTGCCAGGGAATTCATTACCTGCAGCATGAATCATGCATCCTTGGGAAGCTACCGCTCTTGTGTTTGACCCCCAGAGCCTTGTGTGTGTATGTGTGTGTGTGTGTGTGTCTGTGTCTGGGTATGTGTGAGCGTGTCTGTGTCTGCATTGTCTGTGTTGAGGAACAGTATGTATATATGTCTAGTGTATATTTAGTCTATGTGTGTATGAGAGTATTCACCAAATAAGTGAAGAACCATAAAAAAGAGAACTAGGAATTTTTCTTGCCCACCGTAGACAAACAAATGCATGTAGTTTTATTTTTGAAACTGCCAGAAACACTGGATCTGTCAGGCTGACCTTGTATCATATGTGAGACCTATATAGTCCCTCCCTTAAACTTTACAGATGCTCTATCATCACCTATCTCAGTGAGCGAAGCCAAACGGCAGAGCTGTCACACTAATGCCCGCTCGTCTTTGAGAGATGGGGACCAGGCAGATTTAAGCACACATTGTGTTTAGTGCTGGTGACAAATGGGCCCGGTGAGTTGTAGACGTCCATAGGGCCTGAATAAGACTGAAGGCTGGCCCAGACAAAGAGGGGGATTGAAGGGCCAACACAGTGGGCTCCTGTGTCTGGTGTGCGGACATGGTGGGCGCGCCGTATTTAACCCCTGGAGCCGCCAGGGAGCACATTAACATCGCCGCTGGGGAGATGAGCTCCCTGTAATCATGTCCCGGGCGCAGAATGGAAGAGCAGCCAAAGCCAGAGTCCGAGCCAGAGTCCAAGCCAGAGGAGCGGCGAGCTTCACAGGGCAGCGGCAAGGGCCAGGCTAGTGCCAGCATGGGGACCTGCTGCAGCTGTTTCCCCCTGGGCCGTGCAGCCCAGCCGGGGGCTGTGAGTGAGGAAGAGGATGAGGAGGATGAAGTGCAGCAGATTGAGCTGGTGGAGGTGGAACTCAAGCTCAAACAAGAGGATGTGGAACTGGAGGCCATCAGAGAGGAGAAGGATGAGACGGAAGTAGAGGACCAAAGGTAAAGGCGGCTCACTACTAACTAGAAAATAACAACACTTCAACTGTAGATTGCTGAAATAGAAATAAGCATAAATGGAGTAAGTGGTATGTTTTAGGAAGGTAGGCTATAGGTAACATTTTATGTTAACAGGCTGCAATAGATAGCAAAGTAACCATCAAACAGTTTGTTGATTGTTAATATTTATCAGTGTAGCTTGTTATCAATCATTAAATTTGTTAGGTGTGTTTTAAATAGTATGTTTTGTTTTAATGTGAATATTGTTTTGGTTGGACCCTTATTATACAGTTGTAGATGTGTGTAATTTATGAATTCTTGATATATCATTAAGGTGTCATTAATTACAGATAATGTTGCTATGCATGTAATTACTTTATGTAGAAGTGCTATTTAATATGTAAATACATTTTTAAAGAATGAAAATAACAGGGAGGCTAGACTGGGCACATAACTGAAGCGTTCCATTCACATTGCGTCTGCTGCCACAATTAACTTCAGCTATAATCAATGGGACTGGCCGCACCAGACGTGATAGCGGTGCGTACATTCAAAAAAATTGGACCAATCTTAGTAGTCTTGTAAAACTACTTTTAGGCTGCGTGAACGGAGCGCTTCAGGTATGCGACCGGTGTAGCCTCCCTGTAAGACAAACTATTAGGTATTCACTGCTATTAGCTATTTAGTGTGGCCTGTTATTATATAGTGGTACCATATATCAAAACAAATATTTGTCTTTATTAATTCATCTTTGGATTTTTCAGTACATACGTACATGTATTTTAGTGCCAAGGGTGGATGGTAAATTTCGGTGACTTCATATTGTACTTTTCCACTTCAACTCAAGCTAACAACCATTCACTGTTTGTTCTTCATTGTACTTGAGCCCAGCAAATGTATCCTCTGTGAGACTCATGACAGCACCTCTGCCAAACTCTTCTCAGAAAGGTGCCCTCCAACTGAAACCTTCACATAAAGCTCTTTCTTTCTGCCCATCGTGTTATGCATAAGAAACCATAAGCATGAAATGAGCAGAGCTGTGAGCTGGCACAGAAGCTAAGAAACTTAACATGGCTTTTCTTTGGGCCAGTGGCCAACCCAAGTGGCAAACAATGTGTGTTGTCCTTTGGCCCAGACTCACTATTTGGTTTGAGAAGAGTGGGATTAGACTATTCAGACCATGACTGGAATCTGCGCGGCTGTAAAAGGAAATTCATAATACTGGACCTCAGGCTCCCAGCGTAGACCCAGCTGAATCCCCACAATGAAATTGGTTTATCTGAGGGTAATAATAACTGTAGTGCTTACATTGTTGTCAGATTTATTTTGTGCCTGCAGTCCAAAAAACCTCCCATTCACCACTCGGCCGTCTTTGAATGTTGTGCTGAACCCCGCACTGAAACAAATTGGTTGTGGAAAACATAATCTGTCACATTGCTGTATTTTGCACTCCTTCCCCACCCTTGCCATTTTCCATCAGCAATTGTCATAGCTAAGCTGAGGCCAGACGAAAAATAGCTGTGGAATTAGCCGGATGTTTTTTCTACCTGAGAGAAGCCTACCTGTGAGATGGATGCAGAGATAATAATGAAAATGAAGTCATACCGAGGTGAACAACACCACAGTCGAACTGTTATTGCGCTTCCGAGATCTTGGCATTCCAGAGTAATCTTCATTTGCTCTACCGTTCGCCTTTCTAGGCTTTGCAGCATCACTGGGGGCAATCTCCACCAGCCGTTTAGATGCTGTAATGTGCAGTCAGTGTATTTCACATACTAGTTCTAGCAGAATTTACGGAATGCCAATGTCCATCAGTGGTATTTACGTTCGGGGCAGATGATTAAAGGTTATTGGTTATTGTTACAATCTATACTTATTTTCACTTTTCCATCTACTACTTGAAAAACAAGCGCTGGTTCATTGTTTATTCATGGCTTGTAATTGTTTCTCTGGGAATAAAGGAATGCCTAACTTATGCATTTTTAGATAGGCTAGGGTATTTGGGAGTTATGGATGTGTTTGGGATATTATACAACAATAAACGCTTAAACTGAGGTGGGTTAGGAGACCCAGAGCACAGGTCAGCCCACGTGGCTAGTTAAGGTACAGTATATCAGGGTTGCTTGCTTTATGGTGGTGGAACAAGCTGTAATGGTGGCATTGATGCCAGTAATTTATGGGTGTAATTATGGGCATGAGATGCATGTGTGCAGCTCTCCCAGGTCTGCTGCTGCGGGCGGCTCCGCCACACATCCTTAATTCACACAGACAGGGCAGATCACAGGACAAATAGCCCCGGGCTGTGGTCATGGCAGCGCCTCGGCCGATATTAGAGCCCGGTGAAATATCTGCAGTGAGTGGATAAAGTAATCTCTGTCTGAATGAATCACACACACACACACACACACACACACACACACACACACACACACACACACACACACACACACACTATTCTCCAAAACCACCATATGCAGCTTTCTTACAGTGTGTGTGTGTGTGTGTGTGTGTGTGTGTGTGTGTGTGTGATTGAAGGACAGAGAGAGAGAGAAAGATACACTTCAGTCCAACCAGCTGGAAAAAGCACTGTGTTGTTCTGTGACCAGCCACTAGGGACTGCTGTTGAATCTTCAGCTTGGCTGCACTGGAGGACTTTTCACACTTTCCGTTCCAACGTTTGAGCCCTGGCCCTGCTGTCGCGTCTGACTGCCTCTTGAGGAGACACCCGGGACACTCATTTTAGAAGCAGGGATCGGGGCTGGGCTTACCTCCTTATCCCTCGCTTCATTCAGAACCTTCCTGAACCGTCACAAACCGATCCCGCCAAAATAAAAGCATGTCGACCTGCCTCTCTCATTTCCACCCTCCATTATGATGCCGTGCAGCAGTTGCCTGATTCATACCCCATTCAGAAAGCATTCACATTCACATTCACATTCAGCTTACTGTGGCTGTCAGCATGCATGTGAATAGGATGTTATTTTGGTCCTGTGCTTACGCCTCTCCAGCCTGACTTTATCACAGAAGACAGCATGGGCGCCGTTGGGATTGTCGTTTGGCACGGCACGTCCCACGCCATGTGCTGGGCATAATTAAGCAAACAGGTTATCCCTGTAAAGGCTTCTAGTCATTACGTGACTCCTGCCTTTGATCAGCATTGTGCTGTAATGATGTAGGCTAACAGGATCGCTGTATTTGTGCTTTTTTCTCTCTCTCTCTCATCACTGGTCCCTGTCTTGCAGGTCCATGTCTCTTGGCATATTAGCAGATGTGATGGGCTTCACAGTTGATCTGTCTGTTGTCATTTTCTCATGTGGAGAGGCCTTGTTTAAGCCTCTGTGTTGCTGCTGTGTGGATTGATCGGGCCCTGAGTCTCACCTCTGGTCTGGTCTGGATATCATGGTTAAGTGCAGGAAGGAGGGTTTTAATTGCGTCCGGAAGGGCAAGGTCATCAGTTAGTGCTGATCTGACGCGCCCAGAGGGGTTCAAGACGACGGCGTGGAAGCTGTAACCTGAGACACCAGAGGGCTCTCAGACCCTTCATCATCTTCCTCAACCTCCTCCCCTTCGTCTTCCTCCTGCTGCTGTTCTTTGTCCCTGTGTTGAGCTACCCCTCACCCCCGCCCCCCACTCCCCCCACGATTTACCCCCATCCTGGCGAGTGGAAAGCGCTCCCCCTCATGGGAGCAGGAGAAGGTGCTGACGGGGTGAGTCCAGGTGACTGTGTGTGTGTGTGTGTGTGTGTGTGTGTGTGTGTGTGTGTGTGTGTGTGTGTGAGAGAGAGAGAGAGAGAGAGATAGCACAATGTTGGCTGAAACAGCACTAATTTTCCAGTCTGACACGGCACCCGACACCCTTGCCGCTCGGCAGATATGCAGCGAGGCTACAGGAGCCTGCTGGGCTACGGGCTGGAAGCGAGCAGACACACTCCATCACGCTGGTGATGCCCATAACTCTGCCCAGGCAGTGGACGCTTCACCCTCTCCGGGATATTTCTGCCACATGCGGCTGAGACGAGTGTCACATTCCTCTGCAAGCTCCATCTCTGGATGTGTAAGTGTGTGTGTGTGTGTGTGTGTGTGGGGGGGGAAGAGGACAGTCCCCCAGGGCTTGAGAGAAGAAGACGCTCCACCTCGAGAGATCTGACGGAAGGACACAGGAGGCCAGGGCACAAGGACTCTTAACTCTGTAGAGGAGCTGTCTAACTGTCCCGCGCCGCCAAGTTTCCCAGAAGCCTCGGAGGGGATGAAGATCG
This sequence comes from Alosa pseudoharengus, assembly GCF_046254945.1. NCBI lineage: Eukaryota > Metazoa > Chordata > Actinopteri > Clupeiformes > Clupeidae > Alosa > Alosa pseudoharengus. Next base: position 35,826,679 of record NW_027468630.1, on the reverse strand, counting down.
AAAAAAAACACAGCAGAGCGTTTCCTTTGTTTTTCTGCCCCGCCGCTCTGAGAGCCTTCAGCAAAGTTAGACAGTGAGGTAAGAGGCTATCTGCTATAATCATTGATTGAGCAAGAGAGAAGCAGAGAGGGAATGAGAGAACGATAGAGAGGGAGTGAGAGATGGAATAGCTGCAATCTTTATGAATGGTCCTCAGGGTCTCTATTGCATAGTCATGCATTTCTGTGAAGGCAGAGTTTAGTTGACTCAGCACATGGTATTCAAGGGTTATTTAGCACTGATACACTAAATGACTAGCTCCCAGGTATACATGTTCTTTGTCAGTCATTTTTTGAAGGTTGTGTTAACCAATGTGGCCATGATTTTGTACAGAGAGAGAGGCCTATATAAATGAGTTTGTGGTGCTTGTAATGGATTCCTGAAACTCTGTGAATATTTATCAAGGAGGTTATCTGAGATTCGGGGTGGAGGCTGTGTGGGTTCGCCTCTTTTGCTGGCCCTCTGCCCTCTGCTATGAAATACATCTCTATTTGGCTGGAGTCCTCTGACGATGAGAAAAGCAGGCTTTTTAAAATCTGGTTTGAATTGAAATGCATGGAGCACACTCTGCATTTAATTGTGATTGGGATGAAGAATAGGACTTAAATATTAGCTGATTCACTGGCAGCTCCAGAAGTCAGACAATGACAAAAAGAAGCTCAACAAATGGGACATCCAGAATAGGGATCTGATACCCACCACAGGATTGTTATACACATTATTACATCTAGTAATGTGGTGGTAAAGGGTTTGATGAATTAGGGTGTTGAAGCAGAAATGTTGAACATGTTTATATTGGTCTGGTAGTTTGTTTTCCTCTGTGTACGTTTCTCTGTAGTTTTTTCCAGTTCACTCTAGTTTCTGAGTTACCCATTCAAGGACCAGCGTGTATGAGTCATGGTGAGGTATCATTCTGCAGTGCTGAATTGATTTTGGTGATTCTGCAAGGTGCTAGTCTGATATTGGAGCATAGTTTGACGTATGTTGAGGTTGACATCGCAAGGAATGAAGAACTTATATTTCTCGACATTTTTGATGCAATCGATTTCATAAATAGTTGAATGAAGTTCTACTTAACACTGGTGGTGATGTGCTGACTCCCCAACCACAAATAACCGGAAATACTCTCAATAACTCAGCTTGGTTGATGCCTTTCCCTGTATATTTTTCTCTTTTCTGTGTTTGAGTTTTTCAGTCCCTCATACTTTTTAAGGTTCCTCTTTTCTGCAGTAATGAAGAAGCATCCACCATGTTGTTATTGAATGTCATTGGTTGAGCACAGGGTGTATGTGTGGTGAGAGGGAGACAGGCTCTGAGAATGTGGCCCATTATGTTGAAAGACATAACAGAAGAAGCTGTCTCATCTCATTTTTTTATGCAGGCACTCCTGAATTTGCAGTTACGCATGACGGTGAATTAGAAAGCCGGTTTACCCAGAGGTGTCACCGCCTTTTAGGCTTTAAAGGGATATGGAAATGGGGACATCATGTTGAGATGGGCGGAGGCTAGTGGAGACAAGGTGTGACTGAGACTGCAGCTGCTGGGCTTGAAAGCCCAGGTGACACAGCTAAGCAGGGCTCTCCGTCACACATGGATATGCTGGTGGGGATCAAAGTGTGACCTTTAATTTGCCCTGCAATGAGTGAGCGAGAACGTGTGTGTGTGTGTGTGTGTGTGCACATCTGTGTGTGTGTGTGTGCTGCATACAGGATGCCGTGACTGCTGCAGTCTTCAGGGGGGGTCCACACGAGTGCCACCTGGGTAACCGCCCCAAGGTCTTTCCACTCTAAAGGCCACGGTTATGGGTCCCATGTGAGCTGCACCTTTAATTACTCAATTAGGATTCTGCCAATTGTTAAATGAACGCATGATTGAGCTTCGCTCTCAGTTACCCCAGATCATTTTCACCCCCTCCCCTCCTCTCTCTTCTCGTCCTCCTCCTCCCTACTTTCTCCATTTTCTGTCACTCACTCACTCGCTCCCCTGGAGTGCTGAGTTGGAGGGGCAGGGCTAGCGTGGTAGCCCTAATGGTGTAATTGTTGCCGTGAGACTGGGGCCGTGCCAGTTCCATTTCACATTCACAGCGCCAAAGTGCCCTGGAGCTCTCGGTGTTGTACTCATGAGCTCGGGGCCTGGAGGAGCATGCTAACTACTAGCGGGATGAGGGCGTGGGAATGCCTGGGCGAGGCCGAGGGACTAGGGGAAGGCCTCCGACGCCAGTCTCTCCCCCCACCCCCCACCCCGCCAACCCCGTCCCCTCTGATGGGAGGCGAAGCGCACTGGAGTCATCCTTCACCTGCAGCCCAAGGCTTCATTAGCTGATAGCAGCCATTTGCAGCCCTCTAATCAGTCTTGCGCCCCGCTGGACCGGTGCCAACCGCCTCCCCATCCCCTGCTGCTGCTGCCTGTGTTCTCAACTAGGGAGCCAGAGACAGGGGGTGCTTCCCCTCTCTATCTTTCTTCATTTCAGTGCCATTCTCTCTCTCTCTCTCTGTTGCTCTCTCTATCCTTCCTGGCTCTCTCTCTCTCTCTCCACCCTCTCTCCTCTCCCCTTCTCTCTTGGCGTGTTTGAACACATACACAGGACGTGGCTGCAGCTCTGTCATTGGACGTGTTTCTTTCGCACTGGAGCATAACACACCAGAGAAGGTCTAGGTTACGTCTAGCCCGCCCCCTGCGCTCCATATGGGTCTGTGTGTGTGTGTGTGTGTGTGTGTGTGTCCATGCATTGTGTGTCTCTGTATGTGGATGTGCATTTGTCCTTTATGTATGTATGCACACGAGTATCTGTGCAGACCATCTGTCTGCTTATTGGTGTGTGCCTGTGTATGTGTTTGAAGGCACATACCCATTTGCACTGCATCTGATTGCATGTGTGCACGTATGTCTTAATGTGTATATGTGTGAGTGTGTGTGTGTCGGTGCATCTCTGAGCCTATAGCTGTGAGGGCGCTGCCGCGGGGTTGGCTGCCTCCCCTGTCCGTCGTGACTGTGTGGGCGCTGGTGCCTCTGGCGCGAGCCCATCAGGTGTGAGCGCTCGCTCCGGCCCTCCCCTCTCCCCCTCCCTCCCCCTCCTCCCCCTCCCCACTCCTCCTCCTCCTCCTCCTCCTCCCTCCGGAGTGGAAGAGCCCATGAGCGGGAAGCATGTTGAAGTGAAACTCAGGCAGCTCCACAGAGCACGTCTCCAGAGCAGCACAAGGAGCAGGAGCAGGAGCAGGAGTCAGAGCCGTGTCAGGCAGGCAGGCAGGCAGAGTCGCAGCACAGCCCAGTGGACTAGCAGCAGCCCAGCGGACAGACAGACATGTGGAAGCGCCCGGGCTATTCTGAGTACATCATGCAGCCCGGCCAGTCCATCTATCACGTGACTAACAGGTGTGTCTGGGGGCGTATTTAGCTTTATGTTTACCTGTCTGTCTTCCCATCCCATCCCTCTCTCTGTCTCTCTCTCTGTCTCTCAATCCTGGTCTTTATCTGCTCTATGTGGTGTAAATCTGTCAATCTCTTTCTCTCTATATTTTTGTTTCTTTCTCTTTATCACTCTGTCTCTTTATCTCTCTCTCTCTCTGTCTCTCTCTCTCTCTCCTCTGCACTTGTACATCTCTGTTTCTCATCATACAGTGCTGGGGTCAGTTCTTGTTTGTGTTGATGTCTGTATGTGCTGCCTGATGGTTGACCTGTAGTTGTTGCTGGTGTGTGTGTTCTCTGGAGTAGCGGGGCATGGAGGGGGGGGGGACTCCTGAGGAGCTTCCTGCTGTCACCCCACTGCAGGTGCTGTAGGTGGAACCATTGTGGAGTAATGGCCACCGCTGTGGAACCAGCCAATTATAGTCAGCTTTTGTTTCTTGGCTTCTCTTCCCCCAGAGCGAGGGAGTCGAGTCGGGTGTTATTAGTGCTCGTTCGTCAGGATCCAGCTTCATCAGGGCTGGTAATTTTAAAAACTGTCAGACGATGTGGCTGTTCGTTAATGCACTTGCTTGGTGTGTGTGTGTGTGTGTGTGTGTGTGTGTGTGTGTGTGTGTGTGTGTGTGTGTGTGTGTGTGTGTGTGTGTGTGTGTGTGTGTGTGTGTGTGTGTGTGTGTGTGTGTGTGTGTGTGTGTGTGTGTGTGTGTGTGTTTGTGTAGTTCTGTGAATGATTGGACAAGTTTGCCAGGGAAGTTCTCTAATGGATGTAGATTTGTGTGTATGGGTGTGTGTGTTTGGGGAGAGGTGCACTGAGGACACACCGTCAGCACAGAGATGATGCCTGAGACAGTGTGTCTTTGTGGTCACACACACCCCTCAAACTCATATTTCCATCCCAGCTGGGTGGAGATGCTGGAGTTCTAGCCCACACAGGTCATCCCAGTCTTGTATTCACACACACACACACACACACACACACACACACACACACACACACACTGACATCAGTCATCATAGTGGGCCTTTGTGTTCACTCCTGATAATCACGCCACTCTTCAGTGCAAGTGGCGTTTGAAATGTATTCCTGTCATGTCTCATTGGCCTTCAGGCACGTTCAGATCATGTTTGCTCATCACGTGTCTGTGGCATTTTATTTATGTTGTAAAGTGAGTGCTTCTGCCTCTCTGCATCCCTCTCCGGTTGGGAGATATGCTTCTTAAAACACACACAGATTTTTGTTATGAATCATACCCACCATTAGGTCCTGGACGGGTCTGAAATACTGCAGTGGGCGAGAGAATGGCTCCGGCAGCAGCCCCCGCGCTGTCACCGCTCCTGAAGCCATTAACTGGATGTTTAATGGTCCCGCTATCGGCTGGCGAGAGTGACCTTCCTCTGGGCACCCCTGCTGTGCAGGTCAAGTGGCTCCGCTATCGGAAAAATCGGAAACCTCTCTTCATCTTCGACGCACTTTGACCCCCCCAGGCCGTGGCCCCTGGATGTCCTGGGAGGGGAAGCGGGCAGAGAGTATCTCTTAGGATGGGCTGTGTGTGACCCTTATGGTAGAAGAAGGGGGCGGTGGTGTCTCTGGGGACCAACGGTCAGCACACACACTGACACAAGCGCACCACGGTTGCCAGATTGGTGCTGCGCAAGGGAACAATTCCCCTCTGGGCACCAGCGTGGGGGTCATCTATTTGTGTCCAGCTGGATTTATATTTAGCCCCTCTGCTTACTATGCTCAGAGGGGACACAAATAAACAGGCGTGGATGGGGAAGGATGGGAAGCATGCCAAACATTCCTAAAGTGCCCTAATGTTATCATATCTCTCCTGAGCCAGTGCAAATTGGGCTGTTTCTTAGAAATAATAACGAGGGTTCCTAGAATGTAGAGATTGCTGGGTTTGGACATGACACCAAGATTAATGGGTGTTTGTGTGCTAAGACGGTGGTTGCTTGAGTTAGCTCAGTTTACTCAAAGGTGAAGGGAGAGAGCCTTGTGTCATTCATAAATGTGTTGGTGCCTCAGGTTAGTTAGTCTGCCGTCATTCAGCCGCTGTTTTCCCTTCTATGCCAGACTTCGCTTACATAATTCCATTAGTTACAGTGGAACAGGCGTGGAATGTGTTTATGGATTTACACTTAAATGCCTTTACACACTCCACGACCACACACAGACACACACACACACACGACCACACACACACACACACACACACACACACACACACACACACACACATACACACACACACACACACACCACTGCCCTTCAGTCTGCAGACTAATTTGTCTCACTGTCAAATGGTCTGTGACCCTAGCACACACCCTACCTTACATGTCTGGATTAGTCCACTCAGCAATCAAGCCACGCTCAGAACCGCCTCCTGCTGTGGATTGAGGAGCGCAGCATGTGATTGGTTGATGAAGTTCCCTTGCTCGTCTCGGCAGAAGCGAGAGGGAGGACGGGTATAGGATGCCTGTTTGCTGGGGACATGACTGAAATTGCACATTGTTTCGTTAGCTTTCTCTTGTTGAATAATACATCAAAGGGACTCACTTAAAAACCAAGGACTTTTGTGAGTGAAACTGTGATGTATTCCACATTTGCTAAGTGCAGAAAGAGTTCCCCTCCTATGATGCTCATGTAATGTGGGCGGCCATGAACAGGATGGTTCAGACAGAGGATGTTAGGACAGAAATCGATACAGTAACATTGTGTAATCAGTTTTTATATTCCACAGCTATTTTCAATGTTGTGGTTGTTGTATCGCCAGTTTTATAAATGCTTAGCTGAGTATATCCTGTATTTTTTCATTAATTTCTGGAAAAAAAAATGCAGTCAGTAATATACATCTTGAGCCAGAGAAATTTGAGGTGACAAATTAGATGTATGATTCTGTACCTTGACCTCAGGAGGAGTATAGTCCTGAAATATGCCAGTTATTTTGGCAAGTGTTATTCTGCCTCCTAGTCTTTTGGAGAAGATTAACTTCAAACAGTTTCCTCCAGTCTGTTTAGTGAGTCACCTGTCTGGCATGTCACTGTCATCTGATCTGCACCTCCACTTACCTTTGCGTCACCCAGTTAATTTTAAACCTCAAAACATTTAGTCTCTGATAACCCCTAAGGGCCCCTAGTTACTAGACAGCTAGTAGATAGCTGGCAAGTGGCAGCTTCAGTTTGTCCTGAAGCTGCTATTGTCCAGCTCCTGTAATAGTGTGTCCAGTACTGTGGGCTGCAGGCTAATGAAGCAGTAGTTGAGTTCACGGTGTGCATTAGCCAGTGCACGCGGGCGTATCGGTGCCGGGGCGTGAGCTCCAGCGTTTGCCGGGGTAATGAGAACTGCAGTACAGATCTCAGTGATCCGGGTGGGTGCTCCCTACAGATTAGCTGATCCCACAACATCCCTGAAAGGCTGACTCAGTCTGCAGTGGAGAGGGTGAGGGAGAGAAAGAGAGAGAGAGGAAGTGTGTGAGAGAGAGAGAGAGAGAGAGAGTAGGGAGGAGAGTGTGGTACGCTCTGTGTTGATCTGCAGTCATAAAATCGGTGTGCTTCTCCACTGGGTGTCCCCTGGGGGCTCACAGAGGTGTTTTGAATCAGTGTGGACCATGGATGAGAAGACATGTTCGGTCACAGCAGGAGATTACATACCTGATATGGGTGTTTGTACAAGATGGATAGAGAGATACACAATGGATAGATAGATAGATAGCTAGATAGATAGATAATTATCAAGACAGATTGGTAGATAGATATTGGAATGGATAGATATGACTGAAGGAATATTGAAGGTTATGGATAATGAGATGAGAGATAGATATTGAACTATATGCTATATGCAGTACATATTTCATTAATTGCACTGATTAATTGGTGAATTGATGTCAAGCTGGGCAAAATGAGAAACATAGATCCAATCCACACTGCAGCTATTGCTAATGACTAATAAACCCTTCTGCCACATGGCTGCTAATGGGCTGGAGGGCAAAGGCAGGCGTGAGTTCAGTATTAGTGGAGCTGGGTGTGATGGATGCCAGTGTGTGTGTGGAGAGGGGTGCCCATGTGTGACGAGGAGAGTAGGGGGCCTCCAGACCACGACCGGACCGCAGGCAGACAGCCCAGAGACAGGGCCCCTAGAGTGCTGACCCTGCCTCACAGCACGGCTCAAGGGCCTTCGGTCCCCCCACACGGCCGTCTAATCTGCACTCGGATTTGCTTTCTTTGTCTGGCAGATTGTTCTGTGGCTTTGCTGCAGAGAGAGAGAGAAGGAGAGAGGCACTTACCATATAACTGGGGGCCTCTCTGTGATAGAGTCGTTGAACTCTAAATGGATTGCTTTATGCGAGCTGTCTGTTTGTGGCTGGAGTGGAACGTGTGTGGGTGTGTGTGAGCACTGTTTAGGGTTGCCATGAGCAGGACAGGCGCCTGTGCTGGGTAAAAGGATTGGGCCAATGTGTTGCGCAGCGTGAACATCGCCGGGGCGGATTGACACATCCGGATTTTTTTGTTTTGTTTGTTCTGTCCACCACAGATGCAATCGGAGGCCTCTGACATGACGGCTGTGAAGTGCAAAGCCCTGTGTGTGTGTGTGTGTGTTTATGGGGGGGGGGGGGGGGTTGCGCTACTAAAGGGGATTATCCCCCAATGCAAGCTGATACCCTCAGGCCAGGCCATACACAATGGCACCACAATGTGTTGTGTGTGTTGTATGTAACTATATCCTCTTATTTTCCCGTAAATCGTAGTAATGAGGTTCATCTTTTGTGTCCTGTCTGTCGAGGAACTTGGCGCTTTAGGGCCAGTGCACTACCACAGCTAGCCGGTTCTAGCTGGAGCCTGGACGTGTGGACTCCAGACTAAATGAGGTGAGGAATGCGGAGTGGCACCTCAGACAGGTGGAGACGCCTCGCTGACATGAGCGATGTGCCAGTGCTACATCTGAGATGCAGTGGCTTTCAGAGAGAGAGAAAGAGAGAGAGAAAGGGGGAGAGAGAGAAAGAGGGAGAGAGAGAAAGGGGGAGAGAGAGAAAGAGGGAGAGAGAGAAAGGGGGGGAACAGTCAGGGGCAGACAGGGTATAGGGAGAATATTGGTAAAAGCAAAGGGATGAGGGAAGAAGGGGAAGAGGAAGAGAGAAAAGAGAAGAGAGAGAGAAAGAGAAGAGAGATTGGAGGGAGAGGATGGGGTGATGGTGCTGGATGAAGTGGGATGGGGCTGAGAGGCAGGGCACAGAGAGAGTGAGATAAACGGAGCAGCGAGACGGATCTCGGCAGTGTGGGGAAAAAAATGTGAAGGTGAACGGAAGAAAGGAAAGGCGCGGAGAAAGGACAGAGATGGATGGAGGAGTGTGAGTAGATGAAGGGATGGATGGAGAGATGGGGAAGCCGAGAAGAATTCCCACGAGTGAAGGAAAGACGAATGATGGAACCACGGAAGGATAAGGAGGAGAAGGAGTGTGCGAGAGGAAGAGAGAGAGAGGAGGCGCTGATGAATAACACAACACCTGCAGGGCTCTGGCAAACAGGGTCTGCCTCCCCCCACACCACTGCATCTGGGGGAGTTCTCTCCCCCCAGCCCCCCCCAGCCCCAGCAGCCTCCATCATTACATTAGAGCATGTTAAACCAGCACATCCATCCATTACAGACATCCACCCCACGCTGCCTCATTTGCTCCCCCACGTCAGGACGGAGGCCTCTCCTGTTTACCACAATCTAATGAAGTGACTCAGGTGAAGGGCCCCGAGCCTGTTAGTGCAGCGTGGCGTGCAGGGGAGTGTCTGTGGAGACTCAACGGGGAGGGGGGCGAGTGAGTGGCTATGCCCTTGGGAGAGTCCTGACACCTATCAGTTGGCAGGAGCTGCAGTCAAGGGCCTGCATGCATGCCAGGGTTTGTGAATGGCAAGGTTTCATTTATGGTTTTCTTTTCCATTTATATTAATATTTTAGTAGACTTCTCCCCTCAACTGTGTTTCAGCCGGACTTCACTCAGGAGATGCTGAAACAACAGCAAAACAAAACAGCAACAAACCGAGTGACAATTTACCTCTCACACCAAATGGGATTCTATTCCCCTTGTCTTTGCTAGTTTACACTTGTCCATCTGCAGTAGAATGATGTTGGGATTAAGCTTGCTGCAGGAGTGTGTTGCACCACCAAACAGCAGCCTCTTTTCCTCTCCTCTCCTCTTTCCCCTCTCCCCTCCTCTCCTCCCCTCCATTTCCCTCACCCTTCCTCTCCTCTCCTCTCCTCCCCTCTCTTCCCCTCCCCATGCTCTCTCTCTCTGGCAGACACAGGCGCAGCCCTCAGCCTGGCTGAATTGGACTGAGCATTAGTGTTGGAATACATTGATTCTTTTAATTGACCTGCTCCTCGCCACGATTTCCATTTTGACGCTGAGATTATTTATAGCCCGCACTGAAGAGAATGTTCAACTTGAGCACACACTCTGTATCTAAATTGTCTCATGGCTTTTTATGCTCCAGCAGCTCCCACCCTCCGTCTTTTATTAGGAGCGGTTTGCAAACCCTGTCACGGACTTTTCCGTGCCCTGCCTGAAAGTTCCAGAAGCCCCGAGTGTGCCGTGAGCTCCCTCTGGGCTTTCTGAGTGATGAGTGTCAGGCCCATGTTTGATTTTCTTTCTGCTGCTGTTAGATTGAAGGGATCAGAGTTCAGGCAGATTATCTAGTTGTGAACATATGCAATTTCTGTGTGTGTGTGTGTTTGTGTGTGTTTGTGTGTGTGTGTGTGTGTGTGTGTGTGTGTGTGTGTGTGTGTGCGTTTCTGTGTGTGTGCCCGTGTCTGTGTGTGTGTGTGTGTGTGTGTGTGTGTGTGTGTGTGTGTGTGTGTGTGTGTGTGCATTTCTGTGTGTGTCAGCATGGTTCTCTGGTCAGACGAGAGCCACACTTGTCCCCAGTGGCTTGTCAGGCATTGAGACAGAGATCACATATACAGTCTGGACACCTGACACCTGACTCCAATCTTTACAAGATTCACTCTGAGGACAGACCATTTTGAGGGGCTAACATGATTGACAACTGCGTGGAAGATGATGGATGCTTCTGCATGGGAATGAATCTGAAGTTATGCAGGTAGGGCAAATATACACTGTAAATGTTCTCTCTCTTTGCCTACAGTTTACAGATCTCCTGCAACAGTGCAGCGATAGAGAGAGAGATGGAGAGAGAGACAGAGAGAGATAGAGAGAAAGAAAAGAAACCCAGGGAATTGCACTGGGAGATCCTTCCACCAACACAAGGGGTTGCCTCTAATGGGTGGTGACATGGGTGGTAGCTGCAGAACAAACGAGGCTGCTCAGGAGGATGTGGGTTTTTCGACGGTGCACAGACTACCTCATCAACACGTTTGAGAGGTTGCCCACCTCCCTCCTTGTCTGGGTTGCTCTCCTCTCTTGTCCTCTCCAAGCCGAACAACGCTGCGTGAGATTAAACTGCATGTTTGATCAAAACTAAATGTTAACACTTTGACGCTGAGTCGCGCGCTGGAAGCGGTTTGTCGGGCGTTTGTTTCACACAGAGGAGACTTGGAGGAGACTGTAGCTCTCCCCTCATTTCCAACCTGCTCACACTGATTGGAGTTGTGGCCCTTGATCATGCTGGAAGATGTCTTTGCCCTTGTCTCGAAAACAAGGAACGATAGAGTCAGATTTACTGCAGTTATTGATAATCTGCTGTAGCTGTGGCTTCAGCTCACACACATGAGATTAAGCTTGTTCTTTCCTTGCCTTTTTTTGGTTCTTATAAATCAGACTTGGATGTGAGTTTGAGAATGGGCTATGGATTGTCCGGTACATTATGAAGACACAGCGCAGACACTGTGCCTGGTGTCTGCCAGAGCCAACTTTAGTGTGGGCTCTGTGTGTGAGTGTAACCATGCCCGGTGTAAATCTGTTTTAGTGCTGCACAGGCTCTTATGTTGTGACAAGTCTACTTAGGTTTGCAGGGGTAGTATCGGTGACGAATGCTGCACGCTGTGTGCAAGTGTGTGTGCGTATCTCTCTGTTTGTGTGAGAGTGTGTGTGTGTGTGTGTGTGTGTGTGTGTGTGTGTGTGCATGTGCGTGTGTGTGCGTGCATGTGCGTGTGTATGTGTGTGTGTGTGTGTGTGTGTGTGTCCAGTGGACCCGGCCAGCTTCCTGCCCTGTCCATGTCTTCCCAGTGAGATTCATCAGAGGAGTGGAATTAAAACATTCATAATCTGGAGAGATGAGTAGGAACAGCAGAGGGAACTTGTAAGCATGGAGCACACCACTAATCCCCCATCCTTCACTGTAAACATGGATGACCACAGACCCTGCACATGTCAGGGAGACGTGGTCATGTCCAGGACGTGTTGTACTTCCGATGTAATCCAGAGGAGGAAGTTTTATTTCACTGGCAGAGTTTATTTTCACTGTGTTTCAGATCTGGGATGTCAAACTGAATATTGAACCATTGATGTATTCTTGCGGCTGTTTTCCCAAAGAGTTAGTTTATTCCCCTCGATAAATACTTAAAGGAATACGCCAACAGAATACGGCAAATAAGTGTATTTGCTATCTACCCCAGAGTTAGATAAGAGGATGCATGCCCTTTTCTTATCTGTGTGCGCAATAACCCATTCTATCTCTGTTAGCCTAGCTTAGCATAATTCACTGGAAGTGGGTTAGATCAGTTAGCATTTAGCTCCCTTTTAGCTTTAAAAGTGCATGCAGTGATGCTAGGTCTTGGCTGCACTGAGAAGCACAGACTTATAGTGTGCTCTACTATTGGTATAGTCCACTTTAGCAAAAGATTTCATCAGTGTAATAATGGATCCTGTAGACTTTGCTATTCTTGAGAAAGCCTATGAGAAGAGTAAATCATGGTATTAAACTTTGCAGACTCTCCCTTAGTTATTTATTAGCTTTACTCTCCTGTGAGAGAGCAAGAGTTTGGATAACCGCGCAATTTAATTAGAAGCCCAAATTGATTGAGCATGTCTTAATATTTTCAAAGGTCAGCTATCTGGCGGGAAATAAAAAACAGGTTTATTTTGGCAATCCAGTCAGGGACAACTCTCTCTCTCTCTCTCTCTCTTTCTCTCTGTCTCACCCTCTCTTTTTTCATTAGTCCTTGGACACGGTTTCATTTTGTTACATATTAATCTAGCCGGCTCCACTCTTTTTACAGTGCCATTTTGCAGTCAGATCAGAAACATGTCCACACCAAGTTATTTTGTCCTTAATGAAGTGTAGAATATTAATGGATGCCTGAAGTTATGTAGGAGAAAAAGAGAATTGCTAATGTTTTCAGAAGTCTTGTCATGTTTGTGGACTAGCTATGCTTCAGAGAGACGTTTACCTCACGTAAATCCCCCGCGGTGAGGTGTGTTGCCGAGTGCTGTGCCTGGGCCTGATGGGTGGGTGGAGCTGAGCTACAGGAAGTCTCTGACCTGTGAGGAATGTCTGGCTTCCTGCACGGACAGCGGAGGCAGCGGGGGAGGGAGGGGGTCAGGCTGTGGCCTGGTGTCAGGGGAGCTTTGATGTAGCGCTTCAGTGGATGCCAGGAGTCTCCAGGAGCTGAGGTTAGGGTTGGGGAGGCGTGTTGTGGGGTGGATGCGGCAGAGCAAGGGAGGGCTGTATCGGAATGCGGCTAAGTTTGCTCACAATGGATCAAAGAACACATTTAACACTGTCTTCATGCTCAGTCGTCCCGTCTCTGTCTGTCTCTCTCTCTCTCTCTCTCTGTATCTGTCTTTCTGTCTCTTTGTCTCTGTCATACTCTTTCTCTGTCTTTATGTGTAGACACACACTCACTCATACTCACTTTCACTTCCACATTCTTCTTTCTGCCTTTGCCTCTCAAATACACACACTCACTCTGTGTCTCTCATCTCCCTCTCTCCCCTCTCCCCCTCGTCTCGCTTTCACCCTCTCTCTCATCTCTTTCTCTCTCTCTCTCTCTCACACACACACACACACACACACACACACACACACACACACACACACACACACACACACACACACACACACACACACACACACACACACACACACATACATGCACTCACTCCCACTCTCCACTCTGTTCCTCCCTGTATGAGTCCGGTAAACAACAGAGTGCCATTCTCCTCACGTTTCAGCCCACTCATCCCACACCTCTCCTCTCCTCTCCCCACCTCTCCTTTCCTCTCTTCTCCTCTCCCCACCTCTCCTTTCCTTTCCTCTCCTCTCCTCTCCCCACCTCTCCTCTCCTCACCTCTCCTCTCCCCACCTCTCCTCTCCTCTCCTCTCCCCATCTCTCCTCTCCTCTCCTTCCTGGAAAAGTTGCTTGCCCCAGGGGGAATCTCCAGCGTGGGTGGGGGAGACTGTGGCTGGCTGGGCGGGGTGGATCTCTTACCGTATGAATAACCACAATCAAACTCATCCCACATTGTTTCCCTGTCTGCAAACACAGCTGCATGCTCCTGAACCCTGCCCAGCAGTAAATAAGGAAAGGCATCCACCTTTGTCATAGCGAATAATCGTGCCGCTGACAGGCCCTGTATTTGATGAGGGCACATTTTCACCGCTCGAATAGTTTACGACGGCGTTATGCCTCCAGGCTAACCTAATGAATCTGTTTTCTCACTTTGTGCTGTGGTGGCGACCTTGGCCCTTACTAGTAATGGCTAAAGAAATAGCCTCTTAAAGACTTTTTTAGTGAGCACACACGCACGCACACACACACGCACTTATACACAAACACAAACACACGCACGCACACACTGGTCTTTACCACAGTGGTGGGCCTTTTCTAAGCAGTTTAAAAACAGTCAGGTGGTAAGAGCATAAGGATGAACATCGTGTATGCACATGTTTAATATGAATGAGTTTTTAATGGCCATTTGCATTTGCATTTTGTAGCAGGTTTCTGAGAATGTAGATTGGAGTGTGTTTAGCTGTTACATGTTTTATATATATATATATATATATATACTGTATGTATATGTATGAGCTCACCAGGGGATTGGTGTTTGATCATGTTTGTGTATTCGTTTTGGTATGCATTTTTGTGCTTATGGGCCGGGATAGGCTTTAGGAAATGAGCTTGTTTAGAGGTTGGCCTAGGATGGTCATGCGTTCACTAAGGATAAGTAGATGTGTATCCAGATGCATTCTGGGCATATATGTATATATTCATATATGTTATGTATTGGATTTTTGAGTTGCATGTAATTTGGTGTGCATGTGATTTATGTTGGTGTGTGTGTGTGTGTGTGTGTGTGTGTGTGTGTGTGTGTGTGTGTGTGTGTGTGTGTGTGTGTGTGTGTGTGTGTGTGGTATCCTCACCATTGCCCCTGCAACCACGTGTCCACATGCTCTGCTGCCTGGTGGCGTTCTCCTGCTGCCTGCCTGTCTGAAGCCTGCTGCCTGATGGCTTCATCTGGCCGGGTTGCAGAGCAGACATCCCAGGGTGGCCATGGCTCCACACTCCCCAGACTCCCCCTGCAGTACTGGGGCAGGATTAGCGAGGCCAGCCGGGGTGTGCTCGCCTCCCCTCTCCTCGGCCCAATCCCGCCAGGCCAGACTGCCGGCTGCTCGAGGAACTGATCCACTCTGGATCGGAGTTGCGCTCACTGGCTTCCAAGCTCATGCAAGATTCATCCCAGCTTGATCCGGAACTTGAATCTGATTTGCAGCCACCGCGGCACTGTTGAAGTTTGGAGAGCGTTGTGGCTTCTTCTTCTGGGAAAGACATTAACATTAGTCATCATTCCCTGTGTCTTACTGTATATAATGAAGACATGTACATGCACATACACACACACACAGACACAAACACACTCACACACCCTTGCCCTGGTCCCCAGCTCCGTGTAGGAAAGCACCACGCTGGGAGTGATGTCACAGCCCCTTGTTTGATATTCTTGGGGATTGTGTTTCTCTCGTTAGTCCTTGATGTTTTGCTAGAGATAACACAGGAGGCTGTGACAGACGCTAGCTCACCGCGATTAAACACGGCCAATTTGATTTGGCCCAGTGACGCACTAACAGGTTGGTGAATATTTTCTCTCTCTTCTCCGCTCTGTCCTGTCAGCACTCTCAGAGGTAAACATTTCCCCCCGACCAATGTAATCAATCCCAACACGTCTCGCTTCCAGCTGACATCACCGCCTTCCCCAGCATGTATGCGGCAGATTTTCTGTGAAATTGAACTTTTAATTTCTCCGCACGTCCTCAGCGATGTTTGCGGGCCCGTTTCCTTTGCTCTGGCCCCCTCTCCATTGATTCTTGATAGCAGTTTGCCTCTTAAGCTTGTGAAATGCCTTCTTCAGCGAACTACTGATAAATATTTGATGTCTTAATTAATTCCTGTGTTGATTTGTTTTTGCCCAGATTTGGACTCTCTCAGTTATAAATTAATGTACTTTGGCATTTCACTTCAGAGAAAGTTGCGGTGAGGAAATGGTAGCATCTATTTCTGATCCCCGGTCATCCTTTCTTGAACGGTCACCCTAATGATGCTGCAGCGCCAGCTGGACCAGATGCAAGGCTCACAATATTAACCACGGGTAATTTTATTTATTGCCCACTTCAACATGTCTGGACGTGTTTTTGTCGTCGTGTTGGATCAGCATATCCGGATTGAAATGTCTCCATTTATCCGGCATAATCAATATTCATGTTTCTCATTTCCCGCTGGATATGACAATCTTGTTTGGACGGCTGTGCTAATAGACAATCTGGGGGTTTGTTTGAGACCCTGCGGCTCACTGCGCTCCTCATTAATTCAGCAAATGGACAGCAGGTCGCGGGAGAGAAAGAGAGAGAAGGAGAGCGAGGGAGAGCTTCTCATCCATTAGCTATGCAAGATCACCGCACATCGCTTCTTTCAATTACACTCAGCAAACCGCCACGCAATCAAGATGGAGCGTCTCATTCTGGGCCGGAGAATTGAATTCTGGGAGTCGGAATGAACTGCCTCGTCTCTTGGCTGGTGGTGCAGAGTGGCGTGTCGGCATGACGACAGCTTGAAGGGCCAAGGATGGCCCGTGGGTCGTCGTCTCGCTCATCAGTCACTGATGTCAGTGTTCCGCTCTTTCCTCTGGAGGTTCATTTCTCTCCGTCTCCACCCACTGACTCAAGGTGGAGAACGGCAACCTCACCACAGGGCCACACTAAACACGGAACAGCAGCAGAGCGTCTGCATTGTGACGCACAAAACTAGACATAGAAGACTGATCTGTTTTATCTTTGAATGTCTCACATACACGCTGCTCTCATGTCTGGTGGAGCTGTATACTGGAGAGTGCTGTTATCTTCCAACATCTTCAGCTGCATGTTCACTGTAGTCCATACCAGCCGTCAGTGAGAGCCGTCTTTTCACCTTCAGGCATGCTAGCAGCTAGGTGAGAGATGTTCTGGAAGAAAAGGGTGTGAGATGGTCTGTATTTTCTAATGCAGGAGAGCAGGGGGTGAGAGGTTGAGGGTGAACTGGAGTGTGATGCTGCTCACTTCTGCCAGAGTGTCATCACCCTCTCTATTTAAAACCTAATCCTCTGCGACTGGACGGTAACTGCTACCCAGCATGCACCCTTGTTCCTGCTCCTGCTCCCATTCCTCATCCTGTCCCATCTCAGCCCAACCCTGTCCTGCCCAGGGCCTGGACACGGCTCAGCACTTTGATGTCTCCTATCTGAATCCCGTGGAGCATGGTCAGCGGAAAAGTCTTTGGCCGTGCGTGTGTGCGTGCGTGAGTCGGGGGATAGGGATATCTACCGGTGTTCAAGGGATGTCAGTGCCCATAAGCTGCTGACTTTCAGGGCAGTGGGCCATAGCTGAATATTTCTGCTCTGCAGCCCTAAGAAGCTCGGGAGTGTTTTTTGCACTCTTTTTTTATTTGGTGGATGCTTGCTTTGTTATACACATGGGCCTTCTTTCAGACCAGCACAGATGTTCCCTGTCATGTAGTATATATGAAGTGCAGTACATGAGGATGCTGCATGTTGCATATGGGTTACAGGAAGTGTAGTCTTACAGAAAGAGTTCAAAGAGCTTTGTTCTTAATATCTCATTATCCCGTCATTGTAGGAATGCATTATTATATACACAATTAGGTCCTCAGTATGCTTTTTTGTACAGTAGATTTTACATGATCCAGGAAGCGTGCCATGATGTCCTGAATGGTGCAGTCTCAAGACACTGGTTTCTACTCTCTCTGCAGTTCTGTTGATTTGAAGGTGCAAAATGTAGCATAAGCATTTGTGTGTGTGTGTGTGTGTGTGTGTATGTGTGTTTGTGTATGTTTGTCTGTGTGTGTGTGTGTGTGTGTTCCCTCCCATCCTCTTGTCAGTTTCTGCCCTTCACATCCTCTTATCAAAGCAGGCCATGCCTTAACCTCACTCTGACTGATTCATGTCTAGCTTGCATCTTTGTGCGTGTGTGTGTGTTTGTGTGTGTGTGTGTGATTGCTTGCCCCAACATGCTGGATATATGTAGGAAGTTGTCAAGAAATATGTGATCGTTTTGTTAATGTTGTGCAAACACAGAGTGTGCCTTGTCTGCTAAGTGAGTGACCGGCGCTTGGTGGGCGCAGAGCAGAGCGACGTTGGGACAGATGTCCAGTAGCAGGGGTGGGTGGGGGGTGGGGGGAGAGTCCACTGCACTGAGAGCTGACGAAAGAACATAGCAGCAACACACAATGGAAGGAAACTGTGATTATTTTCAGAGAGTGTCGGCTTTTATTTCCACAAGTGCTTCTTTTTGTGTAAGAGGTTGGGGGGTAGGGGCGGGATCACACTCGGCCTGGGGTCATGGCTGAGTGTGTGTGTGGGGTGTTCTGGGAGGATGTTTGCTCTGGCTGCTGTGCGATGCAGGGTTGAGTTGAGTCCACATGGAGGTGACCTGTCCACCCCCCACCCCCAACCCCGATGGCTGCCGATCCCATCGAGCGACTGAGGCAGCGCGAGCGTGATCAGGCACCCTGAACTGTCCCTGCATTCATTACTTCCTCCTAATTTTGCAGAATACTGCATTGATTGCTTCTGCCTCCCTCCCTCGTCACGCACCCCTTTGTTTCAAGATAACTCTAACTTTCCCTCAGCCACAGCAAATTGTTGTCTCTATTGATCTCCGAGATAAGTGCCTTTGAAAGTCGCGTCTTCGTGGCTGGCCTTTGGGGCCGTAAAGCGGCCGCTTCAGTGAGGAATCGCATCAAATCTCCCTTTATAAATATTTAGCAGTCGGCTAATTTCGTGCCAATGAAGTATGAGAAGTGCTGAGGCCACCATAGTCCTGTAGCCTCCCTCGATTTCCCCGAGGGCTCAGTGAAGACTTGAGTCCCTGGAACTTTGTCAAGAGTGCTTGCCACCGTGGATGGGCATTTATGCTCCTTTATGTCCCTCAGTAAACAGTAAAAGTTCCAGAGGAACAAGTTAATATTAATACGAGACTATAAAGAGGCAAGCTGAGTAGTTTTTTGCGGCAGAGTTGCTGCAAAACACTCTCAGGCGCAGCTCGTAAAGGGGGTGGATGTTTGCTTTGAACTGCAGGGCTGACGACTGAGCCTCCTCTAAAACCCTGTCTGATTCTGAGTTCATTTCCTCCCTGTAGATCAAGTTGTTTTCAGCTTTGGACAGGCTGGCACATAGAAAACATCAGTGCTGTGTGCTTCAGTGAAGACATGCTCAGAGGAGCTCTTTTTGTTCCAGTTGTGCAGACTCAATTCCTGGAGGGTATGACATCTTGAAGCGTTGTCTGTGATACTGATGAGAAGGTGATGTATAGATGATGAAAAAACCCCTATGTTTTTGGAAGTTAAAATGTCAACATAGATCTCAAAAGAAACTTTATAGTTCTGTTTTTGATGGAAGACTCTCAAAGAAAACAGACGGACTCCAGATATCCCATTTGCATGTTGCGCTAGTCCTTACTCTCCTCATGAACACTTTTCAACAGGACAGGACAGGGCTGTTTAGTGCAACAGTGGTACTTCTTCTGTGTTTATGATAAGCAACAGAGTGAGGGCATCTTTGATGTGACTTCTTCTGGTCCTTCATTTAGCCTTCACTGGAGCAGCTGAATTGGATGTGAATGTTTCCACCATTGGCTTTGTGTTTTAGTCTATTTTCTCCACAGCTGCTCGGCCACCAGTACTGTTTTGCTCTGGTTGCTGCCAAGTTTGGTGAACACAGCGCCAGAGCCTCTGTTCTCCTCCTGTCCTGGTAGCCCAGACCTTTTACTTCAATCTCATTAGCTTGCAGCTCTTGTGGCGGTGAGAGCTGTGGATGATCATTAGAGTGTTGTGAGTGTTCATCTTGTTCTGAATGTGTCATATAACTCATTACATTTCCCTTGGGATAAATAATGTTCATTCATCTATCCATCCATCCATCCATCCATCTATCCATCTTGATCTTTGTGTTAGAAAGGTAACCTGTGGCCTCAAGAGTGAAAAGTGCTGTGTATGTGGGGTGATTTATACTCTTGCACGGCCCTTTGATGCCAGGGGCATTGAAGCCTCAGTGGGTAGAGCTGTCTGTGTGCCTCTTTGAGGGGCATGTTTGGGCCTGATGGTGCCATTCTGTGCCAATGGCCTCGCGTTGGGGGAGCAAATGCGGGAGTCTTGGCCAGGCTTACATCAGAGTGGCCACAGAGCAGCGCTGTTACCCTGGGCTGGGCCCTGCTCACTGTGTGTGTGTGTGTGTGTGTGTGTGTGTGTGTGTGTGTGTGTGTGTGTGTGTGTGTGTGTGTGTGTGTGTGTGTGTGTGTGTGTGTGTGTGTGTGTGTGTGTGTGTGTGTGTGTGTGTGTGTGTGTGTGTGTGTGTGCGCGTGTGTGCGTGTCTGTGAGCCAGGGAGACGCTGTCACTCACCCCCAGTTCACATCCCCATAGCTGTTGTCACTGGGGAATGTTCCCCGTGGCTACCACAGAAAGAGCAGACCCTGCTGGTCAACTTCATGTAGGTCATGAGCAAGAGGATTGTCCATGGCCTGAATTGTTTGTTTGTGTGTGTGTGTGTGTCTGTCTGTGTGTGTGTGTATTGAAGACAGCAACTACAGTGGTGGCCAAAAGTATTGAGACAAAAGTGAAATTCAGTGTTTTAATGACATCCTTAAATTTGTAAAATAAGGAAAATAAAGATGATAAAAATAATGTATTATTTTATGCTATACAACAATCAATGTTGAGTAAGTCCTTTATTCTTCAAAACCTGCTGGATCCGGCTGGACATAAAGACGTCTCAACCGTACTCAATGTCACTTCCTGAATCTATCATTGATCAGAAGAGGCTTTCTTGATTGCTCCTCTCCTCTTCACCATTGTCCAACAGTTTTCTGCTGGGTTTAGGTCTAGAGATGACCCAGGCCATGGCTCCAGAAGCTGAATACCATTGTCACATAGCCAATTTTTAACAGATTTCGCCACTGGGCATGGGGATTCATCTTGCTGAAAAATGGTCGCTCCATGGAAGTCAAGACACAAGGCGAGCTTTCCCTATAGGATTTTTAAGTATTTAGTTGAATTTACAGTTTGTGCACAGGGAGAACTAATACGTGGCATATGCTGTCTTAATACTTTGGGCCAATACTGTACTACTGTACTGTGTTTCATATTAGGGTATTTTGCATTAAATCTGCTTTAGCATCTAATTGTTTTATTTATTTATTTATTTATTTATTTATTTAGAGAGAGAGAGAGAGAGAGAGAGAGATTGCTGGGAGGCTTTACTGTATGTCTGATTCGGCTGATAAAGAACCATAGACTTGAATAAATCCTCACTTTGACTGCTTATCTACTTAATGGGCTTAACTTGTGCTTGCTGACTAATAAGCATTGTTGCAGTAATTCATTTTACATGGTAGAGGGGCTAAGCTAAACTGTTGGTTTGCTGAGCTCCTTGTATTTGCATTCACATTTTCTTCTGTACATGCTTGAGAATGAATGAAGCATTTCCTTTTCTGCTGCCGTGTGCACTTCACTTGACTGATGACAACAGGCTTTCATTTCGAAACCCGCATAGCTTAGATTGGGACTGAAGTGATATGCTTGAAGAATAACATCTTTAATACAGTTCTTTCTCTTACAGCAGACGGGCAGAGTCTTTTTGCTTTTGCAGCTGCTGTTGTAAGTTTATGTTATTAGGTATGGCATCTGGTGGGCAGGCCTTCACAGTTTTTGGTTTGTCATCTGTTGTGTGTTGATTCTCGGTTACTTTGAAAGCCCTCTGTCTGCACTTTTTGAGTTTTGTCCCGAGGCCAAGAAGTGCTTTTCCCTCCTGTGTTGCAGTGCTGGTCATGAATGTTTGTGCAGTGTAAACAGCACATGCTCTCCTGTCTGACACACTAACATATTTATTTTCTCTCCTGTTCTCTCCACGCTTGACTTCACGCTGATGCTGTTCTTAACAGAGGAAATGGCTCACAATGCCAAGTGGTCTGTGCGTGTCTGTGCGTGGTGTGTGCGTGTGTGAGCGCACGCGTGTGTGTGTGCGTGTGTGTGTGCGTGTCTGTGCGTGTGTGTGTCTGTTTTCAAGATCCGCTCAATATGCTGTTTTACAATTGTCTGTTCCCTGTGACCATATTGCTAACAGGGTGGGAACACATTCCACTACTCCACTGTGTAATACAGGAGCAGACCGGACAGAGAGTGTGTGTGGAATCTGATTGGCTCTGGCAGAGCCAAACATGAACCTACCCACCAATGAGGAGGAGACAGTTATTTTCCTCTGACCAGGACCCAGAGTCAAAGTCATTTCTCAGAGACAGGATATTTGCACAACAATAGCATGGGCACAAATTTGGATGCCAGGAAAATATGACAGCTAGCACAGGACTTGGTGGTCTGGAAAACGGCACATTGGCTCAGTAGAGGAGGGACTGTGCAGCGCTGGACAGACTTCGGAACAAGAGGAAAAGGAGGAGGACGAGGAGAGAGGGAGAGGGAGAGACAGGTGAAACAGAGTTTATCTGGGACAGTGGAAAAGGAGGATCTTCCTATCTTCTATTTGAGCTGTTACCGGTCAGTCTTGCCAGAGCTGGACTCTAGTTTGTGTAAAGAGGTGAGTGTGTTAACAGAGGGAGGGATAGAGAGAGAGAGGGAGGGAGTTTAGGAGAGGGTGGAGGTGGTAGAGGAGGAGGAGGAGGAGGAGGGGGTGTGGATCAGATAAGCTCCGAGGCAGTCCTACGCCAGCGCCTGAGCGTTGGATCAGTGATCCTCCCGTCAGATACTTTTCCGCGGGGCGAGCGAAAACTTTGGGCCAGTGGTGCCTCACAGGAGCGAGCGCTGGAGATCGGAGTGATAGTGTGCTTCCCAACTCATCTCTTCTCCCGGATAACAGCTGTCATGGGAGAGCCTGCCCGCGCGCGCTCCAATCCGTGCCGTTCTGTTCCGACACCAGTGGGATGAGCGGGAGCTCGGGAACGGAAGAGGGAGGAAGTAGATAATTGAGCGTTCCGCTCCAGGTGAGACAGCTGTGGTCCGATGCGCCGTGTCGCCTCAAGGTGAGGATAGGCGGGGGTGATGTGGGGGTGGGGAGGTGGGGAGATCCCATAGGGAAGAGTGAGCTCTTTAGTGTGTTTTTCTAGCAGAACAGTCATGTTGCAGCTCCATGAGGCTGCTGTGTTTTTGCTCCAGGCTGTTGTCACTCAGTGAAGTGAAGTTGGACACCCATCCCAGACTCTGAAGGGTCCCTGGTGGTTTGGGTCTCCTGTGGCCCCCAGCCCCCCCACCCCTCACCCCCCAGGTTCGGCTGCCAACAGGAGGGGGCTTAGCCAGAACACTTGATAAGGGATTAGACTGAGCCTGTTGTTTGCTGGGTAATTTCGTCCGGCACGCCACACTGAACCTTGGACTCTTGGAAGAGTTGCGCGTTCGGAGCGTTCCCGGGAACGCCGCGGGAGGGGGACTATGTAAATGAGCAGCGGTAACTGCGCTTCGTCCGCCCGCCCGCCCGGTGCACTCTGGGGGGGAGGAATTCCACAGCTGACAAAATAGAGCGCCGCTGAAGAGCGGGAGAGGAAGCGCCGGCGGGCTCTCTCCGAGGGGTCCGTCAGATCAAAGCTCGCCCGAGTTACGCTCCGTTTCTCTTGGCCCTACTTAAGCGAGCACTCGTAGTGTTGATGTGCAGATCCTGGAGTAAAAATAAGCACTCTCCAAAATCAGTTATAGGATCTAGGAATTAATTGCATTTCTAAGGGAAAACCTTTTGATGGGGTCCCACATGCACTGCACGCTCTGAAATTTGCATTAGAGAGATGGGGGAACCTGTTCCCCTAAGTTCATCTGGGAGTCTGGGTAAACACAGTCACTCACTTAAACTACTCTAAAACTGTTTAAAGAGCTGCCTGTCAGTCTGGTTCATTTTTATCAGAGGAGGTGGGAACATAAACAGTGCTTAGCCAGTGTGTGGCTGGAGGGGAAAGGTTACTGAAGGCTCTGGTGCTGCACAGTGTCAGATCCAAAATATGGCACTTTATTTTTTCAACTTTCTGTGCTGGGTGGTACAGAGATTTTGTTGCATTTTTATGTCAACACTGTGTTCTGGAGTTGTTCTGAAGTTGTTACATATTTATAGGCAATGTTGTATAAAAAGTTACAACTTGTAGCCGTTGTTCCGAATAAAATTTGTTTGCAGATGATTTAAGGATGTTGTTAAACACCCAATAGCATTTTTTGTTGATGAATTGTCAAGATGAGATTGGAGCTGGCATGCCTTCCTGGAGTTGTAAATAAGCTGGTAACTCATCACAGAGATAAGGAATGTTTTATGCGCCGGAGCCAAGGTGATGTCACAGGGGTCAGAGCTTGGTATCACTCTCTCTATTTTCCTTTTATGGAATGAATGACCAAGGAACCAAAACACTACTGCAAAGGAATGCACCTGTCATGTGACCAGTTCTAGCTGGGATAATGGGAGTAGTGTGTGTGTGTGTGTGTGTGTGTAACCTTTGTCATGGTGTGCGTCATGTTTGCACAAGCCCTTTAAGCATGGCCTGTCACTCACACAAAGGTGTCACACAGGATCACGGCACGGCATAGGAGGGGGATTTAAACCCCACGACCATCGCCATGAGGTCATCATGCCCACAGCGTATTTCTGGGTGCTGTTAATTAGAGCGCCAGTGGCAGAAAGGTTTGCCCACTTGGGTGTTTTGGAACTCTGCTCTCTCTGTGGTTTTGCACAGTTTTGCAAGTTTCACCGTCTCAAAAGACGACTTATCTCAGGGTTTTATTACTTCGGTGAAAAGCTTCCTTTCCCTCTCTGGTCGCAGGTGCATGAGAAATGAGTTGGAGGGGACAGAGAGTGTGGATCGGGATGGGGATGAATTGAAGTGTGTGTTTTAGCCGCCATGAATTAAGACAAAGGGCCCGCCGGAGCGGAACAAGAGTTAATTTTTCATTGGCGGTCATGTCAGACTTGTGGACGGAGCGAGGTCCCTTTCTGTGCAAATCCAGCGTGGCCAAAAACAAGCAGGTCCACTGTGCTGGGCCTGTTTGTGCGACGCACCCCGGTAATGCAGAGAATTCCTTGACAAGTAGTTCGGAAGTAATCCGTCACGAAACAAAGGAGCCAAAGAATGCAGATTCCCAATTAACAGACGGGGAGGGAACTTTTGTATGAGACCGTAGCCGCTCGGCAAATTGCATGCTGGCATTGGGAACAGAGCCTGCATCTGAACTGAAGGTGTGTGCGTGTTTGTGTGTGTGTGTGTGTGTGTGTGTGTGTGTGTGTGTGTGTGTGTGTGTGTTTGAGAGAGACAGAGAGAGACAGGAAGAGAGTGAGATTGTTTGTGACTGACTAATAGTGTGTGTTTGAGAGAGTGACTGGCCTAGTGTGTGTGTGTGTGTGTGCGTGTGTGCTTGTGTGCGTGTGTGTGTGTCAAACCATAGCAAACAGTCCCAGTGCCGTAATCCCTCCGTGATTTACCGCAGTGACGGTGAACTTTGGAAAACTAGCACTCCATAAATCTCCTGGATGTGATTTTGTCCACCCTTTACTGCGCCATGACTGTGCGCTGTACCTGAGAGTGAGGGAGAGCGCTTCATCCTGCTGCGTCTTCTCTGAAAGGTGCTGCGCTTTTAGCTTTCCCTATTACAAGGTTTCGCTGGGAAATTGCTTTTGAGTTGCAATTTTTTTTTTTTTTTTTACACAGCAGTGCGGGCGGATCACTGTTTAGTCCTCAGAGGTGCACTGAACTCCGTGTCTATTTTTAGCCGCCACCAGATGTCTCACTCTTAAGGATGTTATTATTTTTGTACACGGTGCTCATGTCCCCCCAAAATCATATGATATGCATGAGAATGTGGGCTAAGTATTTCGGCCGACCTTAACAAGACACATGGGCCCTATTCTTGGAGCTCAGAACAGCTGTGACAGAGCCAGAGTCCTAACCATCATTCCCATCGCTCACATAGGCCTACATATCCAAATGACACACAAAGTCTCTGTACCAAACGTGTGTGTGTGTGTGTGTGTGTGTGTGTGTGTGTGTGTGTGTGTGTGTGTGTGTGTGTGTGTGTGTGTGTGATTGCTGTGTTGTTGTGCATCTTTGGACAAAAGCACCTTTTTGATACATTTGTTTTAGTGCCACTGCCAACACTGCCTATTTATAGCAGGATGCAGAAACTCTGAGGTCTAAGAAGTGCAGCACTGTGTCCTTCCCTCTCCTCTACTGTGCACCTACTTGCAGAGCTACAGTACAACAGACAGCCAGCTGTGCATCATTTCCATTGGAGAGACAGGTGATTACCTAACAGTATGCGTCAATCAAACCAGGGAGTGTCAGGCTGTGTCTATTTGCTCCCATTCTCCCATGCAGTCTGTGCTCGCTCAGAGATGTCCATATTGATATCCATCAGAAGGCATTTGTGTCTGTGCAATGTTTCTGCCTGAGCAGTGGCAGCAGCATGGTCTCCATTACTTACCCAGAGTCAGAGTGCCCCAGACATGGTGCTAGCCCCCGCTCAGCACTAGAGCTACAGTCTCCGACATGTGGGGATGGAGGGAGAGACAAAAGAAAGAAAGAGTGAAAGGAAATGTGTTTGTGTGCGTAGGTGTATTGTACATGTGTCTATGAGAGAGAGACTTTGTGTGTGTGTGTGTGTGTGTGTGTGTGTGTGTGTGTGTGTGTGTGTGTGTGTGTGTGTGTGTGTGTGTGTACGTGTACGTATGTGAACAGCACTCTCTTGCCGCGAGCAGTCTGGTTTTTGTAATCCCCGCTCGGTGGTGGAGATAAATGGGCCCTGTCCGTGCGGTGGCTATGCGTGAATAGAGAGCACCGTGAGGCTCGGCTGGAGGGCCAGCGTGAGGTGGAGGGAAGCTGCACTCTCTGCCATTTGTTTTCCTGCTCTTCTTGATGGAGCCTTTTCCCATTAACCATCACGCTGAGGGTAAAAATAGGCACCTGTTTGTGCAATAACCTGCTGTTCCGTTCTGGGTCTTTTGCTTGTGGAACATGGTGTCTCTGTATTATGAGGAAAATATATTTCTGAGTATTTATGGTGACTGTGTGTGTTTTAGTTAGACAAATAAAGCTAAATTCCTATGCTTTGAGCATTCAGTCCCAGCAGACTTTTTAAACCTTTCTTTTAAATCAAGGTCAGTGATGCATAAATAATTGCATTAAATCTAAAGACTTATCCAGTCATTTGTCAAACCACTAATAAAATGATCATTCATCTGCACTGCCTGACATATGTGCCCTTCTCTCAAATTCTACCCAACTGATTTGTCTGTTTACGATCCAATCTGCTCAATGGCCAAGAATTGCCCCTAGCAGCAGTGGATGATATTTGATGACCCCTATCACCGCAGGGAACAAATTGGTGCCATATTTCCCACGGGTTGTTGAATTTGACTGTACACAGTGAGAACAGAATGCTTTAGCAGTCCTATCATTCTCCACAGCTGATATACCACTAGACAAGTTAAAGGAATCACAAGGAGTGCTGTTTATACTGTTATGACAATATATGATCTTGGACAGAAAGGAAAATGGTGTAAGTCAAATGGTGTTCAGTGGAGCATATCATGGCTAGGGTGCTGTATTGGGTGCAGGCAGAAGAATGAACCTTGTACTTCTCATGAAGAACACCTGAGAATGACCCATGTGTATTCTTTATGTATATCCTTACAGATTCAACTATACATTCTTAGGGCTTATCAT
This sequence comes from Alosa pseudoharengus, assembly GCF_046254945.1. Lineage (NCBI taxonomy): Eukaryota > Metazoa > Chordata > Actinopteri > Clupeiformes > Clupeidae > Alosa > Alosa pseudoharengus. Next base: position 35,799,111 of record NW_027468630.1, on the reverse strand, counting down.
TATGTTTATCATATGTTGTTTGGGTGATATGCACAGAGTGTGAAAAAAAAGACATTGATTATTGTTGATTAGTCTGCTACTGGGCTTAACTGACAGTATCTTACAAATGCTTCTCCTCTTGCCAGAGGCACTGTAGTTTTCGCATCATGTCAGAGATGCCTTAGTAGATGTAGGAAATGATTACATTGTTTTCATTAGGCCTCAACCGTGCATTTGTTTTAGTATAATTTTATATTGGATACATTGCATGGCCAGGGATGTAGGGGGCTGGCCATCAAATCATCAGAGAGTTACTGTATTCAGGCCAGACCGAGTGAAACTTAAGTGCAGCAGAAGGAACAGTGCAGTGTGTGGAACAGCTTTGAAACAGCACAGCTTCCCAGAACAGCATTCAACCCCCCTGCCCCCCTCCCTCCCTGTTGCCTTGTGAATTGAGTTGTGACTGAAGAGCAGTGGCACATAGAGCCCCAGAGGAGCTCATACTGGCTTGGCAGAGCAGCTGTCTGTCTCATTGCACAGCGACAACAGCACCTCGCGGGCATTTTACACTTGGCCAGTCTCCTCTAGCCAGTCCTCCACAGGCTAGATTTGACAAGGCGCGGCCAGCAAAGAAGGGCAGCTAGTGCTCATGTGATGTTGCTGCTCACCTCACCTGGTCCATGGCGTAGAGAAGGCCGGCCTATGTTGGGCCTCACATCGGAACCAATCCCTCAGGCCCTGCCAGTGCATCTGTCTGATTGACGAAGGGCCCTTACAAGACTCTTTTGTCTCGTCCACCCCACTTCGAAACCCCCCACCCCCATGAAATAAACACCGGGACCACGTCACAACATTATGGCTCGCCCTTTCCGCCACAAATTCCGCCTGCTGTCCCTCTCCTACATTAGCCGCTGGCAGTCTCATGCTTTAATGCTCTAGTTAAAGCGATGAATGACCCCGTGTAATTGAAATCAATAAACTTGCCGTCCTGGCTGGGCATTGTGCTGAGGTGCACACTTTGTGTGGGAGGAAGGAATCTGAGGAAGACTTGGCCCTGGATCAGCCTACGCCTGCAGCCGCAGCCCGGCCACACATACCGCGCTCCGCTGGCAAAGTCAGCGCAACTTCGCCAACTCTGTGTCCTCCTGTTGAATGCCATCCTATCTGATTCCATGCACGTGGCAACTCATAAATTATTAAACAGACTTGATTAATGGTGTGGTACTAATGTCTTTTTTTTTATTATTTCCCTTTCCCCTTCTCCTCTCTTTTCTCTCTATCTCTCTTTCTGTCATTTTCCATCTGTTTGGTGTTCCCAGCCACAACCAGAGGACGACCGCTTTCCACCATCCCGTGACGGGACAGATATCGCCCGAAAATTCCGACTACATCCTCCAGGAACAGTGAGTGCTACCCCATCGTCTTTTTTATCCTCTCTAACAGATAAGAGTTCCTACTGTATGTGTGTGTGAGTGTGAGTGGATGTGTGTGTGCGCGGCGCCGTTTGCACCAAGGTCATGTGCTGGGAAAGGTCAGCGCAGACCATAATTGTCTCCGATCAGAGCGGATCTGTTTCTCCGCAGGACCATATACAGGCAGTGCCGAACCAAGAGCAGAGCCGCAGTGAATGCACCATTCTTAAAAAGTCTGGCCCAGGGGTGAATGCCGATTGTAATAATCTTAATAGCCATGTTTAATGGGTGACAGCCCATCTTCTAATGAACACAGATTTATTCATGACTTCTTGCACCAGTCCCCATAGTGTGTGCACATGCAGAGTCCCTGATTACAGTTCAAGGTTTTTGTATTTTTGTTGAAAAGTTATTACTGTAATTGAATTTATGGTAATGAGCCAGCTATCACTCACATATGCCTTTGGCTATGGGCACAGTTGGAGCCGTAAATCTGGCCCGAACGTCAAAAGATAATGATAATGACGGCTGTTATTATTGCAGCACACTCCCTCAATAGGTAAAATTGATGATCCTCAGTTTATGGCTAGGGTAGTAAAGCTGATTGAATTGAGCCATTCACAAGTTGGTTGGCCACAGATAAAGCGGCAGGAGTTTGGTGGTGTGAGCACAGTCATGGTGTTCCTGTGATCTATCCCCGAGCGTGTCTGCTGCTGCTGCCTGCACTTATGGATAGCTGTCCTTGGGGCACTGACAGATGCAGCGCTCGACTTGATTAGATCTGAGTAGCTCACTGAGCCATGATGTGGCACATAACTGTCCACGAGATGCTGTCTTGTATATGTTATATGATTCTGAGTGTGTTTATGTCTGTGTGTCTGTGTGTGTGTGTGTGTGTGTGTGTGTGTGTGTGTGTGTGTGTGTGTGTGTGTGTGTGTGTGTGTGTGTGTGTGTGTGTGTGTTTGTCTGTATTCAGAAGCGGCAGCTCATAACTGTCCTCTAAGATGAGCTATACTGCAGCAGTCTGGGCTCAGGTTCCTCTCTCACCTCTGTGGAGCGCGGCGCCTCCGCTCAGCCCAGAGCTCATTTTCTTGCCGCCGCTCTCCCTGCTAAGCTGGGATTTGTACATCATCAGGCAAGAGAGCTCTTAGATCGAAGGCTTACATTCCCCGCCATGATTGGGCTTGTCCAATTACTTGCTAATACCTAGCGCCAGTTTTGGAGGCGTAGCTTTAGCATGAACACAAAAAATCCCGAGCCCAATCCCCGCTGTGGAACAGACACACAAACAGGTGAGATGAATTACAGACACCACTGTCATCTGTTTCTCCTCCTCGCGGATGAATCCTCAACGCTTGCTAGCGCATTCTCCACCCTTCTGTTTCTGTGTGTTGTAAATATTTCACTGGCAGAGGGTGAGGAATCGCTGAGAAAATACCTGTATGTCACAGACAAACAGATCTCACGCTTGAATGTGAATATAGCAAGTGCTCATCAGGAGCATTTTTCACAGGCACGGAACGGGGCAGCCAAATGCTCCTGGCAGGTCCTGATTGATACTGGTCATTAGCAGAGCAGTGTTTGCCAGTGGAGGCTCACCATATGCACTGGTCATACGGGACGACTTGGGCAACCGCAAGCTAGCGCTGACGTCTGTGGCATTCCTCTGACCCTCCACCGTACTCTTGACTGGCACCACTTCCCATCAGGGGGTCTGGCATGGGGTCTGGGCGGGTAAGGATCTTATCTTAAGGCCTGTCACTTTGGAGAGGAGAGAAGAGAGGCTTCTCCAGTGCCAGTGCTGTCGTGGGTGGCACTGTTGGCTTGCGTCTCTCGGGCTGAGGAATGTCTCAGGGGCACACTTGAGAGAGAGAAGGGGAGCTGGAGAGACAGGACTTGTATTATCAGGGCTGCTCCATATCTGCTGGCCCCGGCTGCTTCAGGGCTGCTATTTTTACTCTAGTCCAGCTTATTCCACTCCCATCTCCCTCTCTTTCCCTCCTTCCAATCCTCATCCCTCACAGGGCGAATCTCTCATTCCCACCCCACCCCCACGGCCACCTTCCACACCCTAGCCTTAGACTTGAGCCCTTGCCTAGCAGCTGTGGCATGCGGTGGCCAGGGAAAAACGCGCTGGCGCTGCAGCTATGTCCTCACCCGCATGCCGGATCACTGTCAGGCCAACCAACCTAAATGCTAATTGTTACCATAGCAGCCCGGGTGTTGTTGTCGTGTCCTAGCACCAGGGAGACAGGCAGACGTGTGTAAAGTATGTTCCTGTATTGTTGTCCACAGTGAGTCAGTAAAAGTGGTGAAGGTGAAAGTCTGCAAGTGCAAGTTGGGCTTTAACCAGTGACCCTGGTGGCTAAAATCATTGAAATTCAATACTGTGCTACAGTTGGTTCTGCGGGCACCTCACTGGTGATGGGTTGGCTATTGATCTGCCGGTTTCGGAGGAAGAATTTAAGTGATTATTTAACCTGAATGTGGCCAGCGGTTTCAGCCAGGCTGCATTGTCTCCAAATACAAAGGCTGACTCCAGCAGATAGATCCACACCCTCCCCAGAATAGAGGAGGTAACGCAGCTGTCTAAATTATTTACTTGGCAGAAGGGACACATTAGATAACAGTGATTCACATTATGCCTTAGAGCCATCAGACATCTCCTAACGGAGAGTAATAGCCTGGCTGTACATGAAACAGCTTACACCTTTATTCTGGAGAGTTCAGGGAAACTTGCAATGTTGTTTCCCCAAAGACCCAGTGAAAGTGGAACTATTTGTGGGCTCAGAGCTGTCTTCATCGCTGTTAGGTTCCACAGTCACAGAGAGTCGATGAGTCGTGGCGATAATTAATTTCCTCAGAGGTTTTGCATGAGGCATGCAGTTGCAATCTTTTGTAACTGCTGTTGGTGATTTAGTGCTGGTGAGACTAGGCATCACTTATTCTAGCTCTGTGATTGCGTAGTTAGGCAGAGATACAGGGAAGGGAGGTACATTCAATTGTTGAGTCAGTTTTGAGGCTCATCATGAACAGTGCAAGGGTTTTTGTGGGGGTATGTACTGTAGGCAGAGACATGATCAAGCATCAGTCACATGACTTTGTACTTAATCTTGATCAAATAATTGTTCAGCTATGACAGTGTTTGCCAATCATAATATTTGAGCACTGTTCCGAGGGTTATTTGCAATGTGCTCTATCAAGACTTCCAGCTGCAAACAAAGGACGGGAGAAGTGCAGTCTGAGTCTGATATGGCCTCACTCACAGGCGGCACTATCGAGACAAAGAGGTCGAGCATGCAGGGAGAAGAATGTGGTCGTTTCTCTCAGGTGACGGCCTAGTTGGCCACCAGCCTGGAATGCACATGCCCGAGCCGTCCACTGTGAAATACTGTCGCATATCACAGCTAAGTCCGGGGAAACGGTTCAAAAGACACTAGAGGTAAACAGCATGAGAGCACAAATAAAAGCAGACCGGGTCCCCTGACACGCAGGTGAGCGTGCTGTACTGTACAAATATCTGGATGTGTGCCAGCGCGTGGGGGGAGAGGGAGTAACAGGAGGTGTCAGGAGGTTAGTTTTGTTCCACTGTGGAGGAGAATCTCCATGGGCAGAGCAACGGTCATTTCCTGCTGTTTTTGTGCGCTGCCCCGGTTCTGGACACCACCTGACACCTCGCCTACGGGAACCGGTTCGCTCACGTTCCACAGGAAAAGATACTAATTAGGACCCCTTTTTTTTGTGTGTCCACAGAACAATAGGAGCTTGATTTCTGTCATGACAGCAGTGTAACTCCTCCACTCATCTTTCTCTCTCTCTCTCTCTTTCTCTCTCTCAGCAACACTTCTTTCTCCTGCAGTCACATGCTCAAAGACTCAATAGCTGCTTGGAAACGGATGTTTGGGAAGTGATGTTTTCTCTGCTTTTTGACTACCAGCTTAATTTTCGACAACATGCCCTGATGAAGACCAAGTGTGGTCGAAACATGTTGGCGTTTTATGGACGAGGCTGTGTGGAAGGCAGATGTGTGAGTGGTGCTTTGGGGATGGTAGTAATAAGTGCAGGGCCTAGGAATGGGGGCTTTTGTGTGGATGACGCTGCCATGCTTGTTTGGTTGCTACACTTAGCTGGAGCTCTGAGTGAAGGTTCTTGGCACCCACACACCCTCTCTCGACATAACCTACTCCCAACCCCCTCCACACACACACACACACACACACACACACACACACACACACACAAACCAAACAGGCAGTAAACCGCCACTAAAATGCTCAATTTCCTACACACATTTCACACTGTCAACAACATGATTGGATACAAGTATTTCATTCCCAACAGTCGTGACAAAATAACGTGTTTAGATCGGTCTGGTTTTGACCTTAAACATTTAACCTTGCCATCAATCTTCATTTTCTGTTTGCCCCCCTGCGCTTTGTCACCATCAGGATCACATTTACTCTGCCCGTGGAGATGGATTGATGGAATGGCCGACGTGATGATTTAAGAGGGACATTTAGGGATCCCTTCTCTGCTCTCTCAGATCGTGCTTGCGCAACGCCACCCGTGAATCATGGGTAATTTCTGTCTCCGCAGAAAGTTCAGAGTTCATCGCTATCCCTGCCCGTAGTCATTTGATGTCACCACGACCCGTGTGATGTTTGGAAAACTCTTCAGGCGAATTCTGCAGACAGGCTGGCTTGTCAGTAAAGAGGATTCTATTACAGCTATAAAGACCTGTCAGCCATCTCCGATGGGGAAAAAAACACTTTACATGCTCGGTGCTGTCCAACATGTCGTCATGAGAACATGCTGTTAATGCTTTATTTGGCCCTGGCTGCAGTGTTCCTGTTCCAGACTGTTTGATTGGACCATGTCATGACAAGTAATCTCTTTTACAATCAGTCCATTTTGTTGGACATATCTCAGGGTTGATGTAATGTGAGAGAGAACCTTGGTTTAGTTCAGTTCAATCTTTGCTTTAATTCACTGGTTTGATACTGTGGACTTACATGGAGTGCAGTGACCCTCAGACTACATCATTCACGGCAGTGCCTGAGACGGCTGGCATTGTGCCACTGCAGTGCTAACTGCACAGACACGAAGGTGCCACTGCAGCACCTGGAAAGATAGAGACACCAGCGCCTCTCTCCCTAACCGGCTAATATGACTGGGTGTGCTGGCGCTCTTTCATTGAGATAGCATTTCATAATCATTTGGTCATTAGCCAGTTCACGGAATCAGTAGGATGCCTCATAGCAGAAAAAGAGATGCTGCAAAAAAACTGCTATTTTTTTAATTTCCTTTATTTCTGTCGTTTTCGGTAAGGTATATTTCTTCAGTTACATTTCATTATAGCTTAAGTTTTGCTTTTGTCTTTTGTTCTTTCTATGGATGCAAAAGGAGTACGTTTCTGTCTTTTTTGTTTCTGTCCCATTCCACCTGTCTCATGTCAATCTCAGAGTCCAGATCAAACTAAGTGTGTTTACAAGGTCAGCTCCTGAATGTTGTCTGTGAGCTTGCGGCCCATAAAGTGAATTGCCTCCAGTATTTCTGTTTGGTGGCTGCGTGGCCTGCCAGTCTGTTTTGGATTGGATTAAAAGCTCATTTGTCCTCGCCTGGCATGGCTGTGTCACAGCGGTTCTGGGCATTTAGTCAAGAATTCTGCTGCTCATTCATTATTAAAGGTCTTTTGGGGTCTTTCTATACCTTGTGACTGGTTGGGAGTCACTTGGCAGTTGGTTGAATTGTGTGTTCTTTTCTCCGTTGCTCATTGACTGTAACCCATATGCTGGCCCAGAGGGATGTGTGCCATATTGAAAAAAGAAAATAAAACAACAACCCAAGTCCCAGCGTCTGTGACGGCCGTGACCTGAGTGGAGCGGGCTGACCTGAAGCGTCTGCTCAGTCCTCTTGCAGCTCAGTTCAGCTCAGCCGTACAGACAGGCTCTGACGGCTTAACTCGACTGCCAGTGACCCTACGGGCCCACAAGCATGAAAATAAATAGCCCTTCTGCCAGCACTGCGGTGGCAGAGTGGCACTAGCTGGAGACATGTGACGCGATGTGACGGCGGTGACAGCAGAATGCGAGCCACCAGAAATGGTGTGTGTGTGTGTGTGCGCCTGTGTGCGCGCCTGTGTGTGTGTGTGTTTGTCTGTGTGTTTGTGTGTGTGTGTGAGAGAGAGACAGAATGGGGAGTGTTTCTCTGTTTGTCCTTGCAAGTCTGTTCACACCTTCAGATCCTGCTGCTGCTGCTGCTGCTGTCCAGTGCTGATAAACAGAGAAGCAGAGAAACTGGGTTTGCACTCTGTAGCAACACCAAGCAAGTCTTTCAGCTCATTATACCTGTAGGGATAGTGAAAGGTGTTTTGTATTGTACCATATCTAGAATTTCTCTTTGTGTGGTTTAAGTCTGACATTCTTGTTTATAATTTTAAGCCAGCTTCTTCTGTCTTGTGTTACATAACCTTTATGATCAGTCTGTTATGAGCCCTGCCAAGTATTGTCACCCTGTCAGTGTTGACTACAAACCACTCCCCGGTGTCACAGATAGTCACCAAGGAGTCTGGATAGGACCAGTTTTTGTGTCATGGAAACGTGTTCTTTTTGTTCTTCTATATACAACGATCTCTGTAAGGTGTTCTCATCTTACCTGCACTTGTCACTTTCCTGCCACATATGCCCTAAGGATACCATTATGGAAACTTTGCTTCATCACAAAACTTTCATGACTTCCAGCCCTTACAGAGCTTGACTTCTGAGGATTATCCACTGCATTGATGCCACTACAGACCACAGCCTCCCTCTTCACAGGAGATCTCTCTGTTGAACGACATCCTCATTGTTTTCTGTAATGTTGTGCTCACTTGAATCTCTCTCTTTCTCCTCTTCCTCTTCAGGACGAACTCCCGCATGTCCAAACCACCGCCAGACCACAGGCCACCCAGCCTGGTCAGTGAGACCTCCACAGCTGTGACCACATCCACAGTGGACGCCACTTCAGGGTCTAAGGTGAGCTGACCTTTGGGGTCACAGGTGACATGAGCTCAGGGTTAATAGTGTTGTCCTCAACTGATTCAGAACCTCCCAGGTGCTACCATTTCACTGCAGCCCCTTATCTGGATTTATACAGCGGCCATCTTTGATTAGACTCTCAATCAATTCTGTGTAGTTCTTTTTTTCGGTGTAACGGGATGCAGAGAATTTGTTTAATCTTCTCTTGCATTGTACCTCTTATTTTGATTAATGTCCTTAGGCCTTAATAGGTTAGTGATTTTTTCCCCTATTACCACCTGCAATAGCGATTGAATTTCTGCTGCAGTCTGGCAGACTGTGGCCACACACCGCACAGCAGTGTTGCGTCTGTGTGTGTGTTGACTAGAACTGTTTATGCAGTTTGGGCTGCGCCGCTGCAGAGGCTGGGAGAAGTGATTCACTGCAGAGTGATTACAGCGTCACTGATACAAGCAACGCGCCAAAGGGCCCAGATATGTGTTCAGCACAAAAGATGTCCAACAAAACACCCTGGAGCCAGGCAATAATAGCTATTCTATGCAAGCAAGATGAATCTCACAGTAACTGTGAGGGGTGCTTCGCCTCATTAATTTCAAAACACTTGCCAGGCTCTAGAGAGTGAGTGTTTGTGTGTCTGTCTCTGTGTGTGTGTTTGTTGGGGGGGTGGGGGGGGGTTGCACAATGCATAGAGTAATTACGTTCTGAACATATTGTTGTTGAAATTGTTATGTTGGTCATTTTTCATCTTTAAGTCAAATCATGTAATTGTTGGTGGATGGCAGGTGGATTGTTAAGAGTAGTTTTTATGAATTACAGTTGTTATGAAATGTCAGGTCCAGGTCTTTCTACTCATCAAATTGTCACCTCTGTGACTCCCACCTGACTCTCCTGCTGCGGTGCAGTGCGGTGCGCTAGGGGCACATCTGACACCCTGCCCATCTGGAGAGCCATTCAATCGGCAAGGGAAGCTGCCGGAACTGGGACCATGCCAGCCCCGGCTGGCACCCTGTACCCTCACATCTCTGCCCACTGACATTGGTCTTGGATGGGATGCCATCCCCCACACATGTAGCTGGTGTTGACACCTGGCGGTGTGAATATACAGCCTTGGCTGGAGCAAGATAGCTTGTCACCCTATGAGGACCTCAGAGGCCTGCTGTCGGCTGGTGGATCAGTGTCAGTGTTGTATGAGATTTGACAGGCGGATCAATCAATCCCCGAGCTTCAGGTTGATGATGCTAGCCTAGCATTGCCCATTTAATGGAACTGAGGCGGTAGTTCCTCACTCAGAGCTGTTCCCTGTTTGTCACACTCCACAAGGTGTCTGGAAGCTACCTGCATCTGTAATTATGTCTCTAGAGATTAGTCTTTTGTCTCTGTGCTTTACAGTTTGCTGGTATAACATAAACAACCACTCTTTTGTGGTTTGTCATTCATTTGATCCTTTTTATCAGGGAAAAGACGTTAGTTGAACATGACCTGAGCTCATTTCAGACCATATATTCACACATACTGTAGTGACACTCATTTGATGCCTTATGCTGGTTGTGCTGACATAGTAACTTATGCTGGTTCCTATGAAAGATGATCAGCACTGTGAAATAGAGACCTGATGTATTGCTACGGCTCATGTGTATATCTATTTATAAGCAATGAATATTCCATTTGCAGTAGAAAGATCGGTGAACCACTCTTAAGAGCTTGTTACCACAATAAGTATTTCCAAGAGTAGAGTATTTCCATTCACAAGTAGAGTATTTCCATTCACAAGGGCTGAGTAAGGAATTTAAATATTATTTCTGGTGTCTTCTTTTACTGTAGTTGACCAGTCAATTCATGTTTTGCTATCTTGGGTTGGGTGACATTTCAAGGGTTCTTACCTTGCTTTCACACCTAGTATTTTCTGTTCCTAGAGAGCTTTAAAGGATGGTACCGTCAGCTGGAGAGCAACACACACACACACACACACACACACACACACACACACACACACACACACACACACACACACACACACATGCAGAGTTTTAAATGGAGGCCTGGTACAGAGGCAGGCAGGCAGTAGCAGATGTAAGCGTCTCTGAGCTGATATTTAGTTTTGCTCAGCCGAGCGTTCATCTGAACACGCTGAGAGAATGAGAGCGGGGGGTGGGGTGGGGTGGGGGGAGGGGAGGGGGGCAGGGTGGCCAAGACAGAGTGGGCCCAGGACAAAATGTTGCTCAGGGTCTCGTGAAGTCCAGCTGGAGAGTGTGATTATGCTGCTTACATTCCTTATAGGCTCTTAGGTGCTCCGCTGCGGTAGCATTTTATGGAGGACCAAAGTGCTGTTGACCAGGAGTGGGGATCACAAAATGTCAATGCCTGCTGGCTTTCTCTGAGTCTTAAGATCTCAGCCCTTATAACTTGATACCTGCATTGCATAAAACCTCTCCCATAGTACCTTTCAGGTCCTAATGAACCAATTGAAATTCCAGATGTGCTGTATTGCAGAAACATCCACATGCTGTGGGTGAAGGTGTGTGTGTGTGGGGGGGGGGGGGGCAGAAGATTGATGTGTAATGGGGTGCGGCAGTTTATTATGTGTTGCATTGTTGTTCAGTGCTCGGTGTTTGTGGATGTTGTGGCGGAGAACAGATGGTGTGGAGGTGTTTATGAGCGGACAAATGGGTTGCTTTGTCTTTTCTCCCCCCAGGTCTCCAGGAGCATTGGGAAGGTGCACAGCTTTGGGAAGAGGGAGCAAGCAATCAAGAGGAACCCCAACATGCCTGTGGTGGTCCGGGGATGGCTCTACAAACAGGTGAAGGGACTTAGGATATCTCATCTTGGTATCTTGTGTGTGTGTTTGTGTGTGTGTGTGAGCATGAGCATCTGTCTGTGCATGCATGTGTTTCTGTCTGTGGCTGGGTGGATGTATGTAAGGGATAGCACACATGTTTTGTGTATGTGTGTGTGTGTGTGTGTGTGTGTGTGTGTGTGTGTGTGTGTGTGTGTGTGTGTGTGTGTGTGTGTGTGTGTGTGTGTGTTGTGTGTGTGTTCCTCTGTGTGCTTGTGTGCCTATCTGTCTGTGTCTATGTGGACGTGGTATGTGAGGAATTGGTTCACATGTTTCTTTGTGTCTATATTCTATAAATTGCGTGTGTGTGTGTGTGTGTGTGTGTGTGTGTGTGTGTGTGTGTGTGTGCGCGTGCGTGTGTGTATATGCGTGTTTGTGTGTATGTTCATGTGTGCACATAGGGAGCCATGTTATCATGGTTTTAATGAACATTGTGAACACTCACCATAGTTCAGTAATGAGTCCCCTGTGTGCACAGCGAGACCTGGTGATTCTGTCAACATGATAGACCATGAGAGCGTGACCATGCTTGTTGTTTGTGTTTGTGTGTTTGTGTGTGTGTGTGTGTGTGTGTGTGTGTGTGTGTGTGTGTGTGTGTGTGTGCGTGTGTGTGCGTGTGTGCATGTGCGGGCTACACAAACACGCCTGCTAAACAGTCACGATTTCCATTATAGCAAGCCTCAGTGGCCCTCTACAGATAAGACTGATTGTAAGTCAAGCCAAACAAGAAGCACGTTAGGATGCCACACAGTATAATCAGTCCATTTTGAATGCTTGTGTGTGTGGGTGTGTGCGTGTGTGTGGGAGTGGGAGTGGGTGACGGATTGTGAGCGATCGTATGCTTAAGTGTGTATTTGATTGAGCTGAGGTAACCAGAGTCTCATATCATGGGCCACAAACACGTAATGAATGTTTGGGTAGTGAATGTAGCAATCATGGCTAAACACTAATGAAACACTAATGAAGGGACCTGGACTGGGGAAGTGAGAAGTCCTAGCTCTGCCTGCAGGCAAAGGAACACACACACACACACACACACACACACACACACACACACACACACACACACACACACACACACACACACACATGCCTCTTCGATGGAGGGCAGAGCAGCTGGCTGAATTCAATTCAATTAGAGTATACATAATGGGTATGCATGAGACCCCATGCTTTTATCATCTCTCCTCTTCCTCTCCTTTCCTCTTCCCTTCTCTTCTCCTTTCCTCTCCCCTTCTCTCCTCATCATCCTCTTCTCCTCTCCTGGATCTGTAAAATCGCAGCTCCCCTGCTAATGCGTCTAATTAAAATGCAATGCAACCCTTTTTGTGTTCTCACCTCCAGGACAGCTCCGGAATGAGGCTGTGGAAGCGCAAGTGGTTCGTGTTGTCTGATTACTGCCTCTTCTATTACAAAGGTGAGTCACCACGGCAACCGCCCGCCCGCCACACTCAGAATCAATTTGCTGTGGCACGGTGAGTCGATCCAAGTGGGCACAGAGTTGTCAGGAGTTATGGAATCAGTTTCGCCAGGCCCCTCTTTAGATGCAATTAAGTCGATCCCAGAGCACAACTTTTAATTACCGTACAAGGCACACTGCAACTGCATGGGCCCTCCCTCACGTATTCAATCTGACTTTAGATTCCAAGAGTGGGATGACTTCAAAGGAAACTTTGGCATTAGTTCATGTGCATTTTTAGATACTTAACCTGCTCCTTTCTGTTCATTACTGTGGGGGAAAACACCCTAATGAGATGCAGTGCTGATGCATAACCTCCCGCGCGTGTGCGCTGTAAAAGTGGCAACCTTGCTGAAATCATCCATCAACGGCACAGCGCGGCGCTCATTTACTAGCCGTGTGCACCCCACCCACCCCCACCCCTGTATCCCCCCTCACGTCTACATGCAGTCAGGCAGCGCAGTGCTGGAACTGCCCCCCATGGGGAGGCTCACCTTGAAAACCCCTTGAATTATTTCTGACCCAATGCAGCCCATAAATTCAGCCTCTCTGCTACTGCTGCTGCTGATGATGCTGATGATGATGTGTGTGGTACAATCCCTACAGCTGCTTGGACTCATGCATCAAGCCTCATCTATAGGTGGGGACTGTCCACTGCTCGCTCTGATGTATGACATGCCATCGGAGCTCTGAGGGGTCAGGGGTCGGGGGGGAGGGTGTCATGCGGGCAGCTTTGACTGACGGTTGTCATTCTTGTCCACCCAACAGACAGCCGAGAGGAGACAGTCCTGGGCAGCATTCCCCTCCCTAGCTACGTCATCTCACCGGTGGAGCCAGACGACCACATCAGCCGCAAGTACGCCTTTAAGGTAAGTTGCTCCGCCCCCTCACTGCTGATAGGCCAGTAAGCTTTATGGTCAGCCCAATCCCCCAACGTGTCAAAACATAAACACTAGCTACACAACTTTGTGAACAACTCCAGCTATTTCACAAGGCAGTACCAACTTGTGGCCCTGAAAATATGACTGAAAGTTTATCACCTTCTGAAAGTTCACTGTCCACTTGCTAACTGGCTAGTCGTAGTCAGGCATTAATTGGCCAGACCAGTGGGGTGCTTAGTGGCTGGGGAGGCCGTGGCCCTCATTATCTGTGCCTGTGTGACGGGCATTGGCAGAGCCCACAGCAGTGTGCCCTCTGATGCCCGCTGAATGGCTGCTGTCATGCGGACGGTGCAGTGGCAAAAAGGCTCCGGTTCCCGCTGCCAAGACAGAACCGCCGCGTTGCCTCACCGGACTATGAAACAGCAGCCATGGATGCAGTTATCAAAGCACTCAGTAGGAGATTTGGTTACTTCCTCAAAGGACAGTATAAGTTTGCTGGTGCGGCATAAAAGACATTTGAAGCGAAACATTTACTATGAAAGTAAACAAAGCATTAGCAGACTTATCTCTGTTTGGTGTGTTTTGACAACTGTAGGGTTTATGCCATCAATCCTCAATTCTAATTAGGATAGAAAGCAGGAAGTTAAACAAGGAGACAGTCTGCATCATATTTCAGTCTTGCTACAATATTCAGTCTTGCTGCAACATTGACCTCAGAAAACAGGCAGAGTCAAAATGATTTCCCCTACTCATCAGTGCTAGAAACATACCCTGTTTGTCTGCATGATAAACATTTTTAATTAGTGCTTTAGAAATGGTTATTTATCTCCTTTGTCATGATGCTCCTTTAAAACACTCCTTAAGATGCTCCTTTGAAAAATGTCTTTAATTAAGTATCAATAGCCTTGAGTCTGACCAACTCTCCCGCTTGTCCGATCAATGTGTGAGTGCTTCTGTGTGTGTGTGTGAGTGTGCCTTGGTAATTGTGTTGATAATCTGCTGTGATATCTATGGGCTGTGCAATATCGGCCAGATTGTGTTCAAATAAGCCAGCGTGTGTGTGTGCTGGCCATGCTGGTGGCCCAGAATGACCCCCCGTCTGTTAGGCCCGGCAGGGCCGCTCTCCGCCTTCTGCTTCTGTGCTCCAGATGCATGGCATATTGTTATCAGTGTTTACACCAGCCGGCGCGCGGGTGGGCCAGCAGTGGACCTATCCTGTGATGTTGGTGTGTGTGTGTGTGTGTGTGTGTGTGTGTGTGTGTCTGTGTCTGTGTATGTGTCTGTGTGTGTGTCTGTGTCTGTGTCTGTGTCTGTGTCTGTGTCTGTGTCTGTGTCTGTGTCTGTGTCTGTGTCTGTGTCTGTGTCTGTGTCTGTGTCTGTGTCTGTGTCTGTCTGTCCGCTACGTTGTGAAATTTGTCTTTGCATGCAACATGTTAAACCATCAATAATTAACATGCAAGGGTGGGCTGTGTCAGTGGTCTCACAAGCACCCAGGTGCTCACTCACGCTCCCTCCCCTCTGCCTGGAGCGATATGGCAGCCTACTGTAGCCTGGGCCTCTCTGAAGTGTTAGTTTGGATCCATTGGCTGGAAGTTCTGTGCATTGCAGTATTTCACTTGGTTACCTCATCCAAAACAACAAAGCAAGGAAGTGCCACACCCTCACACATTTGGTGTATATGAGCCAAGCCAAACGGAAAATTGTTTATATTCCTGGTAGCCGTTCCTATAAATACATCCCAGTGTAATATTTACTGTATGTTCAGCTGAACTGTGCTGATAACCAGACGTGGAGAAGCAGAAGACAGGTTGTCTGTGGTCTGTGCTCCATTCCATGTCTGTCAGTGCCACAGTGTCATGAGCAGTGCTAGCGCTAGCGTGTGCTAGCCCGTCTCCCATGCTGGATCCCCCCATGCTGGAAGCCCGCTGCATGCCTTCTCCACCCTCTTCTCTTCTCCACTTACCCAGGCCTGGCATGGGAACATCATTATCTTTGGATCTGAGTGTGTGGCCAAGTGAAGTGGAGCCGTTAACAGACCTTTAGAGAGTTTATTTGTTCGAGCCGCTGAATCGTGAATTTATTTTAACTCCCTAAACAGGTATTTACTCGCCTGGAGCAAAAGGTTAAGTAATTTTACGACGCCTCTGCAGGGTAATCAATTTCGACTTAACCTTTAGGAATTGGACAACAAACAAACCTTCCGGCACTCTGAAACCCTCCTACTCCGTTATCAGTTAGGGTGTGCCAGTCAAGGTTTGAAGGAAGGGGGCGCTTTGCTCCTTATGTATTAAAAGGAGCGTACACACACACACACACAGCACCTCCCCCCTCCTCTACAGTGCCAAGCAGTGCCCCTCTCACGAGCCACAGAGTGGCGGGCTGGAGGAATGTGGGTGTGGATGCCTGCAGGCTCGTTAGACGCCCCTCTGTTTTATTCCCTTTGTACCAGCACGGCTCCCTCTGGGCCTTGTGTGTAAGCCATGGGGACTCATCCCACCCACCAGCCTGCCCTCGTCAGCAGCCCCTTTACAGCGCACGCCAGCTTCATAGCATGCCATTACTATGACAATAGCGCCTGCAGGTGGATTCATTATACATGGGCTGGGGAGAGAGGTGCGGCACCCATTCTCTGATGTCTCTCTCTTCTGCTCGTCGTGCCCAGCGGTGGTGTACGGAGGGGGGGGGGGGGCTGGTTGGGCTAGCTAAGCACTCCTTTGGTAATTAGCTAACGTGTACGGGAGAGGCCTCCACTCCCCTCTGGTCCCCACTAGCTACTCTGTCTAATGGAGATGGAGATTTAATGGAAGCAGTCAGGTAGCTGTGAACATACAGCATCAGTACGTCTGGTTTCTTTGGGAGGGTTTCACTGAGGACCGAATCTGCAGTGTTTGTCTTGGATTAGTGTGTGATGGGTTTGGCTTGTATCACGTTGGAGTGTCTTGTGAGGGCTTTTTTTTGTGGCTCGGGCATCTGTTTTAAGTTTAAGGCTGGTGGAAGCCGTCAGTGGATACCATAAACAGATACCCTGTTTCTGTCTGTTCAAAGAGATTGGTTACAGGCCAGCTGGCTATTTCTCTTTGCGCGGTGTAGATTTCAAGAGAAGAGAGATGGGTACGGTGGCCATATGTGACCCCCTTTCCCTCTGATGCTCTTATTATATCAACCAATGCTATCAAGCTATCCCATCAGCTTCTCATACTGGAGACCTCAACAGTATTCAATGGTGAAACGAATCGTTGAAACCAAGTCACTGACTTGATACACCATAAAGGACTACACAGCAGATTGTGTTCATGCTCAATGAAATTTTAGAACTGTACATTGCTTTTCTTTAGTGCCTAGAAATAGAATTTCCCACATGCAAACCTTGCCTCAGGCTACCTTCTGTTAGCATAACAGAAATCATAACAACAGAAAAATCCTTGAAGAATGCTGTGTGCTCTACTGTGTTGCAGGTACAGTGTGTGGGATATAGAGTATCTGCCTCCGAGACCAGCCCCTGGCACCCTAACTTCCCCCTTGTGCTGTCGCGTGTGTAGTGTTGTGTTCTGGTGTGCTGTTCCTTGCTCCTTGCCAGCTTGCTGTTTGTAGCGCTAATGGTGTAACAGTCCCTCCAATTAACACCCCACAGAGTTGGTCACAAACTACCAGCGACCCCAAAAGGGCCACAAGATCTATCTGGTTTACTCTCGGGTTTGCTATGAAACTTCTTTTGACTTTTGGCCAATGATGCCTCCTCTTCTTCTGTTCAACTCAACTCACTGTGTTTCTCTCGTTCCCTACTGGCGGATTGCCCCCCCTCCCCCCCTCCTCCTGGTGGCACCTGGTGGGGGCACTTTTGGGAGCGCGCCCGTCTCTCCTGGAGGCCTCCCCGAGACACTCAGGCGCCCTCTTGCATGAATAGGTATTTGATTTCACTTCATTCTCATCCCGGGACCATCTCCATCACCCAACACCTGTCCTCCACCCTCCTCCACCCGCACCCCACCCCACCCTCCAGAGCGGTGAAAGGGTGCAGGGGATGCACATTTCAGCTATGTGCATTGTCAGTTTTTTCACCCCCCATATTGCATGCTGTGTTTTAACTGAAGGAGGGCAAAAACCAGTGTTGTTTTTATTAAAACCCACCTAATGAGACGTCCACAAGGCCGAGGGCCTCATTGGGCCCTCGGCAGCTAATTGTGCTGAAACGCTGAATTGAAATTCCCCTTCATGTTTTGGCCCAAAACCATTATGCTAATGTCCTGCTGCAGGTCAGCACTGGTATTTGCCCGCTCCTTGCCCGTCAGCATCACCGTGTCTCGTGTCGTGGCTGGCGCTAGCAAGCTAGCGTGGGTTAGTGGTCTCTGTCGTGCTGATTCTCCACCCTACTCTCTGCACCACATCCCCACACACTTCTCCAGTTTCATGGGCTTTCCACAGGGATCATCACTGTTGTCATCATCATGTTACTGACCTAGCTGTGAACTACACCTGGGGACCAGGCAGGGCTCCAGACTAACTTTTTGCACTGGTTGCACTGGTGCGCCTAACTTTTTTTCTTAGGTGCACCAGCACAAAAGTTAGGTGCACCCAAATTTTCAACCACATCGCATTTAACACTGCAGCAGGTTGACTTTTTTTCCTTAATTACTGTCCTATATAAGTTGTCCTATGACTTATGATTTACAATTCTACAAGAAAAGTAACTTAATGAAGTGTTGGTGCTTTAAGTGCTTCACTGAGCTGAAATTTAAACTTAAAACATCTCAAGAATAACAGTGAGTAAATTAACAGTGCACGTCTTTTAAGGGCTTCAAACTGCACATCTCATGGCTCAATGTCTTACATACTATCCTTCATGATCTTTAGGCCTCGGCTAAACCAGCTCGCCATGATAGCATCTTCCATAGAAATGTATTTGAGCACAATTTAAAGAGATGTTCCAAGTAGCCTGGGGGATTTTTATGTGATTTTGCAATGGTTATTGCAATAATCATTTGACAGCCCCACAATGCAATTTACTTTTTAATTTTAGTATTTTTAAATTTTCAATAAGAACATCACTATGGTTAATGCAGTAACGAAATGGTAGGCCTATTATTATAGGCTATTGCAATGACTTGCCATGCTCAATCTAAATGTGTCCATTCAATTCACCGTACACAATGAGCACAGTTATACATGCAGGGAATATTCGGGCTTTAAATGTAGCAGCGATATTCGGTTTGCGCCAAATACCGGATTAAATTGATTGATGCCATCAGAATGAGTTTACACAACTCAGGTGCAAAACGAATATTGCTGTTGAAAACCGGGTTCCTGCATGTAACTGCGGTCAATGACGCACTCCTTTTCGGCGATATCTGTATCTCTGTCGTTCGGGAAGGCCTTGTATGCATTGTTCGCAATTTTAAGATGTCTTTTCATCTGCAATGACTCCTATAAATTTGGCGCAAGTGGCATTCCTGTACGTCGGGTTTACGTTCAAACTATTTTTCTGGTGAATAATTATTTTGGACTGAACTTGGTGAAGGGAAGTTTCACTAGGCCTATCGTAGGCAACGATAAACTTGATCATCATCTCGGGCTTGTCTGATCGGTTTGCTGCTGCCAGCCGCCGAAAGGCAGTGGGGAGAGGGGACATTTATCTCGGCCTATGTGACCACACTGTAATGCAACTACATCCACTCTGTTTATCTGACGGGTCTCTGACCTTTCTCTCTCTCTCTCTCTCTCTCTCTCTCTCTCTGCAGCATACGCATTTTCAAATTTACACACAGGCACTAGGCCAGGCCAATCAGAGGCGAGGTCCCGCCCTTCACTATCTGTGATTTGTTTAAACCACGATATTGGCCAAATATGTGTCTGTTATTGAACCAAAGGTAGAGTTTCATTGCGGACACTTTTTCCTCTCTCGAATAGCTGGTCGCACCGGTGCGACCTCCGATTTTTTTTAGTCGCACTTTTGAAAAATTAGGTCGCATATGCGACCAAATTGGTCGCACTCTGGAGCCCTGGGACCAGGAGCTACAGCCAGCCCCTCTATATGAACATGGGAGATGTGTGTTTTTCTTGTGGTTTCTATAATGCGTACCTCTGTTAAATCTGGTACAATTATTGAACTCTACTGTATGTTTTCCTGTTGAAGCTTATTTTGGCATCATAGTTTTGCAGCTTTGAAGTACTTTTCCATTGTAGGACCAGCTATATGTCTTCCTTTCACTTAGTGTTTCATTTGGCCCTCATTATTGAATTGTCAACTTACCATTACTTTCCAAATCACAGCTTGCCCGCCAACACCCTGAGAGCCATTGAAAGCCAATTTTAGCTCACTTCTCTGCTCGAGGACAATGAAATCATCCAGAACCCAGCACTGAAAGCCCCATACAGGGAAAGCCTAATCTTATCTCCCGAGCTCGCTTAAAATAGAGCCGACAAAAAAAAGGCATGGTGAAAAGAAGGGTAAGAAGCAGAGACTGTTTCTATTGTTAATTCCCCCCGGACTTTATTTTCACTCACATCACAATGTTTGAGGTGCTAACTGTTTGCACACAGCAAATGTTACAGGCATGCCATTGTTAGATGAACTTTTACTACCTGTATGATTTTGAAAGAGAAAGAAATACGGATTACATCTACTGTATACATGTAGTGCCACGGAGCTGCCTGATTACATCTACTGTATACATGTAGTGCCACGGAGCTGCCTGATTACATCTACTGTATACATGTAGTGCCACGGAGTTGCCTGCAAGGTGCTGACAGACTCTGAGAAATATGAGAGGCATTTCCTGATTTCATATGAATTCAATTGCTGTTATTTTTGTGGTTGGAGAGCCATTACCTGTGGGTGCCATCGGCACAGGCAGTAGCACAAGCACCATTTAACTGTGCACACTTTAGTAGTGGGCTTTTAGAAATGGCTTTATGATGCAGCAGATCATTTACTCTAATTGAATGTCCCTCATCGTTGTTTCAGTTACATTTGAGAGCATTTCGAGATGTCTTACTGGTCCAGAGGATGATTTGCTGTAGAGGCTACCAGTAGTTGTTTGCTGGATTGTGTGATTAGTGGCTTTTAGCATGTGTGGCTGTAAATTGTTGTTGTTTTATTCTTAAGAGGGAAGGAGGTGTGTGTGTGTGTGTGTGTGTGTGTGTGTGTGTGTGTGTGTGTGTGTGTGTGTGTGTGTGTGTGTGTGTGAGAGAGAGAGAGAGAGAGAGAGAAAGAAAGAAAGAAAGAAAGAAAGAAAGAGAGGGAGTGTGTGTGTGTGTGTGTGTGTGTGTGTGTGTGTGAGAGAGAGAGAGAGAAAGAGAGGGAGTGTGTGTGTGTGTGTGTGAGAGAGAGAGAGAGAAAGAAAGAGAGGGAGTGTGTGTGTGTGTTTGTGTTTGCCTGTGTGTGTACACTCAGCCTCACTGTTACGTTGCATGCTCGCCTCCCCATGCCTGCTCAGCACTTTGTGTGGAGTGAATCAGTATGGCTCACGTTGGAGACACTGTGTCAGATTAACTGGGACTCTGCCTTGTCCAAACAGGCATTGTCATCCCCACACTGTCCAGCGTGATCAGCAGAGTCAGTGGACACTACCCTGGTCATTTGATCATATTATTTAATGTGTCAGACTCCTCTTACACTACTTTATTACACTTAATGCATGCTATGTCTCACTGTGGCACTAACTGCTCAATCAAACCTAATGGGCCGGAGGATTTGAGGTCACCACTGTTTGATAGAGTAGAGCTGAGAAAAGAGTAACAGTGTGCTCATAATGGCTCTGGGTGGAGGTGGGGTGGGGTGGGGTGGGACTCTCACCCATAACGTAACGGCCTGGGTGGGTCTCTATCCTGTG